>NW_024081634.1:324515-677076 GCF_003009895.1 Hyaena hyaena | reverse complement strand
AGGGCACTTTGGGGATGAGCACTGAGTGTTATGTAGAAACTAATTTGACAATAAACTATTTGTAAAAAAAATAAAAAAATAAATAAATAAATAAATAAATAAATAAATCTACTTTTTTTCAGCATGGACTCAAAGGCAACCTGAAATCCAAAAATATAACAGGTGCATATAGAAAGTGTTCCAAGAGAAGCCCTCTCTTTCTTGTCTGATGAGTAGGAAATGGCCTATGACAGGTCAGAAAAGAATGGGAGAAATTCTCTGGGTATTTTTCCCCTCTCTTGTCCCAGCCCCTGGCACAGAAGTAACAATAGCTAAGAAAATGTCCACAACTCAGAAGGAAAGAAACCCTTCTCTCTGGCAGACAGAAACATAGATCAAAGACTGTGAGAGAAATCCCAGTCACTCTTTTCACTCTGGCCTTTCACTACTTGGTCCCAGAAGCAGACACAGTTGCAAAAAGTGCAGAGCCAGGAAAACGAAAGTGTGGCTATCCATCAGGAGACCAGGAAGAGAGTGCCCAGGAGCAGGAAAGATTCTCATGAAGAGAAGCAAGTTCAAGAGCATAATACTACGTGCGAACACCTGTGTCCATCCGTGAGCTGCACATGCACGGACCTGACCCTACACAGCACACAGAAGGCACTCAGAACTGATCTACAGGGTGGACTGCTACCCAAGTCTCAGGCTGCTCTCTGGGTGTTAACATGAATGGGACTGACCCAAGTTGCCTAGCAAAAAGGCAAAAGCTTTGAAAACAACTAACTCACTTTGGAATCACCGCCAACAATGGCAGAGTAGGAAATTGAAACCAAACCTCATTTTGCCTGCTCCATAGCCTGCTAAAACAAATAAACAAACATCCTTAATGGGATTTAAACAAGACCTAGAGTCCTATAACAGAACATTCAAAACATCCAGGATCAAATCCAAAATTATTTATTATATGAAGAACCAGAAAAATCTTGACATGTCTCAAGAAAAAAAAAAAAAAACAATTAATCAAGAGCCATAAATACAGATGCTGAAATTAGACAGACTTTTAAATAGCTATTAAAATCATTAACATTAGAAAATGCAACTTGTATTATACTTACACTGTTTATCCTATTTCTTCTTCAATAACTACTCAAAGCTCTAACATTCAATGATATTTTTTATTAATTGATGTACAGGTTCATACTACTTTTATTTAAAATGTTTGATCACTTAACTATTCATCTTTTCATCTCTCCTTACTTTTCTTTTTCTACATACATTGTCCAAACATACATTATTTGAATTTGCCTAAACAATTGAAATAGTCTCAGCTCTTTCTTTTGCTTATCTTTCTGCACTTCTATTCATCCTACACACGGTGGTTTCCTGAAGGACCAGTTAGATCATATTTATTGACTACCTATGAACCAGACTCTATGCTAGCCATGGCAGATGCCATAAGAGTTCAATGCCTACCTTTATAAATTCAGGTCCAGAGGAAAAGACCAACATGTAAACATGTGATTATAATACACTGAAAAAAATACGACCGCAGTTTTCTGATCTATAAAATAGAAACAATAATGGTACATCCTTCCCAGAGTATGGAGAGGATTACATGAGTGATACCTATAACATGTTTACCATGTGGTCTGGCACATAGTCATCATACAATAAACACTAGCCATTAGTCTAATTAACTCCCAAATGCCAAGTACAGTGTTATAAGCTAGGATTATTAAAATTTTCAAGGACAGTGAATTCAAATGAATTGAGTCAATTTCTCAAGCCACCCAATGAGTCAAGGAATCTTGAACAAAGCCAAAACTCTAAAGTCTGTTTACCCAGATCTCTCATAAGGGATTATGATTTTCCAAATAAAATAAACTACTTCCTTTTAATTTTATCATCCATTTCCAACATGCTTTTGAAGATGTTTCCAAGATGAATTGCAGCAAAAGATGATTCCCATTTTCTTCTCAATCATGCAGTTTATACAGAGGAGCACAATGACATAATTTCCACGTTCTATTTTACTATACTATCCCTCATAATTCTTGCCAACACTCACAGCTCAGACACGTCTCTCTCTTCCAATAGCCAGACATATTTATTGGCATAAAATGAACTCTCTTCTTCAACAAAATGAGTTATGAATACTATATATGAAAAACAATAGCTATAATGAAAGGGCAGACAGGAAAACAAGGCCCAAAACTTCTAACACCCTGAGGATTTGAAAAATAAAATGACATTATGCTTTTCTGAATCCCAAAGATAATCTCTGAAGTGTCCCAAAGAAAGCCTGGAGGATATGGATAAGAATCAAAAACTATCATCCATTTCCAAACATGCCCAGAAAAATATGTTCTCTCCAAGTTGCCAAGATAAATGCAAAACAGAGGTTTTACTTTTTTTTTAAATCTCACAGTATGGCTTTTCAGACGTGTTCCAGAATAATTTTAAAAATAGGCTCCCCTTATAAACAGGAATGTATAAGGTCTTGCAATGCAAGAAGGGATGAAAACAACAGACTGCAAAGATCTCTATTCTGAAATGAGCACCACACATAACCGGCTGCGTGATTCGACACAAGGCACTGAATCATTTTGGACATTGGTTTTCAAAGGTATTAAAGTTAGAGGTAATGACATCTATTCTTGCCTATCTCAATACATTGTTATTAAGAATAATAACTAGCAAAAAAAAAAAAAAGAATAATAACTAGCAGGGGCATCTGGATGGTTCAGTCAGTTAAGCGTCCAACTGTTGGTTTCAGCTCAGGTCATGATCTCACAGTTTTGTGGGTTTAAGTCCCGCATGGGGCTCTGTGCTGAAGGCTCAGAGCCTGCTTAGGATTCTATCTCCCTCTCTCTCTGCCCCTCCCCCACTCATGCTGTCTCTGTCTCTGTCAAAAACAAATTAAAAAAAAAGAATAACTAGCATTTGTGCAGCAATCTAACAACTATCTTTATCCTCACAAATATTATGTTATTTAGTTACTACAACAATCTGTAGGCTGACTATTATTATTATTATTACCATTACTATTATTACTACTGTCATTACAGTCTTTTAACATTCGAGGAAGCTGAAGTTCAAAGAATTTTTAGTCAACCCACCTAAGGTCAGAGTGAGTGGTAAAGCCTGAATCAACCCACATCTCCTAACTCTATATCTTTGCTTGACCCCCTGGATTATGATTCTTTGACTTCAAGGACATCTTATTATCATGTGTTCAGGGCTGAGCATCATCCCTGGTTCATAGTAGCCACTCAGCAAATATATGATGAACTAGGGAGAACCGAGGTATCAGGGTGGGAGGTTTAGCCCACCAAAGGTCAGCCAGATAGATATGTGAGTAGTGAGTAGGCATAACTCTATGAAAGGAATTAAATTTAATTTTTTTAACATTCATTTTTGGAGAGACAGAGAGAGTATGTAAGCAGGGGAGGGACAGAGAGAGGGAGACACAAAATCCAAAACAAACTCCAGGCTCTGAGTTGTCCACACAGAGGCCAATGTGGGACTCAAACCCATGAACTACAAGATCATGACCTGAGTCAAAGTCAGATGCTTAACTGATTGAGCCACCCAAGTGCCCCTAATTTCTTTATTGAAATTGGACTGTGCACTGACAGCATGGAGCCTACTTGGGATTCTCTCTCTCTCTCTCTCTCTCTTTTTCTCACCTCTCTCTCCCTCTCCCCACCTTGCTCATTCTCTGTCTCTCTCAAAAAAAAAAAAAAAGAAAGAAAAGAAAAGAAAAGAAAACTACATGAGTATAAGAAGAAAAATAGAATATTATTTTACCTTGAGTTAAACAAATGTTTCTTGAATATGACACAACAAAGCATGAAAAAGAGAATTTTAAAACTGATAAATTGGACTTTATCAAAATTAATAACATTGCTATTTAAAAGATGTTAAGAAAGTAACCAGGCAAACCATAAACTGGGACAAGTCCTTGAAAAACATTGATCTCATAAAAGACATGAATTGGAATGTATAAAGAACCATTGTAAATCAATAATAAGACAATCCAGTTAAAAACATGGGCAATGGGGCACCTGGGTGGCTCAGTCAGTCAAGCATCTGACTTCAGTTCAGGTAATGATCTCACGGTTCAGTTTGTGAGTTCAAGCACCACATCAGGCTCTATGCTGAAAGTTCAGAGCCTGGAGCCTGCTTTAGATTCTGTGTCTCCCTCTCTCTCTGCCCTCCCCTGTTCATGCTCTCTCTCTCAAAAATAAATAAACATTAAAAGAAAATTTTATAACATGGGCAATATCACTACCCATTAGTAATCCAGCTAAAAAAATTCTTTTAAAGGTGGCAATGTAAAATGCTGGTAAGGATGCAGAGAAACTGTATTTTTTATACATTGTTGGTGGGACTGTAAAATGGTACAGCCACTCAGGAAAAGTTTGGTAGCTTCTTGTGAAATTAACATCCACTTACAATAAAACTGAGAAAGCACACTCTAAGGCATTTATCCATAAGAAAACCTATGGTTTTTTTGTGTTTTTTTTTTTGTAATGCTTACTATTTTTGAGACAGACAGTGAGCAAGCAGGGGAGGGGCAGAGAGAGAGGGAGACACAGAATTGGAAGCAGGCTCCAGGCTCTGAGCTGTTAGTACAGATCGTGACCTGAGCTGAAGCCAGCTGCCCAATGGACTGAGCCACCCAGGCACCCCAGAAACCTATATTTACATGAGGACTTGTATATGGATGCTCATAGCAGCTTTAAAAGACCCCAAATGCTGAGCAACCCAAATGTCTTTTCAATGAGCAAGTGTTAAAACTGGTAAATCCACCATACTAAGTGATACTACATAGCAATAAAAAAGAACCACCTATTGATAGACACAACTTGAATGAATCTCAGGGGAATTACACTGAGTGAAAAAGCCAAAGTCAAAGGGTTGCATACTACATGATTCTACTTATATAATATCCTCAAGATGACAAAATTATGGCAATACAGAGCAGACTTGCTGCTAGAAGACAGGGACAAAGGACGGGAGGGTGTGTAAATGCAAAGTACATGAGGGAGTTATTTTGTGGGGATAGAACAGTTCGGCACCTTGATTGCTGTGGTGATTACATGAATCTATGCATGGGATTAAATTACATTGAACTTCACACTCATACACATACACACATACACATACCAATACCAAAAAAATTAATGCAGGTTTTATGAAAAGGAAAAACTGACTAAAGTCTGTGAACAGTGATATCAGTATAAATGTCCTGGTTTTGATACTATATAAGCCGAATGAGATGTCACCGCTAGAAAACTAGGTGAGGAATACATGGGACTGTCACTATTTTTGCAACTTCCTGTAAACCTATAATTATTTCAAAATAAAAAGGTGTTTTTTTAACAATGAGCAAAGGATCTGAACACTTCTCCAGAAAATACATATAAATAACAAATAAGCACCTCACAAAATTCTCAGCATCATTAGTTATCAAGAAAATGCAAATTTAAGCACAATGAGATAATCACTGTAACTGCAGTAGGGTAGCTAAACTTAGAAAGAATAACAATACCAAGTATTGACAAGAATGTGGAAGTAGCTGGATCTCTCACACGCTGGGGAAGTACAGCCATTTGGAAAACAGTTTGTCAATTTCCTATAAAAGCAGAGAAAAAGGTAAGAACCAAATGACCCAGCAATCTAACTCTTAGGTATTTACTCAAGAGAAATAAGAACACAAGCTCACAGCAGCTTTATTTCTAAAGCCGAATACTAGAAACAATTCAAATATTTCTTAACAGGAGAGTGAACAAACAAATCATAGTATATCTGTAAAATGGAATAATACATCAATAAAATGGGTGAATCTCAAAAAAACGTACACGATAAAAGAACCCAGATGCAAAAGAGTACATACTATATAATTCCATCTATATGAAAGGCTAGGAAAAGCAAATTTAATCTGTAGTAATGAAAAGAAGATGAGCATTTGCCTGGGACCAAGGGTTGGAGGGGCAGGAAATGGCTTGGGAATGAGCACAAAGGAAACTTTTGTGTGATGGAAATTGTTCTGTATCTTGATTATGTTGATGGTTACATGAGTGTGAACATGTGTCACCACTTGTACCATACGTGTAAAATGTATGCAATTGGGGAGAGCTAAAGTGTGCTTCAGTAAAATTGATTTTTTTGAAACGAGAGGCCCCAAGGTCTTCCTGGATTTGCAAAAATAATAATGAAAGGTAAGTCAAAGGTAATAGTGATTAATAGAATAATACTGCCATTAACAAGCATGCGTCTTTCAGGAAGCCCAAAAGACCTCCTTTCATTGCTGTTTGCAAACTATTCTTCCTTAGGTGTCTCTTATCTCAGTGAACAGCATCCTCAGATATGCAAGACAGAAAAATAGCAGATGTTTTTACATTTCTCTTTTCCCTTCACCCTCAAATTCTCAAATCTGATCAATTACTCAATACTGCCAATTGTGTCTACTAAATAGATTTCAAAGGTGTTGATTTCTGTCCATCTGCATTATGATCACACTAGTCCAAGCCTTCATCATCTCTCACCTGTACCACTACAAAGTCTACCAAATCGGTCTCCCTGCATTTACTTTTACCTCTGGAATTACCTTACCTCAGTCTGTACTCGTTGCAAATGATAGAAATTCTGTCCAAACTAGATTATTAAAAAAAAAAAAAAAAAGGAAATATATTCACTGGACCATATAACAAAAGAGGAAGTGAACTAGTCATGACTAGACCTATGGATTTGCCCAGTTTATTCATGAATTCATCTTTCTCTCCATCTCTTACTTGTGCTTTCCTCTGTGTTGATTTTTAAATTTTTTAATGTTTATTTTATTTTTAGAGAAATTGAGAGAGCATGTGAGCAGGGTAGTGGCAGAGAGGAGACAGAAAATCTGAAGCAGGCTCAAACCCATGAACTGTGAGATCATGATCTGAGCTGAAGTCAGACACTCAATAGACTGAGTCACTCAGGCGCCCCCCTCCGTGTTGATTTTCTTCTCAGATGCCTGTCCTCAAATGATGGAAATGTTGCTCATCTTTTCCTTGATGCTCTGACCTGGCCATTATAGATAGTAATCTCAGAGAGACAGGGATTATCTTTTTCCTGATAGTTTGAGCAGAAATCCTAGAGAGAGTACTGATTAGTCTAACTTGAGTTCTATGCCCACCCCTGAACCAAACACTGAGGCCAGGAGAACAGGGAACTCTGATTAGTTATATATTAAATGGGTTCTGCTCCCATCCCTGTGATGGGGGAGAGGGAGAGTCAGTTCTACTCAAATCACATGGACTGGGATCCCTACAAGCAGAGGAGTTCTGTTACTAGAAGTGGAGGGAAAGGGATAGTGTGCTAGATGAACAAAAATTCTAACTCAAAGTTCACTTCCTTTCTCCTTAGAGCAGGCAATTCTTTTATTTTAAGTAATTCCTACACCTGACATGGAGTTTGAATTCATGACCCTGAGAGCAAGAGTCAGATGCTCTACCAACTAAGCCAGCCAGGTGCCCCTATTTTATTTTATTTTTTTAACTAATCTGATGTTATATTGTTCTCCGGCTCCAAATCTTCCTATGCTTTCTATTACTCTTAGAATACAATTTAAAATCTTCCATAAGGCTCAAAGACCTTCATGCTCTAAATCTACCACACTAGACTAAATTTTATGTCACTACTCTCCCTTCATTCTCTCTTCCAGAAACCCTAGATTTTCTGCCTTTTTTTTTTTAAAGTTTCTTTAACGCAGCATACTTCCTCACAATTCAAGTCATTGACTCCTGGACACATCCGTAGTATCTCCATTAGAGAGCATCTAGTCATTTTGAAAGCTCAGCTCAGACATTCCTTCCTTATTGAAGTTTTTCTGACTCCCCAGATTTGGACAAATTCCCCCAGTTGAACTCGCCCATGGCACCTGTGCATCTCATTTATAGCATGCGTCTCAATTGTAATTACATAGTCATTAAGATAATTATTGCCTACTCTCTGATCTCTCCTGTCAGAATGTAAGCTCCATCAGAGCTAAGACTTATCAAGTCATTCACCAATATAGTCCTAGCACCTGGCCCAGTGCCTAGAAGAAAGAAAGCACTTGATATTTTTCTTCAGTAAATGAAGAAATTTGGTGAGGAACCAGAAAAAGCTGATAAATTTGGTTTTAGACAGACCGAATTTGAAATCATGACAAGGCAAGAAGTTAGAAAATTTGTAAAAGATAGTTGTAAATACAAAAATGCCATGGTGAATAAAGTCCTGTATTCCATGGGAATGTGTCTTTCCAAAAAAAAAACAAGTATCAAAATATCAAAAATGTATGTTGCTTCAACAAATAAAGATTTATTGTGAACTGGTGAACCTGGGACTATAAAAGCCCTGGTCCATTCGGGAAGTATTTACTTTCTATACAACTAGTGCTTTACTTACAAACTCATCCCAAAGTGGAGTGCCAACCACAGGCAGAAAAGGAAGGAAAAATATTGCACACAGAGATGTGAGGTAATTTTAGTTTTATTTGCACAAGCCATTCGCCTCAGAAACTGCAGTCAGACTTAGAGATTCAAACAACCCCTGTAGTAAGTACATTTTCTACCATCCTTTCCCTTAGTAAACAGCTTTTGAAGACACTAAAAGCCCAGGCTTTCTTTCTGAGAAGAGTCCAGTGTTCTGTGTCTTTTTTAACATCCTCTTCTCCTCCAGACCCACTCTCTACTAAACAAAGGTTTTGCTTGTTTGGGGTTATTCTGAGCCTAAAGAGTACTTCTCAGGAGAGTAGTCTAAAGGGTGTTTCTGTATTTTCCTTCCTGAGGTGTGTGGAAGAAGAAGAAAAAAAAAACCTGCCACAGTGACACTCCCATTCAAAACAGCCCAACAATCATTTTTCTTCATATTTAACAGTAAGTAGCTAGAGTTCTAGAACATTCAGGTATATCAGTGCTCATGAAGAAAAATACAACTGATGTTTTCCAAAACCAATTCTGGTTATAAAATATTGATATTTGGCTGTTTTTTAAAAAACATTAAGTGTCCAAACCTAAAGGAAAAAATGATGGGGATGAGGGGGAAAAAGTATGAGAGAAAAGAAACAGCTGTGCTTCAGTTTTATGCAAAAGTTCAACCAAACCCTTACTAAATTTATAGTTTATGTTGTCAGCAGCAAATGAAAAAACCTTAAGACAAGGAAAGGAAAGAAAAGCAGATGAGAGACCCTTAGAAGAGAAGGTTTGCAGCGGGAGGAAAGGAAACATGTGAGGCCTTCTTTGAAGGTGAGTTTGGACTTCAGTATCTTTTTGTAACTTCTCCTCCAAGAATTTTCTCCATATGCAAGCCACATGTGTTGCCTACGACATTTCCAAAGAGGAACAGGAGAATAAAGAGTTAGCATGAGCTGAGAAATAGGAGAGTTTCTCAGCCACTTGTCCACTCGCCTTCTCCATGTTGAACTATCCTCCTCCTGCTGCTTTTCGTTCTTTTGCGGAACAGGGACAGCGAGGAGCTGTCCTGTGTTCAGGGACAGAAGCCTGAACACAGGACAATCACCATAAGCACATTGTATTACATACGGCCTCAAGGTTCAGAAATAGAGGGAGGTAGGAAATACCATGCTAATCAGGCCTGCACAGGACTAGAGGTTCTGTATATCTATTTTTTCAAGTTTATGTATTTATTTTGAGAGAGAGCATGCATGCAGACTGGGGAGGGGCAGAGAGAGAAAGAGAGAGAGAATCCCAAGCAGCCTCCATGCTGACAGATCGATCCCACAAACCATGAGCGTGGGTCTATCCCACAAACTATGAAATCATGACCTGATCCAAAATCAAGAGTTGGATGTTTGGGGCACCTGGATGGCTCGGTTGGTTAAATGTCAGACTTCAGATCAGGTCATGATCTCCTGGTCCATGGGTTTGAGTCCCACGTTGGGCTCTGTGCTGACAGCTTAGAGCCTTCAGCCTGCTTTGGATTCTGTGTCTCCCTCTCTCTGCTCATCCCCATTTGTACTCTGTCTCTCTCAAAAGTAAATAAACATTAAAAATTTTTAATAAAAAGGAGTTGAACATTTAACTGATTGAACCACCCTGGTACCCCAACTATATATCTCATTTTTAAGTGTACTTGGGCTGATCCTCCATTTTTCCAAACCCTTCTTTTTTCTGTTTATTAACACTTAAAATTTCAGACCAAAAAAACCAATCTTGTGAAAGAAAAGGCACATTTGGTTAAATCATTAAAATTGTGTAAATCATTGCTACTATAGTTCAGAAAACAAGTTTTGACATGTGTGTGAGAATAGGGAAGAGTGAGGAGGGAGTGCTTGTGAAGCACCAAGAGTAAGAGTATAGCAGACCCAGCTAGGAGAAGTTGTCCAAGGGCTGAGTACTACAAAGGTGTGGCTATTCTCTAAGATGCCAATGTTACAGATAAACAATAACACCCCATTCACACATAATTGAGATTAAAACATCCAGGTGATACCATAATAGCTATAGAAGGAAGTGGCTTCCTACAGAACCTGCGATTACAGCCCCAATCCCCAAAAAGATGAAATTTCTTCTGGTTTCACCCATTAAAATAGTGTCAATGGGGTACTTGGGAATCTTATCATATATTATATACATACTGCTATGGCTGAATTGTCTGCCGCCAAAATTCACATGTTGAAGCCCTAACCCCCAGTGTGATGATGATATTTGGAGACAGAACTTTTAAGAGGTAATTAGTGTCAGATGAGGTTGTGAAGGTGGGACCTGCATCTGCTAGGATTAGTGTTCTTCAAGAAGAGATACAAGAAAGTTTGCTGCATCTCTCTCTACCATGTAATGACATAGCAAGAAGGCAGCCATATGCAAAACAGGAAGAGGGCCCTCCCCAGGAACTAAATTGGCTGCCACCTTGACTTTAGATTTCCCAGCCTCCAGGACTGTGAGAGTTGGGTTTCTATGGCTGGCTTAAGTCTCCCATTCTATGGTATTTTGTTATGGTAGCCCAAGGTGACCAATCCAGATTTTGGTACCAAGAAGTGGGATGCTACTATAACACCTAAAAATTTGGAAGCAGTTTTAGAACTACATAATAGGTAGAAGCTAGAAAAGTTTTGAAGTATATGCTAAAAATATGAACAGTAAAGGCAATCCTTTTTTTTTTCTTTTGAGAGAGAGAGAGCGTAAGCAGAGGAGGAGCAGAGGGAAAAGGAGAGAGAATCTCACAACCATGAGATCATGACCTGAGCCAAAATCAAGAATCATATGCTTCACTGATAGAGCCACTCAGGCACCGCTAAAGGGAATTCTGATGATAGCTCAGAAAGAAAAGAGGAGAGTGGGAGAGAAAGCTTCCATCTCCTAGAGAATACATAAATAACAGTGAACAGAATGTTGATAGAAATATGGATGGGGGCGCCTGGGTGGCTTAGTCGGTTAAGTGTCTGACTTTCGCTCAGGTCATGATCTCGCGGTTCCTGGGTTCGAGCCCCGCGTCGGGCTCTGTGCTGACTGCCGGCTCAGAGCCTGGAGCCTGTTTCAGTCTGTGACTCCCTCTCTCTCTGACCCTTCCCTGCTCACGCTGTCTCTCTCTCTCTCTCCTAGAAATAAATAAAAAACATTAAAAAAAAAAAAGAAATATGGATGTTAAAGGCCATTCTGGTAGGGTCTCAGATGGAATGAGGAACAGCTTATTGGAAACATCAGGAAAGGAGACCCTGATTAAAATGGGGCAAAAATGGGGCTGAATCATGTTTTATGTTCTGTAGGAGAAAGAAGTTATAAACAGTGAAACTGGATATTTAGCCAAGGTGATTTCTAAACAAAGTGTTGAAGGAGCAGCTTGATTTCCCTGATTGCTTAAAGTAAAATGCAAAAAGAAGGAGACAAATTAAAAAAGAGAGTATTGAGCAAACAGGAACCTGGCTTTAGAAAATTCAATCTATACATATTGCAAAAACAAAAACAAAAACAAAAAACAGTTCTGAACAGAATATAAGGGTGTGGCTGAACAACCATTAGATGAAAAGACCATAGGTGTGACTCATGGATTTAATCAGCCATCTCAGCAGAAACCAGGAATAGAAATGGGATTTTACTGGCAGAAACAGTGGCAGTAGGTACTAATAGAGACAGGGAGAAAAAAAAAAAAGACAGAATGAAGAAAGGCTGTCAGAACTCCTAGATCCTATAGTACCAGACCATAGAGCTATTCAGCTAACAATGTGCACTGGTCAGGCCCCCTGGGTGGCTTAGTTGGTTGAGCAACAGACTCTTGATGTCAGCTCAGGCTGTGATCTCATGGTTCCTTGGATTGAGCCCCCTCACATCGGGCTCTAGGCTGACAGTGTGGAGCCTGCTTAGGATTCTCTCCTCTCTCTCTGTCTCTCTCTGTCTCTCTCTCTCTCTCTGTGTGTGTGTGTGTGTGTGTGTGCCCCTTTCCTCTACACTCTCACTCTCACTCTCTGTCTCAAAATAAACAAATAAATGTTAAGGAAAAAACAAAAACAAACAATGTTCACAGGTCTGGTCTTTAAGAAAAGGGTAGAATGACCCCAAAGGCAATTCAACAATCATCAGAGCTGCCTCCTCTCTTCCAAAGGGTGAGTCCACCACTTTGGTTACAAGAAGCCAGGTGGATTCTCCCTGATGTCTGGGGGGGCGGGGGGGGGGGGTGACCTACCCTGCAGAGTCATAGGATCAGGGCTCCCTGGAGCCTTGAGAGCCAGCCTTG
Source organism: Hyaena hyaena (assembly GCF_003009895.1). Classification (NCBI taxonomy): domain Eukaryota; kingdom Metazoa; phylum Chordata; class Mammalia; order Carnivora; family Hyaenidae; genus Hyaena; species Hyaena hyaena. The sequence continues at coordinate 664,377 of NW_024081634.1, read as the reverse complement.
CCCAGCAGAGCTTTGGGGGTGGGAATACCATGTCAATGGGTCTGAAAGGTAGGATCCTGCCCCTGTGGGTATGGAAGGTGGGAATTCAGCAAAAGAGATTCAAATTTTAGGGAATTTCCCATGCTAGGCCTTTGACTTGTTGGCATGCCTTACCTCTTCTATTCTATTTCTCTTTGAAATGGGAATATCTATTTTATGCCTCTCCCACCATTGTATTTTGGAAGTACATAATTTGTCTGATTTCACAGTTTTACAGCTAGAGAGGGATTTTAAATTATACTTAAATGACTTTGGACCTTAGACTTTAGAGTGGATGCTGGAATGAGTTAAGACTTGGGGTAACTGGACAGAATTGCTGTATTTTGCATAAAATAAAGACATAAATTTGGGGGGACCAGAAGCAGAATTATATGGATTAAATCATATTCCTCCAAAATTTGCATGTTGAAGCCCTAACCCCCAGTGTGATGATATTTAGAGATAGAACCTTTGGGAGATACTTAAGATTAGATGAGGTTGTGAATGTAGTGCCCTAATTTGATAGAATTAATGTCCTTATAAGAAGAGACACCAGAGAGCTCCCTGCTTCTCTCTCAGCCATGTGACGACACAAGAAGGCAGCGCTCTGTAGACCTGGAGAATTCTCAGCAGAAACTGAATCTGATGGCACCTTGATTTTGGAATTCCCAGGCTCCAGAACTGTGAAAATTAGAATTCTATTGTTTAAGCTATCCAGTCTCTGATATGTCTGTTATGTCAGCCCAAGAATACTAATACACATACGAATATGTATTATACACATATATTATGATTCACAAATTATGAATATGTATTATATACATATATTATGATTCATAAATGGTATCCATTCTACAGAAATAATAACAAGAATGTGTATAACAATGTTCATTACAGTTTATAATGGAAAAAATAGGGAACAGCATTGTATTAGTTTCCTACAGCTGGTATAACAAAGCACCACACATTAAATGCCTTGAACAGAAATATACTATCTCATAGTTCTGGAAGCTAGAAGGCTGATATCAAGGCTTGAGCAAGACCATGCTTTCCTCTGAAACGTGTAAGGGAATCCTTCTTTGATTCTTCCTAAGTTCTGGTGGTTTTCTGCCAATCATTGGCATCCCTTGGCCAGAGTTCCAATTCTCCATCTTCACATGGCATTCTCCCATTGTCTTCATATCATCTTCTTTCTATACATGTCTGTCTCTGAATCCAAATTTTCCTCTATTTATAAGGACACTAGTGATGTTGGATTAGGACCTAGCCCAATAACACCATTTTAACTTGATTATCTCTGTAAAGACCTTATTTCTAAATAAGGTCAATTTCTGAGGTACTGGTCGTTAGGATTTCTGCATATCTTTTGGTTAGGGGAGGACAGCTATTCAACCCATAACAAACTTAAAAGTCCATCAATAGTGAAAATAGAATTCTCCATCCTTATAATGGACCACACTATGGTTATAAAAAAAGAGAGAGGGAGACCCAATGACCTAGAAATATAGGTCTGGAATATATTACTAAATGAAAAAGGTGAGCATTTCAGACCAATATGTATTGCATGGTCTTTACAAAAGGCCATGGAATACTTATCTAAAATCTGAATTTTGTCCTAACACACCATTTGGAACAAAGCTTACCAAAATGTTTAAGTGGTTGAATTGGGGGAAGAGATTGGGGCTCAAAGGAGTTGATTTCACTTTTTTAAATTATACTTTTTATTTTGAGATATGTACAGACTCACATGCATTTGCAACAAATAATACAGAGATGTCATATACTCTTCACCTTGTTTTCCCCACTGGTAACATCTCACAAAAACACTGTACAATATACAACCACAATATTGATTCAATGGAGATACAGATTATTTCCATTTCCCCAAGGATCCCTCAAGCTGTCCTTTATAGCCACACCTATTTCTCTCACACCCCCATATGCCCCTTAACCATTGGTAAATACTAATCTTTTCTCCATTTCTATAATTTTGTCATTTCATGCTGAGGCATAGGAGCACATGTACCCCAATGTTCATAGCAGCACTCTCCACAATAGCTAAAACATGGAAAGAGCCTAAGTGTCCATCAACAGATGAATGGATCAAGAAGATGTGGTTTGCCTATACCATGGAATACTACATGGCAATGAGAAACAATGAAATCTGGCCATGTGTAGCAACATGGATGGACCTTGAGGGTGTTATGCTGAGCGAAATAAGTCAGGCAGAGAAGGACAAATATCATATGTTTGCACGTATAGGAGGATTAGGAGGAACTTGATGGAGGAACAAGGGGGAGAAGAAGGGCGGAAATGGTGGGGGAAAGGGAGAGAGGCAAACCATGAGAGACTCTTGAATGCTGACAAAAACTGAGGACTGAGGGGGGGGGGGGGAGGGGGGGGATGGGCATGGAGGAGGGCACTTTGGGGATGAGCACTGAGTGTTATGTAGAAACTAATTTGACAATAAACTATTTGTAAAAAAAAAAAAAATTTTGTCATTTCAAAAATTTCATATAAATGGAATCCAATGATAAGTAACCGTCAGGTTTGGCTTTGTTTCATTCATGTAATTCTCTGGATTTGCATGTATTAATAGTTTATTGCTTTTCATTTCTGAGTAGTAGTCTATGGTATGGCAGTACCACAGTTTGTTCAACCATTCACCTGTGGAAAAACATCTTTAAATATTTTCCAATTTTGGACTATTGCAAATAAAACTACTATAAACATTTGTCTACAGGCTTCTGTGTGAACATAACTTCTTGCTTCTCTGGGACAAATGCCCACAACTACAATATGGGGGTCATATTGTCATTGCATGATTGTTTTTTTAGAACACTGCCATATTGTTTTCCAGAGTAACTATGCCATTTTACATCTCCATCAACAGAGTATGAGTGACCAAGTTACTTAGCATTTTCTCAAGTATTTGGCATGGCTGTGTTTTTATTTCAGTCTTTCTGATAGGTGTGTAATTAAATATCATTGTGATTTTAATTTGCATTTCCATAATGAAAAAAATGTGGACCATTTTTTAATGTGCTTATTTATCATTTGTATACCCTCTGGATATATCTGGATATCTCTCTTCCTGTCTTTTTTTGGAGTGTTTGCTCTTTAAGTGTTCTCTATATATTCTAAATACTAATCCTTTTTTTAAACATGCGTTTTGCAAATATTGTCTCACCCCTGCAACTTGTCTTTTCACTCTTTTAACAAGGTCTTCTGCAGAGCTAAAGTTTTTAAATTTAATGAGGTCCACTTTATAATTTTTCTTTTTATAAATTTTACTTTTGGTTTCAAGTCTATTGCCAAGCAAAGAGTTAAGAGCTAAGAGCCCTTTGATCACAAAGATGTTCTATTTTTTCCTGAAAAGTTTTATAGTTTTACAGTTACTTTGTGGTCCATTTTGAGTTAATTTATGGATAAGGTGTGAGATTTATCAAGGCTCATTTTTTGCCTGTGGATGTCCAATTGTCCAGCACCATTTGTTGAGAAAACTTTTTCCTTAATCCTAATTACTTTTTCATCTTTCTCAAAAATCAGTGAGGCAATTTCTAGTTTTCTTTTTCCATTCTTTTACTTTTTCATGTGTTCTATGTTTCTATTCCTTCACAGAGTCTTGATTACTTTAGGTATATAATAAGTTTCAAAATAAGGTAGACTTATTTTTCCCACTTTATTCTTCTTTTCCAAAACTGTTTCAGATCCTATTATTCTTTTGCCTTTCCATATACATTTTAGAATAATTTTGTACGAATCTTCAAGAATTCATGTAGGATTTTTATATGAATTGTTTTAAGTCTATATATTAATTTATGGACAATTAATATCTTCACTATGTTAAATCTTCCAATCCAGAATCACAGTACGTCTCTCCATTTGGATCCTTGATTTCTTTCATAAGCATCATGTAGGATATAAGATCAACATTAAAACATCAATTGTATTTTTATATACTAGCAATTTTTATATGTTTCTCTTATATCCTGTGACTTTGCTAAATTAGTTTATTATTTCTAGGAATTGTTTTGTAGATTCCTTAGGATTTCTATGTAGGTAGTCATGTCATCTACTAATAGGCATAGTTTTATTTCATCTTGTCCAATCTCTATGCCTTTTATTTCCTCTTCTTGCCTTATTGCGCTGTGCCTTCTAACACTATGTTGGGTAAGAGTGGTAACACTAGATATCTTTGTCTTTTTCCCCACCGTGGGGGGCCAGAAAGCATCCAGTCTTCCACTATTCAGTATAATGTTAGCTGTAGGCTTTGTGTAGCTGTTTGTAATAAAATTGTGTGTGTCATGAATGGGTTTTAAATTTTACAAAACCCTTTTCTGCACTGATTGATATAATGATATGATTTTATTTTTTAACATGTTAAAACTATGAATCGTATTGATTGACTTTTCAATATTGAACCAGCCTGACTTCCCTGGAATAAACTCTGGTCATAGTATATAATTGCTTTTATATATTGCTGAATTCTATTGGCTAATATTTTAAGGATTTTACTTTTATACTCATGAGGGACATTGGTGTAGTTTTCATTTTGTGTGTGTCACTTTGTCTAGTTTTGGTTTTAAGTTCATACTAGCTTCATAAAATGAATTGGGAGGTATTTTGTAAGAAGTGTATAACTTGTGTTAATTTTTCCTTTTTAAACACTTGATAGAATTCTCCAAGGAAACTATCTGACCTGGACATTTCCTTGTTGGGAGTTTTTCAATTATGATTGCAATTTTCTTAAAATTTTAGAGCTATTCAAGTTGTTTCATTTTAGGTGAGTTGTATATTTGTGTATTTTGAGAAATTGGTCCATTTCTTCTAAGTTATCAAATTTATATCCGTAGCGTTGTTTGTATTATTTCCTTGTACCGTCTTCAGGGTCTGTAATTATATTCCCTATTTTATTCCTGATATTGGTAATTTGCATCTTTTCTCTTTTCTCTTTCTCAGTCTTAGCTGGAGGTTTATCAATTCCATTGACCTTTGCATTGATTTCTCTCTCTCCTCTCTCTCTCTCTCTCTCTCTCTGTTTTCAATTTCATGGATTTCCTCTTTTTATTATTTCTTTCCTTCTGCTTGCATTGGCTGTTTTGCTCTTCTTTTTATAAACTCTTGAGGTGAGGACTGAAATTATTAACTTGATTTTTTTCTCTTTTTCTAATGTATACGTTTAGTTCTATAAGGTTCCCCCTCAGCTCTGCTTTAGCTGTTCCCTACAAATTTTGATATGTTTTATTTTCAACAATGGTAGTCCCTCTGTTATTTCTGAGCGTGGGTGAGAGTTCCAACCCCCCAACTGATATCCAATCGCATCATAGCTTGTGGTCTTATTGCTCAGTGATGCTGAAAATCCTGACTCTGTAATAGATCTTCTTGACACCAACTCAGTGGAAAGGGGTAGGGGAGCCCCTTTGCTTCCAGAAGGGAGTTGAATTCCAGTATCCGTCAATACTGCAAGGGGTAAGGACGGTACCTTATGACCAACAAGCAGGGATAAAAGTCATAGCATTGTGAGTTTAGAAAGCCTTTGCAGGCATGAGTAAAGTAGTGTTTGCCTACCTTAGAGTGGTTATTGTCTAAAAATTTGTCTTGCTAGGCTGTCCCCGTCCTGAGCCTTTGGCTAGAGAAAACAGGCTTTTGTCAAAGCTCTTTTGTTGTTTGAGTTTTTGTTGATGTTCAATGTTTCTGAGTTGCCAGTGTTTTCAATTCCAAGTCTAACATATGTGAAGTGAAAACAAAACCAAAACCAAAACCAAAGAACAAAAATTTAAAAAAAAAAAAAAAAAACAAAACAGAATATTTACCACTATGTTGTTCCTTGGGAACCCTAGTAAGGCCCCTGCCTTCTTATCTCTACCTTTCAGATCCTTCTTATGTTTGTTTTATATATAATATCCAAGGACTTTTGTTGTGTATAGTGGGAAAATAGAGAAAAGTATGTCAAAGCCATCTTTCTAAAAATAGAAGTTGCTTTTTCACTTTTTACTTTACATAATAATCATTCTTTTGTACATGAACAAATGATTTTTGGCAAGATGCCAAACTACACAATGAGGAAAGGACAGTTTCTTTAACAAATGGTGCTGGTGAAACTGGATATCCATATGCAAAAGAACGAAGTTGGACCCTTGCCTTACATCATATTGAAAAATGAACTCAAAATGGATTAAAGGCCTAAATGTAAGATTTAAAGCAACAGAATTCTTAGAAAAGATAGAAGAAAGTCTTCAGCACATTGAAGGTAACAATGATTTTTTTTTATATGATACCAAAAACATAGGCAACAAATGCAAAAATAGAAAATGGGACTATAGGACACTTAAAAGCTTCTTCATATGAAGCCATGGTAACCTGCTCACCCTCACCCCCAAACCTCCTGAGGCCTGAGATGCCAGGAGTGTGGGGGGACCATTCTGGTATCTGGCCACTCCACCCTCTACAACAACATTGCAAGGAGTGCAGCAGCTACGAGGACTGTAAAACCACACTTCTGTTTCCGTGTCTGGTACTGAAGATTCTGGGCTGGGGGTGGATGGGACTGAAGATTCTGGGCTGGGGGTGGATGGGAGGAGGAGCGAGGGCAGTTAAGGAGGACAAAGGAGGGCCCCATTTGGCCAGGCTTGCTCTGAGGAGGTCAGGAGTCCTGAGAGGTGGTGGGTAGTCCTCTGGCACTGTGCCCCAGGCACGAAGGACAAGGCAGGAAGCTTGATGTAGGAGGGGCACCCTCTGATCTTTAACCATTTGGGGAAATGTTACACAATTATCTGCCAGTAAAAATATAATTTAGATAACATGCCATTTTCCACCTTCACTCAAATTTAACATCCATTCAGAAAGTATTCACAATGATTTAATTGTCAAATTCTTAACCTAAATAGTTCAAAAATTACTGTCATCATTATAGTTATTCACTTTTTCATTACTTATCTGTAGTAAATGATCTTTGATTGCGTCCAAAAATCATGACACAACATTTTCAATGGGAATTTCTCTACCGTTTTTGCCTAAACCACAACACAATTATTAAAAAGCATTTAAATAATTTGAAGATTTAATTAAGCACTTGGTTTCTTAAATGTTTTGGAAATGGGCCATGGTTTTAAATTAGTACTTCAGATTGAGCTATCATTTCCTTTTAAAGACTGTATAAATTCTAGCACATTGCAGGCACTTGAAAACCAGTGAAACAATTTATGTTCTGTCATTAAATAAATTTGAATTTTGGATTCTCTTGTCACAAATTGTGTGATTATAAGTTCTTTTGAAAATCCGATAGTTATTCAAAGTGAGCAAACACAGGCTTAGTTCTATAACCTTGGCCAAATCACTTAAATTAAAAAAGGTATAGTTTTCACTTTAAAACAGGAATAATAGGGGTGCCTGGCTGGCTCAATCAGTAGAGCATGCGACTCTTGATCTCAGGGTTGTTGAGTTTAATCCCCACATTGGGCAAAAAGCTTACTTTAAAAATAAATAGATGGATGGATGGATAGATAGATAGATAAATAGATAGATCAATTGATAGATAAAAAATAATAACTTCATATTACTCTGTCTCACATTCTGTATGTCTCACATAGTGAAAGTACATATGATATTGTGGGCAGAAAGTTTCCCCCCTTCCCTACTTCTGTTTTAAGGTATCACTGAACAATCAAGAGTCAGAGAATTATTTCCTCCAAGATATTTATCTACAAAGGTAAAACTAGTAATATTTCCTGGAGAAATCCAGGAAACCCACCTTAACCAAGTGATCAAGGGTAAGATTATCAGTTAGAAGACATATTGATATTATGTGTCCCATGAAATGATACACAGAGAAAGATACAAGATAACTTCTGGAGTATTCATGAGGAAAATGCAGACTCTCAATCTAATCTTGAGAAAATATGAAACAAACTCAAAATAAGACATTCTTCAAAATAACTGACTAGTGTTTATCAGCAGTGTCAAGGTCATTAAAGACAAGGAAAGAATGAAGAATTGCCACAGATTTATATAGACAACTAAATTTGATATGGGATCCTGGAATTTAAGAAAAGACTTTAGGGGAAGAACTGGTGCAGATTGAGTAAGTTTAGTTGATAGTATTATAGTAATGGTAGTTTCCTAGTTTTGATGATTATGCGATGGTTATATGAATTATTAACATTAGGGGAAGCCAGGTGAAGCATACATAGGAATTCCTTATCTTCTATTTGCAACATTTTTTAAGTTTAAAATGATTTCCAAAAAACTTTTTAAAGGAAATATCAGAAAATAAATTCTTAACTTTTTTTTTAATAGGAAGAAAAGGAAGGAAGGAGATTCCAACTGCTATCGATTAAACTGTTCATATCTTGAAGCTATAACCCCCCAGGTGAGGATATTTGGAGATGGGGTCTTTGAGGAGTAATTAGAGATAAATGAAGTCATAAGGGTGAGACCCTAATCTGATAGGATTAGTATTTATAAGAAGAAGAAAGCTCTCTCCCCCATTTCCTCCTCTCCTTCCTCACTGCCCCAACCAGAAGCATGCACCAAAAAAAAAAAGGTTATGTGAGCACGCAGCAAGATGGCAGCGGCAGCCCTCTGCAAGCTAGGAAAAAATCTTTTAGAGCCCGACAGTCTTCCTGCCCTGATCACGGACTTCTAGCCTCCAGAACTCTGAGAAAATAAATCCCTGTTGTTGAAGCCACCCAGTCCAAGGTATGCTGTTATGGCAGGCCAACCTAACTGGTGACTTATATACCATTTTATTCAGATACATACCCAGAAGTGGAATTACTAGGTCATATGACAGTTCTGTTTTTATCTAAGATTTTTTATAAGATTAAGTTCTGGAGATCTATTGTATAGCATGCTGACTTAGTTAAAAATACTTGAAAGTTGCTAGGACAGTAGATCTTTATTGTTCTCAGCACATACACACACAAATGACAACTATATGAGGTAATGGATATGTTAACTCACCTTAATGTAGTGATCATTTCACAACATATTTATATATACATATATATGTATCAAAATATCACACTGTACATCTTAAATATGTACAATTTTTATTTGCCAATTGTATTTCAATAATGCTGGAAAAACAAAACAAAAGAGAAAAGATTCAGTAGAGTTCATTTGGCACTGTACACAAGTGAGTCAATTACTTGGAAGACAGGAAACAAAGAGAACTCTTTTTTTCACCTCAGAACCCCTCTATACCCTTCCTTAACATGGGTAAACATTCACTGGAGCCTGGATATGATATGAAAAGTCTTTAGAGCTCCTTGTTCTGCAGAGAGAAAGGGAGCAACGACTCAGTTGTTTGGAGAAAATCCAACCCCAATTCCTGTTTGGACAGGGAAATGGAGATGGCAGAACAATCTTAAAAATAAACGTATTGATTACTTTTTATTTTCTGAAATTATCTGAGCCTAAGAATGGAAGGGATGTTGTTCAAGATATCCATTTTCATTGTTGACACCTTGATTTTCAGATGTTTATGGTAAAGACACATACTTTGTCTTCATGTTCATATTATTATAAAAGGAGTGTGTATTCATAATAAACTTTAAAATACTGAAGTGCATGAAATAACAAATGATAGTTGCCCTCTCAACACACACCTTTAAATTCAGAAATCTATCTTCTATTCCATCTTTTATCCTTAGGAGTATATTGAAACACAAATGAAAATATGAAGAAGGGGAATCGGAATGCATTCCTCTAAACTTAAAAGGCTAAATTTAAATTCTTTTTTTTTTTTAAATGTTTTATTTATTTCTAGGAGAGAGAGAGAGAGACAGCGTGAGCAGGGGAGGGTCAGAGAGAGAGGGAGTCACAGACTCTGAAACAGGCTCCAGGCTCTGAGCTGGCAGTCAGCACAGAGCCCGACGCGGGGCTCGAACCCACGAACCGTGAGATCATGACCTAAGTGAAAGTCGGACGCTTAACCGACTAAGCCACCCAGGTGCCCCGTTAAAAGGCTAAATTTAAAATGATTCAAAATAATGCTGTCGATATGAAGATCCAATATTTACTCATTCAACAAATACACGTTTCCATCACAGTCTTGGCCTAAATGAAATGTGGCTGCTCCTGGGAATGCATCTACCCCCCTGTTCTCTTACCTTCTTTTACCTTTGACCTGAATTTATATAAATGCCATTTTCAAGTCATTTCTCTTCCTTCGTCCCTCAAAAACTCTGGCTTTTACGAAGTTATTCCATCCAGTCGAGCCAGTGCCTATTCCTCCTGATGCTGTCGTCTATGATCTTCATGGGAGATTCATTGTCTTCCTCTTCTCTCTTGCCACCATTCTCAAGGACTGCAATGTCCCCGTGCCGTCCCATTCCACATCAAACCTGTTCAGAAACCAGACTTCCTCTCCAATGATCCTTTATTGTCTTCTACTTAATCCTCTCAGTTCTAAGGTGGTAACTTCACCTCATTGTTACCAGTCATTACACCACCTCCCAAAAAATGATCCCCTGCAGTGGCTTTACTTATACTTCATTTCAAAAATTCTTTGGCCTCACTGAAAACTTTGATCTATTGGCCCTACAACTTTTTCACTGTGAAGACCCACTTCATGGTTTCACTTCCCCCCTCCACTTTCTGTGCATTTCTCTCCCACAAAATATAAACTCCCTGAGGACCAGAATCTACCTTTCCACTCTTATCTCTAGCATCCAGGACAGGACCGTTCCTGGCACAAAGAAAGTACTCAATAAACATGTAATTAATAAATACATGAAAGCCCACTATGGTCCAGGTATTTGGCAAGGATGCGAAAACAAAAACTGCCTCTCCCTTCAAGTAGTTTAAACTAATGTATTTTATGCATATGTATTAGCACATTCATTACAAATTTCAACTATTTTTACTTGAACCAACTACCTGTTCTTAGCTCATTTCAAAAATAATTTTATATGTCATTATTCCATTGTTCTTATAACACATTTGCAAAGCCTCTTACTAGCAAGAAAATCTTTCAGCTTTCCAAATATATTCTTTAGGTGTAATAAGTAAGAGTGTTAGGCATTTAAAGCCCTAAAAGTAATTAGCCCACCCTTTTTAAAAATCTATCTGATACAAATAATCTATTGACTCACACTAGAAAGTGAGGAGGTTGGCAATACATATAGTGGACAGTATCCAGGCATTAGTGATTTCAGACTATTCCCACCTCTAGCCCTAATGAGCCCTAATCCAAATGCCACCATTGTGCAAAACAGAAAATTCCCCTGCTCAAGACACATTTTTGCCATCTCCTGGAAAATTGTTGTAATAACTATACAAATCCACAATGACAATATGAATGGCTCCCACTAACACTGTACAGTTATACAATTAAAAAGATATCCATTCAAGTCATTCCTTCCAAAAGTCATTGGGTCACGAACCTTTCTTTTATCTTCGTGTGTGTGTACATGTGTGTGCATGTAGGTGTGTTTTAAAATGTTTATTATTTATTTTGATGGGTGGCTCAGTCGGTTAAGCATCCAGCTTCCGCTCAAGTCATGATCATGCATTCCTGTCCCACAACAGCCTCTGTGCTGACAGCTCAGAGCCTAGAGCCTGCTTTGGATTCTGCGTCTCCCTCTCTCTGTGCCCCTCCCCTGCTCATGCTCTTTTTCTAAAAAATAAATACACATTTAAAATTTTTAATTTTTTAATGTAGTATTTATTTTGAGATAGAGAGAGCATGGTTGCAGGGGAAGGACAGAGAGAGGGATGGAGAGAGAGAATCCCAAGCAGACTCTGCTGACAGCACAGAGCCTTATTGTGGGGCTCAAACTCAAACTGTGAGATCATGACCTGAGCCAAAATCAAGGGTAAGATGCTTACCCAACAGAGCTACCCAGGTGTCCCTCTTTTTCCTTTATGTCATTCATATACATCATATGGAACTAACGTTTTTGGCATAATTTGGAAGTACCACTCTATCATATAAAAAGTGATTAGTATTAAGTCTCTGGCTTTTATTTTTAATTTTATATATTTTCAATATTCTCTGAGGGTTTGACCCAGAATAAACAGACTTCAGTTTGAAGCTAAGCTCTGACACTAACTCTGAGCAAGATATATTACCTCCCTAAAGACCAGTTACCTCACTTATAAAATGCAAATAGCAACGGTACCACCCTTTTAATTTTTTTTTAATTTTTATTTATTTCTGAGAGACAGAGACAGGGTGAGCAGGGGAGGGTCAGAGAGAGAGGGAGACACAGAATCCGAAGCGGCCTCCAGGCTCTTGAGCTAGCTGTCAGCACAAAGCCTGACCCGGGGCCTGAATCCACGAAGCAAACTGTGCGATCATGACCTGAGCCAAAGGACGCTTTCGACTGAGCAACCCAGGGGCCCCCAGTACCACCCTTTTAAAATAAGGATTACAAGAACCTTGGTGTGATCCTTAGTATATACTAAATTCTCATTAAATAATAATTCTAATAATACTCTTTAGGCCATCTGATATACAGAACAAAATTATTTACAGGAAGTTGTGTCTGAATGAGGAAGTATAGTTTGGGAGGAGTAACTATAAAAAATAAAAATCAACTGGATTTTGTCATAAATTTGTGTTTACAGAACAAATAGTAGCACACACACTCCCATATTCATGTCATATGCGTCATATAATCTCCCTGTCAGCAAGCAAGGGCACTGGTGATACAATTTAGAGACCATCCCTCAGTCCATGACCAGAGAAGCCAGCATTACACTATATTGCAAATCAATTTATTAATCACCCCAGAATCTCAGGGATGTGCTGACCTAAGCTGAGCCAGTTCATAAATCTTTTGTCCAGTATCCAATCTGTCCTTAAGCCTTGACATCTTTCCCAAGGCTTGGGAAATGTGCATGATAGAAATGTGAACTTTTATGGAGAAGACAGTATGTACCTACCACTAAATAAATGGGGTGTATTTATTATATATAAATGGGGTACAAACATATTGCTAGCCATATTGTCATGGCACCAACATCCAGCATTTGATTTTAACCTTTAGAACTGGCTTGAGGTGTGGTGACCATAGGGCCTTCCATGTGAAAAAAAAATAGGTTCCTGCACCATTAACTGGGAGGAGGGAGCCCAAGTCACAGAGCAGCCAAAGCACTAGGCACTTCTTAAGAGCCCTGGATTATTTGCCTCGGGCTTATACAAGGACAGAGTCTCTCTCCAGCTCTGGAGAGTACTTGAGCTTTTTCTAAATACATTTTTCAGCATAATAATAAACTCTATTTTCCATTTTTGCCTCTGCAACTGAGAGAGAATTGAGAACCACAGAATAATCTGTGATCATTATCTGTATGTTTCTATAAAGGGTGGTAAAGTGCTTATTGTGAAGAAGGCAGCAGAAATGCCCATATTAGCATTTACAGCAGAAGACAGACACCTCCCTCATCTCTTCATTTGTGGTTTACCAGCTCTCCTCTTACCGCCCAGTGACTCAAAGCTGTACCAGCAGCTAACCCCTGACTGTAGTTCTTTCCTCAAGATGAGCAGCTCTGAAAAATTAGAGCCAACAGAAGTGGCAGCCGAGATGTGCCATTTTCAACTTACACAGTTACTTGAGACTTTTAAAATATCTTTTTCCATATTTGAATATTAATAAGGAAACCAATAAATGAAATAGCAAAAATAAAAAGTACCTTAAAAAACTTAAGGGAAAGGGGAAATACATAAATTGAATAAATATATAGATTTTACAATAAAATGACAGTCTTTATATTGAAGAGATGATTACCAAGAAGGCAGTTATTATAAATGCATTTATACCTGGCCTGCGAAATTAAAAACACTAATTAAGATGGATGGAATCAGGGGAATCTGGGTGGCTTAGTCGGTTGAGCAGCAGACTTTGGCTCAGTTCAGGTCATGAACTCCTGGTTGACCAGTTTGAGCCTCGCGTTGGACTCTGTGAGGATAGCTCAGAGCCTGGAGCCTGCTTCAGATTCTATATTTCCCTCTCTCTCTCTGCTCCTTCCTTGCTCACACTGTCTCTCTCTCTCTCTCTCTCAAGTAAATAAACATAAAAAAAAAACAATGGAAACAAGTTGAGAAGAGAAAGGCTGATGTTAAATGATTGCAAGTAGACTATTCAAATTAACTTTGATGATTCATACCACACAGTACTAAAATTATTGGAAACAGTATTTCGACAATTAAGACACTTTTTTCTTACATTATTACCTGCTAATGTAGAGAATATTGATTGTAAAACAAGTCCATGATTTGTTTTAATAAGGATTTTAAAGCATAAACTGACCTGCATTACTATGTGCACACCCCATGTTTTACTTCTTAGGTGCGTTGCCCGTGAACCATTTGGCAGCAGGGGGCGCTATTCTGTTAAAATCCGAAAATCTTTAAAAAGCTTTTAGGGGCGGCATATTCGGTAGCATCCGACGAACAGTAGTTAAGTATTGTTTTCAAATAACATATGATCGTTTGAGCTCTGAGTTCCATTTAGTGAAGAAGGATGTCAAAGCGGAACGTTTATTAAATATAATTTAATGAGATCTTTGATTATAGCGCATGCTTGATCTCTTCGGAATAAATGTATTTGTCTGATTCATTCCACTAATATTTGCTGAGGACCAACTAAATGTAAGACCCCAACATATACTTCTAGTAGTCATCCCCGGTTATTGTTACAGGAGGGCCTGGAACTTTAGAATATGCTGCGTGCGCTCTAAGGGCAGAACATTTTTAAACAAAATGATGAAATTAAAAGTCACCATATTTAGCCCACTCAAATGTAAAGAATTCACTGTATAATAGATATTACCTAAAATGTTGGGGACAAACAGCAGAAACAGTCTCTATTCTCAGTTTACATCCTGAAGAGGTAAATGATTTTGTAACATGCGATTATTAATATATAACAATATCTGCATATTTCTCTCGTGTCATCTGTGACTTTTTCAGGACAGAATCCTCTGCCTCTCCACATTCCAGAACATCGGGTCGCTTCCTGGATTTCAAACCCTGGTCTATTCCTCCCTCTCTGACCTCCGCCGTCACCACCTCTTGTCCCGGAGCGAATCAACTCCAGGCTGGTTCAAGTTGCTGCACATTTTCAATTGCTACAAGAGATTCTCTTCGGCAAGAACAGCAGTGGGGAAAGTTTCCGCATAGCCGTTTTATATTAGCTAATGGGCACATTAAAAAAAAAAAAACCTTAATTTTTAAACTAGGAAGAATCCTATATCTTGCATTTTCTGAAACCTCCTTGTTTCGTTTTCAAGCTAACGAGGTCTTACTAGTGATCATGCAAAAAAGCCATTTTTGAATACCCCAAGTCGCAAGTCATTGGACAGAACTCTAGATGCGCGTCCAAGTCTCACGTGGTGCCTCTGCGAGCCACCCTGAGCGTTTGCTCGGGTTAAACCCTTAACGCTTTCTGCCTCTTCCTTCTGTAGACAGGAGAGAAGAAAAAAAAAATCTAGTCTAAAAGGGCCGGCCGTTGGCTTCCCAAAACTGATCCTTCGGGGAAGCAATCGCCATCCTGGAAGACTGCCGCGTGACTCAAGATCGAAAAGGTTCCCTAGTCGCAGCCACTCTGGATTCCGACGCCGCTCCGCGCAGGTCGCGGGGCCGCGCGGCCGCCACTCCGCCGTCCCCGCCCGCCCGCGCGGCCCCGGGCGCGGGCCGAGGAGGAGGGGCACCCTAGGCCGAGGTCGCCGCCCGGTTGAGCAACCCTACTATGCAAATAAGCAAGATTACGGCAGCCAATAGGAGGCCGGCTTTGCCCTGACGCGCGCGCCCAAAGCCCGTAGTATTTATAGATCGTATTTAAAGAGCCCTTGGGAGTCTCCCCGGGCTCGGTTGGGCGGCGTCGGCGGTG
The DNA here is from genome assembly GCF_003009895.1 of Hyaena hyaena. Lineage (NCBI taxonomy): Eukaryota > Metazoa > Chordata > Mammalia > Carnivora > Hyaenidae > Hyaena > Hyaena hyaena. The sequence goes on along the minus strand of NW_024081634.1, from coordinate 648,520 downwards.
GAGGCTGCGGAGGTGCATTTAGTCCCGCGCGCGTGAGGTGGCCGAGCGGTTGCTTCTGGTCCCATCCCAGAGGGGGTGCTGGACTTAGGGGAGCGTCCGAGCACGTTCCACGGTGGCTTTTTTACCCACTTCCCAGCCGCGGTTTCTGCAGAGGGAGGAAATGCTGCAGCTGCAGCAGTAGTTTCACTTAAAACAAAGCAGGGATGTGGAATCTCACAAAAGCTGGAGGGTGACAAGGGGGCCGACCGTTTGAGCCGACCCCGCCCCGGCCCCACATTTGAGCCGCAAACGGGCGCCGTTTCCTGGTGTGCTGGGCTGTGCTCGGTAGAGGCGGCCTTCCTGGGGGGAGGGGAGAACAATACCGCCTGAAAAGCCAAAAGTCGTGGAATTTGGGGGCGGGGTTATTGGACCAGTTAAAGTGTATTCGTGGAAAAAAAAAGAAATTGCAAGATAGTGGCAGTGATTATCTTGGCTTTCAGTCGATTGATCTAAGGACTTCCCAGCCAGCAAACTGCACACTGCAATGCGAAAGCAGGAAACTGGCATTACGTCAGAAGGGAGAAGAGACCCAAATTGCAGCCCGTGCATCTGCAGGGCTGGCTTTCTTCCTCTCCCAAATTTAACCCCCCCCCCTTTTTTGTTTTTTAAGAGGTTTCGGGGCCTGGGGCACTGGCTGCCCCGCTGCGCGCAAAGGGCGGGGCGGGTAGGGGCGCGCTCAGGGACTCCTCGCCTGGGTGCCCCGAGCTGCTACACTTTGCCCTCCCCCGCGAGTTCCTCAGAAGCCACAACTAATTACTTTCAAAGGTAGCCCGGCACTGAGATGGTTTTCGTAAATTCCAGGAGGGGGCAGGGGGCCTGCCCGGAGTGCTCAGCTGTTGTCCTTAGTTCAGTGCGAGCTCAGGTCAACCCCGGGAAAGCAGGCGGTGTGTGGGGAGAAATCCCAACCGTGTGTAGAACTGAAGGACTTCGCCACACCTTTTCAGGGATCTCATTTCTTTTTTTTTATTTATTTTTTTTTAATGTTTTTTATTTATTTCTAGGAGAGGGAGAGAAAGCATGAGCAGGGGAGGGTCAGAGAGAGAGGGAGTCACAGACTGAAACAGGCTCCAGGCTCCGAGCTGGCAGTCAGAACACAGCCCGACGCGGGGCTCGAACCCACGAACTGCGAGATCATGACCTGAGTGAAAGCCGGACGCTTAACCGACTAAGCCACCCAGGCGCCCCCAGGGATCTCATTTCTTAATATCGAGGGACGTGGTCACAAGAAACCTGCTCTCTGCCAGGGTCCCATCTTCTGAAGCCTTGTCACTGCTTCTTAGAAATCTCCTAACAGATATGAGTCAGGAGAAAGTTATGACTTGGTACATTTTTGCCTCCTGGAAATGTTAAGTCTGACGCCAGCCTCACCTGCCCCGCTGCACCTTCGCTCTCCAGCTCTCCAGTTCGGGGCCATCAGAAGGTAACCTTGGTAACAAGTTCCAGGCTCCTGCCCCACCCCACCCATGGGCAAAGCTTAACACAAAAAAGGTGGTGACAATAGCTAATGATTATTGACGGTTCTGTGCTAAACAGCTTGCTGAGTGCTTTGTGGGACGTTATCTTACAATAGCTGGATGAGGTGAGTACTGTCATCCCCTTTTTACAAATTAGGAAACGGATTCCAAGAATCAACCTGTCCACTAGCTAGGAAGATGGGAACAGGAGAGGTTTGACTCCAAACCCATGCTGTTAACTTCTCTGTGGATCTGCATGGGGGAGGGGAAACGACTGTGGTCAGGGGAACGTCCAGGCCCACCCCACATCACGCCAAGAAGGCAGGGGCCTTTATTCATCCCTGATATCCTGTCAACGACAATAAACCTAGCCCTGGTTATGGGGCACCTGGCTGGCTCCGTCAGTAGAGCATGTGACTCTTGGTCTTGGGGTCATGAGTTCTAGCACCATGTTGGGGGTAGTGATTACTAAAACAAAACAAACAAAACCTAGTCCATGGTGGGTGTCATGTGGAAGGTTTAGTCAGCCCTTTCATGTAAGAGAGACTGTTGGGAAAACCCAAGTTACCTGTTAATTTTCTCATTGCCCTATGTTTGCAACAGTATCTTATAAGCTGTTTAATGATTAACTTTATATAGCGCTTCATCTTAGCTCAGGACATTGAATAATGTGAGCTCCTGTTCTCCCCATGAAGCATATAGGGAACCTATAGAACTGAGACTATGTGTAAGTTAGCATTGAGGCCATGTTCAGAATGAGCCCATAGCCTAGTTCAAGGTCAGAGGAGTCCTGCCTTTGTTTTCCCCCATTGGGTTGCCTAATCTCTCATCACTAGAATTTAGGCAACGGAGAGAGCCAGGGAAAGGAAACTGCCTGGGCTTTGGAGGATTGTGAATGGTGTCTGGGAAGGGAAATCCAAATGAGAAAAAGTTTAGAGAGACGAGGTTGTACCTGTTTACACAACCACACTGTCTACACGAGTATACCTGGGAGATATTGCAGAGTCAGATCCAGACCACTACAATAAAGCTAACGTCATAATAAAGCAAGTCAATGATTTTTTTGGTTTCCTGGTGTACGTACAAGTTATGTCTGCACTATACTGTAGTTCATTAAGTGTGCAATAGCATTATGTCTAAAAAAAAGTGCATGCCTTAATTTTAAAATACTTTATTGCTAAAAATGCTAACCATTATCTGAGCTTTCAGCAGGTTGTAAACAGTGATCCCAGATAACCATAACAACTATAATGATTTGAAAGTTTGAGATATTGCAAGAATTAACCAAAACGTGACACAGAGACATGGAGTGAGTACATGCTGTTGGAAAAATGGTGCCAACAGACTTGCTCGATACGGGGTTGCCACAAACCTTCAGTTTGTTAAAAAACAAAAACAAATGAACAAAAATGCAGTATCTTCCAAGTGCAGTATAACAAGGTAAAGCTGTAATAGAAACAAGTTATTTGAAAACCAGGCACCTGATAGAGGTTGACGCTCAGTTCTGCCCCATCCCAGCTGGAAGCCCTTAAACAAGCTGTGAAATGTGAGACCCAGTTTCCTCATCTGTGAAATGGAAGGCAGCTTGTTACCCCTCTGCTGATAGATAGCTTTGCCCCTGACATTCTCTGCTGCCTTCTCCTCCTCTGGTCCTTTAAATGGTGGTATTTAAAGATGAAAATCCCTGCCTTGGCCCCATCTCTTCTCACTCAACATTCTCCCCCTAGATGAGTTTATCCAGGCCATGGGCCCTGTTATCATTTGAAGTCCTTCTCTCTTGCTCAGTCTTTTTTCTGAATTCCAGATCTGTGTATCTGACTATGTACAGAAGTCCTCACTTGGACATGTCAAACTTAAATGTTCCAAACTGAACTGGTCATTATCTGCCTCCTAGCCAAGGATGATAAATGGTCTGCTCTGCCTTTGTATACCCCCACGCAGGTGTTCAAGTCAAAACCTAGCTAATTCCTCTTTCCCTTAACCAACGCACCCAATTAATGGCCAACCCCCACCATGCATAGGATACTTAGAAGTATCTAAGGAAAAGGGATTTTATTAGGTACCTTCTGTCTACCAGCCCCTAAATCCTTCTTTGCCGTGCAGCCATATCCCCTTCACCAGTCCCATGCAGTGGTCTTCACTGCCCTTAGAATGAAGCAGGGCAGGAGTTACAAAGCTCTTCGACACTAAGTCCAGACCTAGGTCTTGAGCTGTCCCTCTTGCTTGCTCTCCACCGTTCAGCCATTCTTAAATTCTTTTAATTCCACTAATGGCACCAAATTCTTTTGTTTTTTTCTTTTTAAATGTTTGTTTATTCTGAGAGAGAAGAGTCCGCAGAGAGGGAGAGAGAGAATCCCAAGCAGGCTCGTGCAGTCAGCACAGAGCCTGACTCGGGGCTGGAACTCATGAACCGTGAGATCATGGCCTGAGCCGAAATCAAGAGTTGGACACTTACCCAACTGAGCCACCCAGGTGCCCCTTTTTGTTTTTCTGAGCTTGAGCATAAGTTATTCCTAGAATACGTCCTACCATGTCATCTCACCTCCATCCTTTCTTCTAATGGCTCCTACTGCTCATTCAGTTCTCACTGTATGTTTCTACCCCCAGAAAGCCCTTTGACCTCCACTCAACTTCACTGTAGGTGCTCCTCCAGCTTGCTCAATGAACTACGTTCTCATCACAGCCTCTATACGCTGTATGCTAAGTGCCTTTACACTTTGCTGAATCTGTGTCCCTATTCATGTAGAGGGGGATACACCAGAATCATGCAAGGTGCTTTGTCAACCTGCACTCCAAAACCCACCCAACCCTCACCACTCCTAATCCACCGTGAGTGTGTTCTGAGCTGAAAAGCACATACCATGAGCCCCTGGCACTGAGGAGGTTATGCTATATTCCCCAAGTGTGTTAGGAAGGAAGGAAGGTTGAGAATGGTTATATTCGACGAGCAGTTTCATAAGGAAAGGGATAGTATTTGTCCTCTCCATCTTTATTTCCTTCATGCCTAGCACAAAGGAGAAGATACTCTGGGGAGATGAAATTGCCACCTTCTGTCCCAAATGCTTTACAGTCATCATCTCTTCTCATAACACAAATATTCTGCCCTCAAGAGGCTCATATTTAGATGTCACAGGTACATCTTAAGCCTCATACAAAGCAATAATGAGAATGCCAGAGTTGTCAAATGCAAATGCAGATGAGGAGGTTGTTAATCTGCTAGCCTCTTGAAGGTGAGCAGAAGGTGAGGGAGACATAAAGTAATATTGACATTGATGCTTAGGCCTTGAAAAAGAGGGATAAACAGATCCATAAGAAGGGGAAAGGCATGTCAAGGAGAGCGAACAGAGGTGGTGAAGGATAGAGCTAGGAAAGTTCCACAAAGGGACAGGTAACAGTTGGGTGGCAGAGTAGAGAGGGGAAACAGCAGTGGCTGAAAAGTGAAGCTGAGCTGATCCTGGAGGACTTGCTATGCTCATGCTATGGAACAGGGATTTTATTTTACAGGCAGTGGGGACTCCATCTCCCAGAACATTTTTTATCTAGGAGGAAAGTAATGTGGTTAGACTTGTCTCTTTTAGAAAGGTAGCTACATGGAGAGCAGACTGGAGACAAGGAGGCAAGTTGATAGTAATTGCAGTAGTTCAAGCAAGTGATCACGAAAGCCTACTACAGTGGTTTTCAAAGTGTGGATTGCGACCATAAGTGGGTCTTGAAATGATTTTAGTGGGTCACAGCCTGCATTTAGAAAAAATATATATCTGAATGGAAAAAATATCAAGAGTCTCATGTAATAAGGGTCAATGCTTCATAAAACTTCTTTTTGACTTGTTTGTTGTGCATAACTTTCTGGGCAACTTGAATTTTTAATAAATTCACTTCTACAGTAGATTTAACTAACCTTCAAAATGAACAAAGTACATTTAGTTAAAATTTAGCATTATTTTGGATAGAAAGCATGACAGGGTTGAGGCCATTCACTATAATGTAGGGTTTATGGCCTGGAAGATAAAAGAAATAAAAATTGAGTGGCTAATTATTTGGTTTAAATCTTGAATTAAGTTTCCTCTCAGTTACAAATGATATCTTATTAGTGATTTTATTTAAAAATTTGAATTTGAATTACGAAATTCATATCCCAGGTCAGAATGCAAAATGTATCTCTAATCATGGGATCAGGGCTTAAGAAAGCTTAAAAATATTGACTTGGAAGATTGGGGAAATGGCTGTGGGGTGAGAGAAAAGGATCAAGATATCAGAGTAATTTCTGATGTACAATTAAGACCAGTTAACCAACTGGATGTAGGAGTAAAGGGGAAGGAAATTAAGGATGATTCATGCATTCTTAATTTAGGCTGCCAGGGCACATGGGGGGTATAGTTCAGTTCAGTTCAACCAATATCTCTTGATAGGAAGTAGAGAAACAGATGAATGAGGAAGGCACAGATGGGCCCTTGAGGCATTCCATGTAGGTAAAAAGAGATGCATAACCAGGGTATGATAAAATATGGTAACTGCGCACATAGGTTTCCCTTTGTATGTTAGGGCCCTTTTATCCCTAGCTTCAGAATTCTCTCTTTGTCCTTATATTTGGCCAGTTTCACTATGATATGTCATGCAGAAGATCGATTCAAGTTACGTCTGAGGGGAATTCTCTGTGCCTCTTGGATTTCAATGTCTGTTTCCTTCCCCAGATTGGGGAAGTTCTCTGCTATAATTTGTTCAAGGACTCCTTCAGCACCTTTCCCTCTTCCTTCCTCTTCTGAAATTCCTATGATACAGATATTGTTCCCTTTGATTGTATCACTCAGCCCTCGAACTCTCCTTTCATGTTCCTGGATCAGTTTATCTCTCTTTTTCTCGGCTTCCTCTTTTTCTATAATTGTGTCTTGTAATTCACCTGTTCTCCTCTCTGCCTCTTCAATTCATGCTTGGACGCCTCCATTTTATTATGTATCTCATTTATAGCATTTTTTAAGTCATCACAACTATTTTTAAGCTCCATAGTCTTTGTAGCAATAGTTTCTCTGATGTCTTTCATGCCTTTTTCAAGCCCAGCGATTAATTTTATGCCTATTGTTCTAAATTCTTGTTGAGTTATGTTGCTTATATCTGTTTTGAGCAGTTCTTTAGCTGTCAATTCTTCCTGGAATTTCTTTAGAGAAGAGTTCTTCCGTTTCATCATTTTGGCTAGCTTTCTGTCTCTTGTTAGTTTTAAAAGCTTGTTATGCGCTCTACACCTGCGAGTACTGCTGTAGTAAAGAAGGCTCTTTGACTGTCCAGGGCCTGTCCATTCAAGAAGTGTTCTTTGAATGCTGTCTCTTGGTCACTCTTGTTGAGACTTTGGTTGTTTCCCTACTCGTAGTGGTATTTGGGACTCTCTACCATGTGTACTTTGGCATGTTTCTTGAGGTGGCCTTATGAGGTTGCCTTCCCAGTGTACTCTGTCTCTTTCTCTTCCCAAACTCCTGCGGCTCAGTGTCCTATGGCTTCAGGCCTTCTCTGTTTGAGAGATGGGTGCGAGTGAAATGCATGGAACTCCCCACTTCTCTGCCATCTTGCCTCCTACTCTCAGTAATTGCACTCATAAAAGCATTCACAAGTTGCTATCCAAGCTCAGAGGAAGCCCAGGTTGGATCATCACAGAAGCTTTCTGGAGGAGACATCTTTGAGCTGAGTTTTGAAGGAGAGTTAGCCAGAGAGGTACGAAGGAAACAAAGGTGACAGAGAGCAAAGAGGTGTGGAACAGCAGGATGTTTGTGTGTGTGGAGTTGTGTGCATACACATGGGTGAATACGTGTGTGAGCCAGTGTTCTAAGCAACTTGGTGTTACTAGAACATTGAGAAGCCAGAGATGCAGTTGGATAGGGATTAAGAGGCAGGTTATGAAAAGCTTTGTCCATCATGCTAAGGAGCTCAGAGCTTTTATATGAGATAAAGAGCTTCTGAAGGGGGTTTTAAGAAGGTTAGTAATAAGGTCACAGTAAGGCGACCATGTTTTAGAAAACTTGCTTTGGCAGCATGTGGAAAAGGTCCTTATGGGGAGCTAGATTGAAGATCAAGGGACTAAGAATGGGAACATTAGTCCAGGTGAGAGATGATGGCCTGCAATAGGGCAGTTGAGAGAGGGGTGAAGAGAAACAGAGACAAAAATTGGCAAGAGACAGGGGCACCTGGGTGGCTCAGTCGGTGAAGCGTCCGACTTTGGCTTAGGTCATGATCTCTCGGTTCGTGGGTTTGAGCCCCGTGTCGGGCTCTGTGCTGACTGCCAGCTCAGAGCCTGGAGCCTGTTTCAGAGTCTGTGTTTCCCTCTCTCTCTGACTCTCCCCTGCTCATGCTGTCTCTCTCTCAGAAATAAATTTTAAAAACATTTAAAAAAAAGAGCAATACAAGATCCATTTTAAAAAAAAAATTGGCAAGAGACGGTCACTAATTGGACATAGAAGACTCTATCAGTCGTTGCCTAATCAGGAAAGCAGAACCAATACCAGTGAATTTCATAGAAGAAATTTAACATGGGGAACTATTTTTAAAGGTGTTAGAAAAACAAAAAGGGCTAATAGGAAACAGTTGGAAACCCTGAGATTAGGAAGAGCAGGGCTACTGCCTGTAAGACTGGGGGGACCAAAGGAGCACGTGGTGTCGCCAGAGCCCAGGAGCTGTGGCTGCCGTGAAAAAGATGCAGTCAGCTCAAGTGACAAGAGGGGGCAGTGCCCCCCACCCCCGTCCTGTTATCGCCATTGGCCAAGCCTGACTAGGGGCTGGTTGGCAAGTGAGACTGAGCAAGGTGGCTTGCCTTTTATAGGAAGAGCAAAGCAGAGGAAAGTAAGAAACTAGATCTGAGCACAAACAGCAAATGAACAAGGCATAAGTATAAAGGAGAAAGAGCAGATTAATTCCTTCTTGCTATCTTGCTTGGATTGAGGTTGAGCGGTAGTGTCAGAACCTGAGATTAGGAAACCAGGAAACTGGTGGGGGTGAGGAAAATGAGGGAGCAGAGGCAGAGAAAGACAGAACTGATCTAACTTTTAAAAACTCCCTCATTGTAGTATTGTTACGTATACACAGGATTCGTAGGTACAATTTATTTTAAGAGAACGGTTCTAATAAATGTTCAGAACAGCTTGATAAGTGTCTTTTAACATAGGGAAAGAAACCCCCATGCCCTGAAATGTACAAAATTCCCACCCCCGCATCCCACCGGTGCTTGAACCTTCCCCTAGGTCTCATTTATATTGTTGGTGTTCACTAGCATTAGGAAAACAGGAGAAAGTTATCGATTCCTTACTGTATACCACTCACTATATGGTTTACATAGAGTTTGCGCACAACAGATTATACACATTACCTACACATTACCTCATTTAATCCTTAAGGTAGTTTAATGAGGTTAGAATTACTATTCTTCCTTTTTTTTTTTTTTTTTTATAGATGAGAAAACTGCTACCTAGGGAGGTTTAGTTCCTCTTCCCCACTCCCCACCGAAGCCCCTCAGCCGATAAGTGTGAGCTGGGGCTGGGACTTTGGGCTGCCTGACTCCACTCAATGCCCGTGCCTTTCACCTTTGCACCATGAAACCTCACCGAATCCAATGTGTGTAAATCCAAATACAGAAAAGTGTGATACTGTCATTGTGTCCACACAATGGACTAGTGAACATTCTAATGGATTTTCTCACAGCTTCTTCACTAGAGATTTTAACAGTCATTGTGCTTTTGTTTCCCAATCTGTCAAATGGGTGTGCAAGAGTCAGGACTCTTTTGGTGAAGTGACAGAAATGGAAGTTCACATAGGTTAAAGAGAAAAGAAGCCTATGGCTCAGTTAACATAAAAACTCCAGGAGTGGGCTTGCCTTCACCATTGCTAGAAAGGGCTCAAACATTGCTGCCTGGATTGCTTTTCACTCCTGATCTCTTGGCTCCACCTCTGCTTTGGACTTATTCTCTTGCAGACTCTCTCCTGGTGCTAAGAAATGTAGTCTTCTGCCATCCCAGCTTTATGTGGCTTGCTACATGGTTGTCCCAGATGAAGAGGTGGACCCTATTCTCCAAAAGCCACACTAATCTCAAGGCTCAGTTTAGACCCATGGCCACCTTGGACTAACCACTGTGCCTGGGGAAGGGGTTTCTCTGACGCTCAGGCAGGTGGTAGGTCAGGCAGAGCTATGCAACTGGCTGTTCCATCAAGATCCCATGGAGTTGGGGTGAGAGGCACTTGCCCAGAGTAAGGCCTATAGAGCAGCAAAAACCCGCACAGATTTCCACTACAGGGGACATCTGAAACTCTCATTTTGCCTGCTTATCCTAACAAAATCCTGGCTATTTCAAAATCACTGGATAATTGTGCATTCTGTTCTTCATTTGGACTAAGAAAACATTTCCTCACACTTTTTTTTTTAAGCATTTTACTTGAAATTCTAAGCTTCTTTAAGAGAGAGAGAGGTAAAGCATCAGGGTTATATCTGATTCCAGAAAACATCCGTAAGCTCTCTAGCAACACCACTTTTCTACTCCTCATTATCTCCCCTCCAGACTCCTCCCACGTCTTCCCACGGACTCTGAATCATGATTCTACAGAGAACCACTCTGTCTCTGTATCTTGATATATATGGTCATCAGGGTGGTCCAAGGTCTAAGGCACTGTTCTGGCACTGAGTCATGCCTTTTTTTTTTTTTTTTTTTTTTTTGGCAGCTGACAATCCTTATTATCAAAGTATTTTAGAACATTTCAAAAGAAGTAATTAGTGGCATTTGATAACAGCCTTCTGCTGTTTCACCATCTTTAATCCTAGCCTGGTTTATATTAGAAACCAGCCTAAGCCTAATGACCAAGATTATTATTTAAACACTGAGTTTATGACAATGCAGGGACCTCACAGAAAGTTGACAGGGACCCAAGAGCCAATAGTTTGTTTTTTTCCTGTTGGCAAGGAGCCTAGGTTTAAGAATAAGTGTTACTACTGGAGATTCAAATCTGTCAGTACATGTTAAGTATGTCCTCTACAATTATTCGTAAAACTTGCTGTAACTTGCTATTACAGCGAGCTCGATGACTATGTGAATGAGTTGTTCTGCTGAAAATATCTGCAACTGGTTAGCACACTGGCCTCCCCATTAATGATTTTCCCCATAATAAATAATAATTGGAGTATTTCTTCTTATAGTGAAATATTTACATGTTAATCCAGCAATCCTAAAACACCACAGAAGCTCTATGATTCAGTCAGAGTTGCATTTTCCTGGTGTTTTTACATTGTGGAGATCCAGTTGATCTGGCTAGCTATTTTGGAATCAAAAGGTAAAACCAGTCCTCATTTATAGGATTGTTGTTGCAAACCTCATGTTCCTATTTTTTAAATTTTTTTTAGATATTTTATTTAATTTTGAGAGCAAGAGAGACAGAGCACAAGCAGAGGAGGGGCAGAGAGAGAGGGAGACACAGAATCCGAAACAGCCTCCGAGCTGTCAGCACAGAGCCCGACATGGGGCTTGAACTCACAGACCGTCAGATCGTGACCTGAGCCAACGTCGGACACTTAACCGAGTGAGCCACCCAGGTGCCCCTCATTATGTTCCTATTTGTTAATTCTATGCTCTTATGGTCTGGATGATTAGGACTTTTACATGTACATTCTCTGTATTTTATTTTTATATCCAAGAACACTAAGTTACACATTAAGACCATTTAGCCTTCTTATGGCTAAATAAATCCAGTGCCCTTCCTTACCATTTTTATGCCCTATTTTCTAGCTCCTTAATCAGTCTTTATACTGTGCTCTGTTCCTTTTCTAGTTCCTCCACACTCTTTCTTAAAAAATGAAGCCTCAGATTGGATGTGAGTTTCTAATATGGATTTGACTGATTATAGATTTATGTATATATATGAAAAAATTATATTTGTATTGGGAAAAATATATATATATTGGAAAAATTACTTCATAGTTTTTGCATGTCATATTTCAGTTGGTATACTGTAGGATTATGTCAGCTCTTTTTAAATAGCAGTTCTACATTGCTGACACATTCACAATGACATAATGATATAACTTGAACACCTAGGTGGTACTGTAAGACGTCCTTTAAACTATTTTAAGTTAAAGCATCATGAAAATAGTTATGGTGGCTCTAACTACCATTCAAGAAAAATATCCTTCAAAATAGATCATCATCATCATAGTCTACATTTTAAGGCTATTTTTTCTTCTAAAAGTTAAAAATTCTTTGCAATAAGTTGCCTAGCACCAATTAATTCTATGGTTTCAAAGTAACATTTTACACATATCCTGTGTGTAATTTTAGACCTCCAAGCAAAACTTTTCATGAAGGGTTTCCCCTTTAATCCAGTACCCTCAAATATTTGGGGGGGTCCCCTCATTTGGAGAGGGCTTTCACTTCTCACAGGTTTTGTTTAAGACTTTTCATAACCAAATAAAATCAGTAGATTTTCATACAATTAGCATATCTTGGAAAATTTTCCATTGAAAAAATCTATTTTTATATCACATGATTCACTCACTTATTCCCCTCCTTCCCACTTTACTTAATCATGCCTAATATCAGTTTTAAGTTAATGTTACCAAAAGGAACACTATAATATATAAATTTATATATTATATATACTTATATAATATTAATAGATTTATAAATCTAAATCTAGAGGTCCTGATCAATACTTTCTTATTTCAGGCAATGTTCAGTTTGTATGTAAGATGTAGCCTTCTCTTTGGAATTCATTAGATTACAAATAGACAAAGAATTTCCGTCTAAACTTACAATGTAAATTCATTCCTTTTAGCTAGGCTCAGGAGTCATTTTGGTCACTGTATTGATTGACAGTATAGTGCTATCATCCATTTAATGTTTGTCCATAGATGAGTACAATCCATTTCATCTCTGTATTGGTCAGGGTTCATTTGCAGAGAATAAAATCCACTCAAGCTTATTTAAGCAGGAAAGGATTTATTATGGGGTATTAAATGACTAAGAACCATTGAAATGGCTGAAGAAATAGACCTCGAGGTTTAGCTTTAACAATTCACAGAACCACGGCACAGAACTGACCACCAAAGAAGCTGCTGACTCTTCTCCAGCCAGGAAGTGGCAGGCTCCAGAACAGCACGACTCATGCCACCATCAGAAAACTTGTGCTACGGCTGCTGGCTTTGGACTGCTTCACACTCATTATAGTCCAAACCAGCAAACCCCACAGCCCACACCCATGAAGCTAGTGACTAGACAGAGGGGATGCTGTACTCAAGCTGTCACAGCAAAGCCCAGCACCTCCACAACTGTGTTTGCCAACAGAGGCAACAGAAAGAGGGTTTGCTCTTCCAGAAGTGCATCTCATTGGCTGATCCTGAATAAACTCTGAGCCCCAGCTGCAAGGAATCTGGGAGCCTCTGCAAAACAGGCAGGCTTATTAGAAGGATGATGGAAAGTATGTCCTACACTAGTCTACAAAAGCCATCGCAATCACAGTCAAATGGTATCTTAAATTCATTGGGATGGAACTAAGTTACGCTTCTAAGCCTTGGGTAATAATAAGTGGAAATACTTTTTTTAAACAAATGTTTTATTTATTTCTAGGAGACAGAGAGAGAAACAGCGTGAGCAGGGGAGGGTCAGAGAGAGGGAGTCACAGACCGAAACACGCTCCAGGCTCTGAGCTGGCTGTCAGCACAGAGCCCGACGCGGGGCTCGAACCCACGAACCGCGAGATCATGACCTAAGCAGAAGTCGGACGCTTAACCGACTAAGCCACCCAGGTGCCCCAGGAAGTACTTTTTTAAAAATAAGATGACCATGACTTTCAAGGATAAATTACAAATCAATCTTGTTACTGATGTAGGAAGAAGCCTTTCCCTGTAACTCAATATAAACATCTCCCCAAAAGATTTTGATATAAGATTAACTATTTATAATAGCACACAACTCTCTGTGATGACTATTAATGGATCCGTTTTGTCCCTTGTGCAATAATATGTGAGGATGTGCGATGGGCATTACATTGAGGTACGCATAAAGGGATCACAAATGAATAGACACATATCACATTGCCCCTTTCTTCAGACAATTCACATGATGCTACAAAATAGAAATAAACATGACAAGATACGTTTTCCAATTGAAAAAAAAAAATCTAGGTTCAAATCTCTCCTATTTTATTTACTAAATGTGTAACATTGCCACTTATGTATACATGTACCAAGAAAAATTATTATGTGGTTGGTCTGTTACATCAACAAATGGTAAAAAAGTGTCTGTATCAAGGAAACTAAATCAAATGAAATAAAAATTGCCATATATGTATATAGAGAGAGACAAGACAGAAACACACAAAGAGGCAAGAGAATGGCTGGCATTCAGTGGGCCTTTAACGAACTATGGCTTATTAAGTAGTTGCAATAATGAAAGAAATTATAGGGAGATACAATACACAATTAACGAATGATGAAAGTTAGTACCCTGTGAAATATTTGATCATCAACATTGTAGGAACTAATTTTAGCTTAAAGAGTTTGTATTCAGATTGGTTTTAAAACCTTTTTCCCATCAAGTTTTCTACAGTGAAGATAAAAAAATTGGGGGAAATCGTAAAGCCTCAAGTAATTATAGCCTCAATTTTTTTTTTTGATGCCATAGTGTATTTTCAGTATTCTATAGTTAAGTCTGAGAACATACTATGGCCAAAATATGTAGTTAAATTTAATATGTCTAATATATTTATGTCAGATACCGAGTTATAATTTACTTGTGTTAAAATTCATCCGTTTTCATTACAGTTCAGTGAGTTTTGACAAACACAGAGTCATGTAATCAAAATACAGAACGTTTCCATTATCCAGAAAGTTCCCTAGTACTCCTTTGCAGTCTCCTCCCCTTCTCCAGCAACTCCTGGGAAGCATTGATCTCTTTTCTGTCCTCAAGTTTTGCTTTTCCAGAACATGAAAAAAAAAAATGGAATCATGAAGCAACAGTCTTTAGTTTCTGGCTTTTTGCATTATAAGAATTATATTTTGTTTTACATATATTTTCATTATACATTTTTATATTTTTAAGTAAAACATACAATTTGGCCTTGGACATTTAATAAGCTTTTCATTAACTTATAAATGTATAGCTGCAATTATAATTAGGGTACCTTTAATTATCTTTGGCCTTTTACTTAAGAACTAAAGCTTTCCCCCTTAAAAAAAAAAAACTTTTATATTTTGGGCAGTCAACAAAATCCAGTTAATGAGATTTTTTGGTTGTTGTTGCAGTGCCAGAAGTTAAAAAAAAAAAAACTGAAACAAACAAACAAAACAGACTTGCTTGTTTTAGAGTTCATACTGTAACATATATATGAGGTAACCCATAGGAAAACGGTTTCCTTGTAACCCTTTGAAAGAATTAAAATGCAAAATATCTGGCATGCTTTGTTGTGGTTACAGTAATGTCTATGAAAAGCATGCCTTTTTCACTTGTAAGAGTTTCAGTTTTGCACTGTGCATTTGCCTTGATAGTAACTGCAAACAACTGTAGCTATTACCCTTTCAGTTCTGAAAGCAAGTTCAATGTCTATCAAATTTATTGTCAGAGCACAAGGTGAAGCATACCTCCAAGCTTAAACAAAGCCTCTTAAATGTGTTTCTTGTTAAGAGAGGTTTTTAAACGTCCCATCGGGGCATCTTAAAATTTGATTTCAGCTTCAGTTATGCGCATCTAACAGCTTAGAAGTAGGAAAACATCTGAGATAGAATCCTTCTTTTGGTAACTTTCTGCACACTGCTAATCCTTTAGCTGAATATTTTCAGAGTCATCAATGATAATTTTTGAGAACAGTCTGATTGAGATAGAATTTCTATTTCACAAAAATCACCCATTTCTAGTATACAATTCAATGGTTTTTTAGTAAATTTACAGAACTGTACCACCATCATCATCATCTAATTTTAGAACATTTTTATCACCTTCAAAAAGAAACCTTGAACCCATTAGCTGTCACTCCCCATCCCTTGCACCCCTAGCCCTAGGCAACTGCTAATCTACTTTCTGAATGACAATGATTTTTAACTTGATAGGATTTTTTTAAATGAGGCAGCTAAAAAAGAACCATATTTTCATATTTACTCATCTTAAATTATGTAATTTTAAACATGAATGTAAGACAGTTCCTTGTTACCCTTGTTAGAATGCCGAGATCGATTTGAATTTTTCTAAAAATAGTTCTTTTTTAAAAATAGGGTTTTTTTTCTTGGTCTTCCTTCTTTGCAATATTTAAAGCTCTTTCTTTGAATCTTTTGAACATGTAGCTAAGGGACAGTTGGTGTTCAGGAAAGCAAATATTAGCATGAGTGGTTCCAAAAACCCCTTCCTTTAGCAATTAACAAGGAGTTTATATAACTAAAAATATTTCGGTAGCGTGCATTTTCTCAACAAATTACTTAGAGAAAGTAAACAACAAAGATACTAAAATATAAGAACAGCAGCACTTTTGTTGAATGTGTTGTTTTTTTTTTTTTTAAGGTGCAGGTCTGCTTAGCATTTAAAGGAAAACTGGTCAGTTGGGGGAGAGAGATATTGCCTAACTGCTACTTTGTATTCTTTTACTAGTGACCTCAGCTCTGCCTGAATTTTTACTACTGATAAAGAAAACAGGGTTTCTAGTTTTCTCTGCAACAAAGATCCCATTGGCTGAAGACAAACATTTAATTATTACTGCCTTAGAGATATGCACTTTTCAGAAGAGTAGATTCAACAGGAAGAAGGAACCAGAAAACATATTCCATTTGTGGTCATGTGGTGTCATTTGACATCTCAAAATTGACTTAGAATTTCAGAAGAAAAGGTTGATGTTAAGCTTACCGAGATACAGTTTACTAGTTTATATATTAGTTATTTATTACTGTGTAAGCAAACAACTCCCCAAAATTTGTTGTTTTGGCTTAAAACAACAGAAACATCTCTAATTTCTCGTAGTATTCCTCCACGGGCCAGAATTAGGGAATGGCTTGGCTGGGTGGTTCTGGCTCAGTCTTCTTGAGAGGTTCTCTGAGGTGTCTCCTGAGATTGACCTCAAGTAAAGGCTTCAGTGGGGCTAAAGGTGGCCCACTTACATGGTTGACAAATTGATGTGGCTACTGGCAAGAGTCATTAATTTCTTTCCACATATGCCTCTCACAGAGCGATTTGAATATCCATGACATGGCATCTGACTTCTCCCAGAGTGAATAATACAAGAGGAAAAGGCATAGCTTCCGAGTCACACTGTTTGGTCACACAAAACAGCCTTGATTCACTGTGGGAGAATATTATGCGAGGGCATGAACACCAAGACGGTGAGAATCCCTAGGGCCCTTCTCAGAGACTGGCTGCCACGGCTTATGTTATAAAGCTTGCAGGTAATCTTTAAACATCACGAAACTACAGAACCGTTAACATCTTTATATACACACACACATATACACATTTAATGTTATAGAAAGCAGCAGAGTCCTGATGAAAATACATACCTATTTCAGATTCTAAGGCAATTAATCATCTATTTATTAAGAATATGCTGTATGCCCACAAACATGTTAGGAGCATATCTTTAGGGATGTAAGCAGAAATGAAAGAGTAGCCTCAGGATTTTTTTTTATTACAAAGACATCTTTGTAATATCTTTTCAGAAAGATGTCCTCTGCCAAAAGTTAGACAGTGTAATGCTCACACCTCCAAGTCCTTTTGGGAAATTCTGCTTTTCTCTTGCTCCTAAAAGAAAGTAGAATGCCAGCAGTTAGAAACAGGGACTATTTAGAGGCACCTGGGTGGCTCAGTTGGTTAAGCATTTGACTTCAGCTCAGCCTTCATAATCTCACAGTCTGTGAGTTCAAGCCCCGCGTTGGGCTCTGTGGTGACAGCTCAGAGCCTGGATTTTGCTTCATATTCTGTGTCTCCCTCTCTCTCTGCTTCTCCCCGACTCACACTCTGGTCTCTGTTTCTCTCTCTCTCTAAAAAATAAATAAACATTTAAGACATTTTTTAAATGGAAAAAAATAGAAATAGGGACAATTTTTTCCCTTTATATCAACACCAGATACAATATGGCATGTCTCCTTTTCACAGAGAAATCTATATTCCAACTATGCTTTGTTTTAAATATTGGGATGTATCCAGCATGAGCAGATACATTGGAATTTTCCTATTTTCTACATTTTCTTGCAAGAGAAAAAAGTCCGGAAGGTATACACCAAACTGATAACAGAGGACATGTGATCAGTAACTGGTTATCTGCTTTAAACATTTCTTTTCTTCCAGAAACAACCTTCTTTATTTGATACACCATCCCTCTTCTTGCTCACGTCAGCTATCCCAAATGGAAGCTACCATCATCTTTTTAATTCTCTCTGGCTGTAGGAATTGACTAGTTGTGTTACCTGAGAGCCTCTGGCCACCATGTTTTTCTAACTCACTTCCTTTGAGAGAAGGAGAAAGGTCTCTTCTGTGTCCAGCCACAAAATGATTCTTGGTCAATTTCATTCTAAGTGGAAAAGACTCAGTCTGAGAGAATGGAGTTAACTTGCAGAGAAAAGCAGGAATGAGGCAGTGCTAGTCATGAACCCCTAGTGTCCAGAATCCACAGGCTGTCTCTCACAACTTGCTCTTCCAAAGGCTCAGTTACATGAGCAGATGAATCACCCTATTTGTTTAAGATGGATCAAACGAGGTTTCTGCACTTATATCTATCTATAAGCCCTGACTAGCACCTCTGGAGACAGGTTGAGGGGATTATTCCACTTTCAAATTTATGCATTAATTATACTAATAAGGTTGGGGGGGGTGCTGCAAATGATAGAAACTACTTGAGCTAGTATAAACAAAGAAGGATTTTATTGGATTATGTTCGCAAATGTAGGAAGGACATGTGTGCAGCCAACTTGAGGAATATGTAGGATCAAGGACCTAAATACCATAAACAACTTCTGCTCTTTTTCTTTCTGGATCTCAGCTATATTCACCTTTAACTGTGGGCTTGCTTCTTTACTAGCGGGGACTTGGCCATGGCTCGGCAGATTCTAGGCTCACATCTTCCCAGAAAGTTCTTCCTCCCTCATCTTGAATTAGCAAAAATCTCAGGGAAGGATTCTGATTGGCCTGGCTTGGGTCACATGCACATTCCTGCACCAATTACTGAGGCCAATAATGTAGTTACTATCATTGCCCAAATTGTTTCACATGCCCTCTCCCTGACCCTGTAGCCAAGGATGTGCAGTCATGTAAGAACATGGCAGTTCCTATCTAGAAGCAATGTGTAGAGTGAGAGAAAAGGAATCGTTCTTCAAAAGAGCAGAGAAACTGGTTTGGCAGGTTCACTGGGGAAGTTATTACCATAAGTATGGCAGTAGCTGCCTGATTTTTGTGTTTCCCACAATTCTGTATTGTTCATATATCTTATAACAAATAGGTACTACTTTGGAAAGATATTATATCTATACTTATTTGGTTTTAATATTAAATGCTTTCTTAAAGTACTATCAAATTTACAAGAAACCTCAGAAATCATCTGGTTTGACTACTAACACAAAAATGCTTTCTTCTGCACAGCAAAGGAAACAACCCACAAAACTAATAGGCAACCAATGGGATGGGAAAAGATAGTTGCAAATGACATATCAGATAAAGGGTTAATATCCAGAATCTATAAGGAACTCACCGAACTCCACATCCGAAAAACAAACAACCCAGTGAAGAAATGGGCAGAAGATATGAACAGACACTTCTCCAAAGAGGACATCCAGATGGCCAACAGACACATGAAACGATGCTCAGCATCCCTCCTCATCAGGGAAATACAAATCAAAACCACACTGAGATACCACCTCACGCCAGTCAGAGTGGCTAAAATGAGCAAATCAGAGAACTCTAGATGCTGGCGAGGATGTGGAGAAACGGGCACCCTCCTACACTGTTGGTGGGAATGTAAACTGGTACAGCCCCTCTGGAAAACAGTGTGGAGGTTCCTCAGGAAACTAACAATAGAACTCCCCTATGACCCAGCAATAGCACTGCTAGGAATTTACCCAAGGGATACAGAAATGCTGAGGCATAGGAGCACATGTACCCCAATGTTCATAGCAGCACTCTCCACAATAGCTAAAACATGGAAAGAGCCTAAGTGTCCATCAACAGATGAATGGATCAAGAAGATGTGGTTTATCTATACCATGGAATACTACATGGCAATGAGAAACAATGAAATCTGGCCATGTGTAGCAACATGGATGGACCTTGAGGGTGTTATGCTGAGCGAAATAAGTCAGGCAGAGAAGGACAAATATCATATGTTTGCACGTATAGGTGGGTTAGAAGGAACTTAACGGAGGACCATGGGGGAGAAGAAGTGGGGAAATGGTGGGGGAAAGGGAGAGAGGCAAACCATGAGAGACTCTTGAATGCTGAGAACAAAATGAGGACTGATGGATGTGGGGGGAAAGGGGGGAGATGGGCATGGAGGAAGGCACTTGTGGGGATGAGCACTGGGTGTTATATGAAACCAATGTGACAATAAACTATTTGTAAAAAAAATACTTTCTTATGTTGTTCTGGACGTCTTCATACCTGCAGTGATGTGAAGAATACATGAAAATGCTTTTCTCTTAGAAAACAAAAAATTGCCACATAAAAGTGAAAACATAAGTTGACTAAACTAGAAGCTATAAATTGATCTGTCATTGTATTACCTTGGAAAAATGACTATCTCTCCAATTGCCTTTTCTTATTCAAAAGTGAAAGAAACAATAGTATTACTCTTAATGTTTTAAATAGTCACAGGAGCTGACAGGCGGGGAGGGCTCCAATATCATATAAACACAATCCACAAGTAGCAGTTTTTATCACTTTCCTTGTACTGGTATGAAAATAATATCGTTCCAGTAAGGTAAAAATATTTGCCTGAAATGCTGAATGGTAATTTAAATTCAATCAGTATATGATTTAGTATTTAGGGGAACACCAACTTGTTCCAGATTCCTTATAAGGGACAAAATGTGGTCTGTGTTCCCTTGCACTTTTAGGATCTTTAGTAAAAATTATATTTGCTGTTCAGGGACATTATAGTCTTTTTTCAGTGAAGTGCTTTCTGCCAAAGTAAACTAAAAATTTTAAAGTGTAAGTGATATTCACAATTCTGAATATTTGAAAGGATGCAGTTTGGCTATTTCTTTCATAAATGTTTAGAAGAATATGAGATTAAGTATAAAGGCATTAAGAGGTAAAAAAATCAATATGAAAGCAAAAATTAAAAAGCATTTCATGCAACATTATGTTTGTCCTGCTTGAATTTTCAGGCAAAATAATAATAATAGTAATGACAATAACATTAACTGTCAATCTCTGCAGGTAGGCATGAAAAGCTGTTTCATCCCTGAAATTCCAGAGGAACTTTTGTATACCTAAAACAAGCTTCTAGGAAAATGGCCGGGTCCAAGGTAAGATGCGTACTAGTTGACTAGGGACTTGCCCAAATGTGCTCTTGTAGTGTGGTGCAGTGGGAAGAACATGGACAGATGTGAATTTCAATCCCATTCCACCTACTGGCACTGTGAATTTTGACCTGTGTTACTTAACCTTCATAGACCTCACATTCCACATTTACATGTAAATATATACACACATGTATTTTAAGTACATAAAAAACATAAATATATTCTATAACAGCAGCAACTAACTAATTTGCAGGCTTGTGTGGGTTACATGAGATGACTATATGAAGCAGAGTGCCTGGCATATAGTAGGCATTCAATAGCTACTAGCTGACTCATATTTACATTATTCTGTTAGGAGATAGCCTCACCTCCCTGAAGGGTAATACGATTTAAAGAGCAAACTGTAGGATTGTGAAGACAGTGAGATCAGGAAAATTAATTGTTGGCGGAGCACTTCTGGAGTAAAGGTTTGTTTCAGGCAGTCGTAATATATCTTCCTTCCCGTGGGTGGAGAAAGAGGAGTTCAGACTCTCTTCGGTCTATTTGCCTTGCTCGTTCTGTGCTGCCTGATGGTCTTCTGAATGTGTCTCTAGTCCTTTGAACTGCAACCCATAAACCAGTGCTTACTCTGAATGAAGCCTGTCCTCAACTCCCTGCCCCTCACCCAGACCCCTTAGGCTTCCTCCTCCCCTTGCCCTGGCCATCCAGATGTGAGAAGGAGATAGTGCATAGCGCAGCACGTTGTGAGGTAATGCTTTTTAGTTTCTGCCAGCTTTTATTTTTTTTTAAATGTTTTATTTATTTCTTAGAGAGAGAGGGAGACACAGAATCCAAAACAGGCTCCAGGCTCTGAGCTGGCTGTCAGCACAGAGCTCGACGCGGGGCTTGAACCCACAAACTGTGAGATCATGACCTGAGCTGAAGTCAGACGCTTAACCGACTGAGCCACCCAGGCGCCCCATGCCAGTTTTTATTTTGAAATAACATTAAAACCGATACGATGTGGAACTAAGGCTATAAAATTAATTATGGTTAATTAGCAGAATGATATATTTCCCAGTGATTACAGTTTGAGGGTTGAAAGAGAAAGCTGTCATTTAGGGAGAGTTTGTGGGGATGCAGCTCCTTTAATCCAGCAGTACCTGGGAATGAATGGTCATTGCTGCCCAGAAACCTGGTCTCCAGTTTTGAAGAGTCAGCGTGGCAACATGGGAACAAGGAATCTTCTATTGCTAACTAAACTGGCAAGAGATTGCCGTGTTAAATGGAGTGACAAATTCTTCACTTAAATGAGAAATGTAGCTGACAAATGGAACAGAAGCTCCACTTCATTTGCTCAGTGCATTCTCTCCTTTTGAGCAGCCGAATGCAGAAGGTAGCTTAGTGAGGAAAATAAATGCAACAAGAGAAGAAGCCAGTCTTGAAGGGGATTTCATCCAGGTCCAGAGGAGGCTGCCGACCCACAGCTGTCCCTCACAGAGAGCACATGTCTTTCCTAATTAAGGTGCCACCTTTCTGCTCATAGGACTCCCCCTTTTGAGGCTGCTTCTGCTTTTGCAAATAAAGTCTTCATTCATTGTATATATACAATTGTTTATATTCCGTCTCTCTTAATTATAATCACATCCATCCATGCCCTCCTCAAATAATACTTTAAACACCTTGAGGAGGGATTGTTTTGGTAATTTCCCAAAAAAAACTCAATTCGCTATTGCCAGCACTCTCCTGGGTTATCTTATGTATCACCACTATCTTCTTTCCTTTGTATTAGGAAAATAATCTTATTTTTCTAGTTTCTAAGTTCTTACGAGAAACACCTTACTTTCCTCTGTTAGTTAAAAGGTATGTTAATACTTTAATCTTCAGGGCTCTGGAAGAACTCATTAGCTAATTTTAGGTCTATAAATTATAGCGGGATCAAGTTTTGCCTTATGGATTCCGAGTGCTAAGTTGAATTGTACTCCACTTGGACAGATTAGCCATAGGACAGCTGGATTGTTCATTTAGGCCCCTAGATCCTTATTGTAAACAAACTTGCAGACAGTTTTTTAAAAATACATCTTAATGACTTAGAACAAGATTCTTTCCCCATTTGTAATTATGTATGGGGGAAGACTTGAAAATTCTACTTATCAATAATGATCACCATCACATAAGATTAAGTGGCTATCATCAAACTGTAGTCTACTCAAAATAAAAAGGATTTCGGGGGGGGGGGGGCTCCTGGGCAATTCAGCTGCAATTACCCCTTGACTAAAGTAGCTAGTTTTTAAAAAGAGCTCTGTCAAAATGGGGAGCTTTTCAACCTTAGTGTAGCGACTGAAAAAGGAACAAACTCTTGCTTCCACAAACTGTATGTAAACATTAGAAATCAATGTGTGCTAGATACTGGAGTAAGCCACAGTCCTCACATACCAATTATTACATCACAATGCAACAAATATGCGTTCTACATCTTCTTGCTTATTATTACCCACCTTCCAAACTTGCTTTTTCCTTATTTCATATGAATACATAATTTTGGCCAATTACTTAACATTTTTTCCCCCACATCTTAAATTGTAAATTAGAGACCTAATAACACCTCACAGATCTCTGCCATGGTCTCAACCAGCTCATGGTTTGTCAGCCTTTTCCCTGGATCACTCAGTCTGTCTGCCTCATAGCAGGATACCCCTCGTTAGAGTTGATTCCGAGCGCTTTTATCAGGGAATCTTTAAGGCATGCAAGATACCGTGGGAACAGCTCACTGTTTGACAAGTGAGAAGTTGGATGCCAATAGTAAGTGGTCATAATTAGTGACATTGTGGTTCCTGTGACAGGACCATGATAACACACCCGACAACTGAAACCGTGTCCTAGTTTGGAAAAGATATTGAACCAAGTCTTCTTTCTTAAAATACAGTCTATGTAAATCAGTTATATTAAATAATAAACTCATGCTTCCTTGAAGCATTTTTTCCTTTTCTAACTTTAAACTTTTATTTTGAAA
This sequence comes from Hyaena hyaena, assembly GCF_003009895.1. NCBI lineage: Eukaryota > Metazoa > Chordata > Mammalia > Carnivora > Hyaenidae > Hyaena > Hyaena hyaena. The sequence goes on along the minus strand of NW_024081634.1, from coordinate 624,591 downwards.
CCATTATATTTGCCAAAAGGTTTCAGGAGTAATACAAATAACTCCCAATACAACTTAGTTTTACCAGTTTTTTAAAACCTGCTATATATTTTATTATTCTTTATTATTGTTTGAGCTATTCAAGAGTAGGTGGAACAATTCATGCCCCTTTATCCCTTTATCCTTCTGTGTATAGATCCTAAGAACAAGGATACTCTTTATGGAATCACGGCGTGGTTATCAAACTGAGGAAATTTAACAGTGCCGGAATACTTCAATCTATAGTGCATGTTTGGGTTTTGTCGATTCATTCAATAACAGGCTGTGCAGTATTTTCTCTCCCTGGTACAGGATTTGGTCTAGGATCATGCATTATATTTAATTGCCATTTCTCTTCATTCTCCTGTAATCTGAAACAGGTTCTCAGCCTTCTTTTGTCTTTCAGGGCACTGATGTTTTCGCTTTACAGATGTTCTTTTATGAAATATTCCTCTGCTCGGGCTTGTTTGATGTTTCTTCATGATTAGATTCAGGTTATCATTATGTAAGTGCTGGGCTGTCCTTTTCATGGTATGCCATCCATGGTGGGCATGTGATGTCCACCCCTTGCACACTGCTGATGTAATTTTGGAATCTAGTCAAGGCAGAGTCTTTTTCTCCCCTGCATAGTTACTGGCTTTCCTGGCTTGTGGCTAATAGGCAATCTAGGGGGTCACGTCTACATTTCAGACCAGTGTTTACACCAAATGTCAGGACCTTCAAAGACTAAAAAAAATTTTTTTTTAAGTATGTGGTGATTCCTGCCGTGTTTATGCCAAACAAAACAAAACAACCCCAACCATATCCATGGATGACACTGATATATAACAGAGCTGGTAGGATATAGTGATTGAGACTATAGATTCTGGAGGGCGGTGCCTTCGGTTTGAATCCCAATTCCCCAGCCTCCCTGCTGGACAATTGGTAAATGGCCTTATCTGCCTGTGATTTAATTTTTGCCTTCAGCAGGTAAAAAATACTGCCCTAGCTCATGGTACTATTGCAGGATTGAGTTGATAATGTATACCTGGCACATAGTAAGCACACAATAAATATTGGCTTTTATATGTAATATGTATTTATGTTTTATATGAAATATGTACTTTTCAGAGCACTCTTTAAAAAAATACAGGATAGTAACCACAAATCCAAATAATAAGGTAACATTTTAGATACAGCTATATTATTCTTCCACTACCAGATCCAAAACATAAACTCAGCAAGATATAATATTTTAAAAATCCCTCGTGCAAGTGCTTTGACTTTCTTATTCATTTCTTGAACAAATTTGCAACCAGCCCTTACAAGGTGCCAGGCACAGATGTATGGTTGGGTGTACGGAGGTGGACCAGACATCATCTCCTAAAGAGACCATATTCTGGCAATGGATATAGGTAACACACAAGTAGAGTATAAATTAAGATAATATCAGGTGGTACCAAGTGTTCTGAGGAAAACAAAACAGAGCAATGCAAGAGAGAGAGGCTGGGATGACAATAGTGGAGAAGCTTTTGGAGACACATTTAATGCCTCTCCATTGCTTATCTAATGCAATTTTTATAGACTTGATTTGAACTGAAACAAAATTGAACACATCTTTCCTAGTACATTAAGCTCTCTATAAATAAGATAGTATCACAGTTATAGAATCTTTTCAGTCTTGCAGAATATGTATCAGTTAAGCTGATCTTGAACAGTGCTCTTCTTAATTGAAAATATGCCCCTTTATTGTCGTCTCTTATTAATTAAGCTGCTGATGTTGTTGATTACATAGTTCTATTTAGAGACTAGTTGCATAAACACCTCTTTCCTTCCATCAATATATTTTCTATCCTAACTTTTATGGATGCAAGCTATCCTTTCAAATATGTTTCATCGTGTCCCAAAGTAAACAAAATGTTGAAACTTACCTCATAGCACACATCATTTCTTAATTTCTCCCCTCTCCTTTGCTCCTTCCAGTGTTATGTTAACCTTAGAGATTATAATATTCCCAGGTTATGTTTGTGGCTTGTGAGATCTTACACAGGGTTTCTCATGTGACCTACTTGGACATGAGGTTTTCTGGGCTTGAAAGTCAGATTTTTGTTTGAAACTGGGATTTACCACTCATCAGCTGTATGAATGTGGAGGGTTGCTTACCCTCTCTGAACCTCATCGCTACAATGTAGGTAATTCGAAAGTAAATGAAATTAAATTAGATGATGGATATGAAAGCCTAATATAGTATTTTACCTGAAGTTCAAGTTGTTCATCCAATAAGTCTTCTTACTCTGCTCATACCTCTGGTAACCTGTTAAGAACTGAAGAGTGTCTCCAAAGAGTCCCTGAAACTGGCCCAACTCCACTCAGGATCGAGTTTCTTATCCCGGGAGGACAGCAAATACCTGGATGATGAGGTAGTTCCCAAAACTACCTCAACAGGCTAGTCTAGGATTTCTTAACCTGAGAACCACGGACCCTAAAGCACAGAACCCCTGGGGTGTGCTTGGAAAAGCAGAGACTTGTAAAGGCATGAAAAGCAAACTCTGCCCATTCTCACTTGTGTGAGCCATGTCCTGGTCAACACAGCAGAAATTCTTGCCCTGCTCTGTTGAGGAGTTCTGCCCCTAGCTCTTGATGAAGCACTTGTACAGTATTGCCACTTAATCTCTAACAAGTTACAATTTAATGGTTCCATCATAACCCTTAGTTCACAGTACTGATGTTATCACTCAGTTGCATATCTTACTATTTTTTTTTTAAATTTTCATTATTGTTATTGTGCATTAAGAAACTGGGTCACATAATTCAGTCTGGTTGGAGGTTGGGGAAAGAGACTGAGTACCAACGGAGAATTCTTAATGCCTAGTTGCTTTTTTTTTTAAATTTGTTTTTAATTCAAGAGAGAGTGTGAGTGGGGGAGACGGGCAGAGGGAGACAGAGAGACAGAAGGAGACAGAGAGAATCTTAAGCAGGCTCTATGCTCAGTGCAGAGCCAGACATGGGGCTCAATCCCATGACCCTGGGATCATAACCTGAGCTGAAATCAAGAGTCAGATGCTCAACTGACTGAGCCACCCAGGTGCCCCCCCACCAGTTGCTTATTTTTTAGTGGCTGAAATTCAGCAAGAAATCATGGGATATGTTGGAAATCTTGCAAAGTATTTATGGTAGCCTAAGGCAGCAGCTGGAATCATTTTCTTTTTGTTAAAACTAGATGTTTGGTTCTGATTACAAAAATAATACAATCTCTAAACTAGAAAGTTTAGAAAACAAGCAAGGTGATTATGTTGTATTCCAGAACAGTAGTCCAGACAGTATTTGTCAAAAATGTGATCTGCTTCAGAATCTCCAGGTTGCTTTTTAGCTATGCCACTTCCTGGGCCCTCCAGAAGGGCTAAATCAGAATTTGTGAGGGCGGGACCTGGAATCAACACTACATGAGTTCACATGGGACTCCAGGCAGACTAAAGTCCCATAACAAGACTCTTACAGTGTATTTAGTGTTTCTTGCCATTTAAGTACTAATTTTTCCCCAAGTGTATAAAAACAGGTAAGATTCTAAAAATGTCTGTTTTGTAAAATGATTTGCAAGTTTCTATAATACAATTTCCTAGTTTCTGGTGAATTAACACACTTTGCCAGATTTAAAAAATAACAACTTTCTATACCAGGGTGGGTACAAAGTGTAAGAAAAACTTTGACCAACTAGGAAACTAAGTTTCCATTTACATAAATTTGCAAATAAACCCCACCCCACTTATATGCAGTGTGATCTTTTTTTGTAGTGGGGGGAAGCAGAGAGAGGGAGACAGACAATACCAAGCAGTCTCCACCTGAGGACTCACTCATGAGCCATGATATCATGACATGAGCCACAATCAAGAGTGAGATACCCAACCAACTGAGCCACCCAGACTCCCAGACAACCCTATATATAGATATATCTATATACAATATACAATATATATATCATGAAAGCCCAAAGCGGTGCTCATTGAGATTGCTTGCATTAGCTGTTTTGTTTGGGTTTTGGTTCCTCTATACAAGCTGTGAGGCTAATACTGTACTCACTCCTTACATGTGGGCAGCAGAGACAGTGAGTACTCCACCCCAGCCGGAGACATCTCCATTTTACCACCCCAGCCCCAGTGTTTGTTTGGGTCTGTGGCTTTGAAAGAGGTCTAGCAACCTGGCTAAAGTTTCTGCAAGTGCACAGTGGGTAGGCTTCTACCTGGGTATGGCTTTGTCTCTGTGAATTTAGGACACCTCGTACAAGTATGCTATTTTAGGCATCTGGACTCACTGACCACAGAAATGGTTGACTAATTCTGCATTTGTTTTTTTATCCCCAAGCAGAGTTGCATAAAGGAAAGTACTTAGAAAATGAGCTTTGGGGTCAGATAGACCTGAATTCAAATTCTGACCCCAACGTTCCAAACTATGTGACCTTAGGTCTCAGTTTTCTCATATGTAAAACATGAAGTTTCCAGGAGGAGATCAAGAGTTTAATACCATGATGTATATAAAGTGTATGACACATCCTGGTGTTAGTAAATGATGTGATAATGATTATCCTTGCTCTTAAACTTTGAACACCTACTGGAGTTCACACCTGAGAAGGGACAAAGGATGGGATGAAGGCATCTAACACCAAGGACTGCTTTTTCTTTCCGAGTGGGAGGGGAGCCAGTCTGAGAGTGCTAGTCTCTTGATTAGGATTGGGCAGCGACACTTACATCCAGTCTCTAGGCCAGCTAACTGATAACTTTCCAGCACATCCCAGACATTAGCAAAGGACATGGCAGAGATGGAAGGAGAGGAATCTGAGGGTCCAGGGCAAAGCCCTAAGCAATTGTGCCAAACAGAAAATTTTGCTTTCTACTTTACAATGTATACATGTTTATTTTTATATGAAAATGATGGTTTTCCCTCCCCAAATCTTCACCTTAAATTGGTACTTTACACTGGTATTGCACTATGTTTATCCTAAAGCCTCAAATGCCACTGGTGAGTACATACCCAGCAGTTTGAAAAGCAGCCATCTAAAGTCTAGAAAACAAAGCCCATATTCCTTCTTAAGGCCTTCAGGATCCAACTGCTGTTTACTCCTCCACTGTCTGAACCTTCCAAAGGCCTCCCCACTTGTCAAACAATGAGGTCCTCCAATGCCTCATGCCTTTCTTCCTGTGGTTCCACCCTGTCTGAAGTGAAGGGTCTTCCTTCCACCTCACCCCTTCCCTGAGTCCCCCCACACCAAATCCCCCCCCCCCCAGCTCCAGTGAAAAGACATTTCTGGGAAACCTTCCTCAGTGTCCCCAGGCAGGTAACATCCACCCCTCCCCCGCACCGTGTGCTTGCCATCCTCACTGTTATAACTCTAAGGAGAGGGACCTCCTTTGTTCATCTTTGTATCTCCCAGTGCAGGGGGTAAGCATTCAATAAATAGTAATGGGCTTAACCCATTAATGGAAGGAAGACAACTGGAAAAGAAGCTGTTATAAAAGACTCTTCTCTTCCTCAGGCCCAGGATTGTCCATTGTGCAAAGAAGATAGAATGAGCCCTACATGTTAAAGGGAGACATTCTGAATAACATTACCTCACATACATTAATAGGGACACTGGAAACCTGGTACAAATTCTGGCTTTGCATTAGTTATATGACTTTATTTTACTTCCTTTTCATATTGTGTATTTTTAGGGAAAGGCAACTTTTAGTTAAAAGTTTATAATTTTGCAAATGGATCTAGTGCTTATAAAGTGAGGTAAGAGATGATTTATGGAAACTAGTCCATTTTTGGTTTCATATGTTTAGTTAGAGCAGGCTAAACTCAGCTCTCTTGTGATTTTTCTCAAAAGTCCCCCCCCTTTTCTTAAAATTTATTTATTTATTTTAAGGGGGGGGAAGTACAAGTGGGGGAGGGGCAGAGAGAGACGGGGAGAGAATCCCAAGCAGGCTCTGTACTGTCAGTACAGTGCCCAATGCAGGGCTTGAACTCATGAACCGTGAGATTGTGACCTGAGCTGAAATCAAGAGTTGGACACTTAACCTACTAAGCCAACCGTGTGCCCTTAAGTTTTCCCCTTATTTAATAAATAGGTAGATAATGATGTGAAAAAACACACACACATACACACACACACAGGCACACAAAATGGACACACAGCTGTTGAGAAAGGAAAAATGTGAAGCCTTTATAAGAATCCACTGCTCTGGGAATCTTGCTATATTTGGCTTTAGACAATAAGCACTGAAAATTGTTGCATGTGGCAGTTCACTTCGTTTAATTGCAGATACTAGAAATAACAACAACCAAGAAAAATCAGGGGAAAAATATCTACTCTCAGATTGGTTTGCTTATAAAATGTGTTACTGCTCTGGAGATTTGCATTATCTTCTATCTACTAGTAACTTAACAATTCTATATACAGTGCTAGGACATAAAATATCTTTAAGAAATATATGACCAGACTTAAAAGTTTATTTTTATTCCAATTCTTATTTATCCACAGTCTAATTGCCTTTAGGGCCCATTTGAGAATCCGGTTCAAGAATTATTTATTGAGATTCCATTATGTGTCAGGGCCATGCATTTTTAATGATTTAGTTCCTGATCTCTAGTAACTGACAGTCTAATCCAAGACAGATGTAAAGAAATTCCTACAAGTCATTTGTTAAGTCCAAGGACCTAGAGCCTTCACTAACTGACCTAATTAGCATGTGCTTTATCTTTATTAACAAAACTGTAAATATATCTCCTTCTCAACAAATCTCAAATTCACTTGAAAAAGCGTATAAGCACCCATACACTGAGGTCTACAAAGAGGCAACAATGGTGATGGGAATTTGAATTTGAATGTGGTATTTTTAATTGGAAAACATATAAGATAAATTATTTTGGGGGCACCTGGGTGGCTCAGTCCGTTAAGTGTCTGGCTTCAGCTCAGGTCATGATCTCACAGTTCATGGATTCGAGCCCCTTGTCAGGCTCTGTGCTGACAGCTAGCTCAGAGCCTCAAGCTGCTTCTGATTCTGTATCTCCCTCTCTCTCAGACCCTCCCCTGCTCACGCTGCCTCTCTCTTTCTCTCTCTCTCTCAGAAGTAAATAAAACGTTTAAAAAAAATTTTTTTTAATTATTTTTAATGCTTATTTTTGAGAGAGAGAGAGTGTGAGCAGGGGAGAGGCAAAGAGAGAGGGAGACACAGAGTCTGAAGCATACTCCAGGCTCTGATCTGACAGCACAGAACTCCACGTGGAGCCCGAACCCACAAACTGTGAAATCATTACCTGGGCCGAAGTCAGACGCTTAACCAACTGAGCCACCCAGGTGCTCCTAAGATAAATTATTACTCACAATATATGCCTAGCTATAAAGAGACATTTCTTTTTTCTTAAAGTATTTTTAAGTGTTTATTTATTTTTGACAGAGAGAGAGAGCACAAACAGGGGAGGGGCAGAGAGAGCGGGAAATAGAATCAGAAGCAGGCTCCAGGCTCTGAGCTGTCAGCACAGAGCCCAGTGGGAAGGTCCAACCCATGAACTGTGAGATCATGACCTGAGCCAGCTGGATGCTTAACCAACTAAGCCACCCAGGCACCTAAAGAGACATTTCTTTATTTTAGGCAAAAACTATAATAATTCTTGCCAACTAAAATGGAAAGTATACTTCTAACTTTTTAAAAGAGGGCAAATTTTAAAACCATGAATAATTTCCACAATATTTTGCCCCTATTCAACCTTATTGAATTACTTAATATTTTCAAAAAATTAGAAATTGTCTGAGGTTACTTGTTAGTGGATAAGCAAGGAAGTTTGAATAGAATTGTTTCTTCCTAAGTGTGGGTCATTTCTAGGTAGTTTAGGGTATTGCTGAATTTTAATTACGGTTTTCTTTTGTCTTGGTGAGCACCAAATGGTAAACCTCCATGCACAAGTATCACAGAGACCTCTGAGGTTGAAAGTTGATCAAAGAGAGTTCATAGGTTGCCTGGGTGGCTCAATTGGTTGAGTGTCCGACTCTTGGTTGCAGCTCAGGTCATGATTCCAGGGTGTGGGATCAAGGCCCGTGAGGGGCTCTGCACGGAGTGTGGAGCTTGCTTAAGATTCTCTTTCTCTCTTCCTGCCCCTCTCCCCTGCTCACATGTTCTCTCTCTCTCTCTCTCTCTCTCTCAAATTAAAAAAAAAAAAAAAGAAAGAAAGAAAAGAAAAAGAATTCACAATGTCCAGAAGGAAAAGCATGAGGCTATATGAGGTGTATATTCTGAAATTCATCATCGCTGGAACCCAGACACATAAGTACTCAGTAAGTGTTGAGGGAAGCTAGTAATCCACCTTGAAATGCCAGAGAAAAAAACCATCATGAAATGGCTTAAGAGGTTATCACACAAAAGAACTGTGTCCAGTTGGAGATTTTGCTTCCAGGAGCCACTGAATGTGAACATGACAGGAAGAAAATAAAAATAATTTCACGAGATCTGATTTCCCTGCAGGAAAATAGCACTGGTATTATTTAGCCAAACATTTATATTCTTGCATCTTTACAAAGGAGATCTACAGAGAGATAACTTACTGAAACTGATTGATGCTTGACTTTACAAAATGACTGTAATACCTATTCTTATTGTGGCTGGCCATGCTTGAGCTAGAATTAGGCATTCATATTCACACTTCTCGTTGTGGAAAGAAGAACACTTTAATGATACTAATGAGGCATTCCATTTCAAAACTATATTTGAAATCATCTGCTACTCATAAGATGGCATTGTGACATCTGATGCTAAACCTCCACTAAATGAAATCTCCAATGAGTTATGAAAGATTCTGGGGAAAATCCTGGTGCTCTTGTCTTCCCATAGTGCATTGAACTTACTGCTATTATAAAATTTTTCATTCTCACCTTTACTCTTCAGTCTCATCATACATTAATCTTTTTGACAGCATGAATGCTATCTTATTCACTAATGGATTTCCAGTGGTTAGTACACTACCCAGTACAGATGAAGTCCTTTAAAAAATAATTGTTGAAGGAATACATGGATTCCTTAAATTAATCTAATGACTGATGGATAAGCAGTGCTATGTTATATGTATGATGAAGCACCATGTTAGAAATCTAGAAGCCTAGAGGGGCGCCTGGGTGGCTTAGTCGGTTAAGCGTCCGACTTTCGCTTAGGTCATGATCTCGCGGTTCGTGGGTTCGAGCCCCGCGTCGGGCTCTGTGCTGACTGCCAGCTCGGAGCCTGGAGCCTGTTTCAATCTGTGACTCCCTCTCTCTCTGACCCTCCCCTGCTCACGCTGTCTCTCTCTCTCTCCTAGAAATAAAAAAAAAAAAAAAATTAAAAAAAAAAAAGAAATCTAGAAGCCTAGAGTTTTAGTACCAGTATATAAAATTAGTACAAATAGAGAATAGTATTGTTGACATAATTTAAGCTACATATAAGACAGGTTTTAATGATGCAAAGCATTATGATAATTACTTACACATTACAAAGAGGGAAAAGATTATGTAAATACATATCTTTTCATACAATTCCAAGATAATCTTGGAATATCCTTGCATATTTATTTTTTATAATTGCAGGTGCCATTGGGTGGTTTCCTGGAACATATCTTTACATTCCAGTCCAATGGATTTTTATAAACATATTTTCAAGACCATACCTGGAAAAAGTAGTAAGGAAATAAACCTCTATGGAATTGACAGTGTGTCCCCGATTGCTATACTACATGCTTTCATTATTTCTTTTTTCCATCAAAATAATCTTATTAAGTAGTTATTATATTCCTATTTTATGAGCAAGGAAATTGGTATCATTATTTGTAACTTTTGAGGAATGAGAAAAATCTGGATTGGATGATGTCTATGGCACAACTGTGCTTAATTCTGAAAGATATTAGTGCTGGAAGGTATCTGGAACAGGTAAAACAGATCAAAACACTGCTCCCCAAGGAATAAACACATGTCACAGCATCCACTGTGATAAATGCATGCAGCCTTGTGTATTCCACAGCGCCTTTTAAATTAATTGAGTTGGAACTAGGAAATTTTAAGCCTGTGGGTAAGGTGGCTAGTGGAGAATAGGTAAGTCAGTCATCTTTGAGGACAAGCTTCCCTAGTTTCTTCACAGACAAATGCTGGAGTACCACACTCCCCTCCAACTCAATCCTTAGCATTCTTCGTCCCAAATTTATAAGTCATTTAGCTACATATATCTATTTATATATATATATTAATATCTATATCTATATTATAGATATAGATATAGATATAGATAGCTATAGATATATGTAAAAGCTCCAATTTGGGCCTCTGTCTTGAGTCTAGACACAAGGATAAACTGACTTCTTGACATTTCCCAACATGCCCCATGTTGGTTTCTTTATATTTTTGCCTCAAATCCACTCCTCCTGCAGTCTTCTTCTCCATCAATGGCAAATCAGCTTATGAAGCCATTCATAATTGACACGCCATTACCCCTTTGAACTACTCTCTCCTTTGCTCATTCTGTTACATACCCTTCCTTGCTGTTCTTTAAGGACAACTGACAAGCTCCTGCCTCAGGACCTTTGTCCTTGCAGCTCTCTGGGAACTTTTCCCCTAGATGACCCCATGCTCACCAGCCCTCAAGTCCCTTACCATCCTCAAGTCTGCACATGGATGTCACCTGAATGGGATCATCTTCCCATCTAAAACTGTAATTTCTCCCCTGCCTCCCCACCTCACCAGCACTCTCTAGCTCCCTGCTTTTGCTCTGCTTCTCTATTTGTACTTAGCACTATCTAGTACTTATTTTTTTATTAACTAAAATTCATCAAATCTGAGATACCTTTGATTATAAGATGCTATATTATGTTTTGTATCACTAAGAAAGAAAACCAGCTGCCAATTATAAATGTAAGATGGTGATGCATAAGCCTCATGACCATTTCAGAAATGTTGAAACATGAGAAATTGTACATCTTAAACTTCATGGAATAGGGTATTTTCTTTATTGCATCCTTCTTCTGCTCCATATGGATGTGTATTTTTATCAAATTGGTTCACTGCTATATCATCTTGCTCATAGTAGATGATAAATATTTATTGAATGTTAAAGAACTAATGAATAAATGAATAATTAGACCCTTATATGAGCAGAATATGTCTATTCTAATTGCATAGAAGATTGGAATCTAAGAAGAAAAAGATCATGGGGGCGTCCATTTTGGTCTGAATTTCAGTTTCCGGAACCTCTGGAGAGAGTGAAAGTCCTGTATTGCCAGAATTACTAGTATTCTTTGATTGAATTTATACAGACCATCCAACGTCGTTGGGAGGTTTTCCTGGAAAACTCTCTATCCCCAAATATTTACCTGGCCAGCCCGATTCTCAGCTCAGAGAGGAGTCCTGAGACTGTCCAATCCAGAAAAAGGAGCACATCGTCCCACCATTCCCGCCCCACCCCGTACCTCCCCCGGCCTTGCCTGGTCTCTCTGTCTCATCACCATTTTGTGTTTTCATCAGAGCACTTATCACTGTACGAAGTTAGAGTTGTCTCCCCTAAACCCCCCTGGAATACAATCCTGTGAGAAAGGGACATTGCATATCTTGTTCCTCTACAATGTCATCATGCCCAGAACAGTGTCTGAAACAGAAGAAGTGCTTAATAATTATTTATTGAATGAACGAATATACATGGAGTATTTAGATCCCCACACCCCCAAATCTGCTTTTTCCACCCAGACCTGAGAAAATTTCAGACAATTTTATTATTGAAGTAATTTCTTTGAGTAAAGTTTTAAATCCTCAGGAGAATCTGATTGTAAAGTAAATGTGCTATTTGGGCAAAGATAATTTCAACCAAGGGTTACCCATTAGCAACCTAATAAGTACTACCTTGTCAGATGAGCAGATTTTTATTTCATCAAAAACAAAGCCTTAAGGCTGGAGACAGGCTGGTTAGAGAAAGACAAGTGTGGTGAGAGCAGGGACTATGGCAGGGAGGCTCCTGAGGAACTAGGTTGTTGGGGCCTGAAGTTGGAATAAGTACTTGGATCACATTTGACATCTTTAAAATTATGTGTAGGACTTGACTGTGCCCAAGGGCTGCTTATCCTTCCTTCTTTTCCTTTCGCTTCTGGTGTGTGAGATTTCCTCGGCACCCTTTTCTGGACGTCTCTGATCACCAAATAGTGGTGTTGGTTAAATTCAGTCCTAAGTATTTTATTGTTTTTGAGATATTGTAAATGCGATCAATCCCTTTATTCCTTTTTCTGAAAATTCATTGCTAGTGTATAGAAATGCTACTGAGGTTTGTATGTTAAGTTTGTATCCTGTGCATTTACTGAATTTATTGATTTGGTCTAACAGGTTTGGTTAAGTTTTTAGAATTTTGTTAATACTTAGCCTCTGAAATAACATTAGACACTACCATAAGCCACTTATAGATATAAGCTTAGTACTTCAGGGTTTAAACTGTATAATAGAAATGTACATGGAATATGATAATTTGACATATTTATGATCATATTAACTGACACTATTTTATTTTATTTTTTAAGTAAGCTCTGCTCCCATTGTGGGGCTTGAACTCACATTTGCGAGACCAAGAGTCACACATGCTACCAACTGAGCCAGCCAGGAGACTCCTTATTAGTTGACATTAAACCATTATAGAAATCATGAGCCCCCATGAAGCAACTGGATGGCTCAGAAGGTTAAGCATCTGACTCTTGATATTGGCTTAGATTGTGATCTCGTGGCCATGAGATTGAGCCCCGTGTTGGGCTCCATTCTCAGCATGGAGCCTGCTTGGGATTCTCTCCCTCCCTCTCTGCCCCTTTCCCGCTTGTGCTCATGCATGAACATATGTGTGTGCACACTTTCTCTCTCTCTCAAAATAAATAAATAAGCACTTAAGAAAATCATAGAAATCAATTGTTTTGGTACGTAACAAACAGGTGAACAAAAACAATGTTGAGTAACTTCTTATAAAGTTTAGTTAATTAAGCATAGAGACATATGGATAGTATTTTTTTTTTACCAATAAAGAAAGGAAACATATTATTTTCCAATACCAGAAAATTATTTAAAATGAGAAAGCTTTAGGTAAAAAAAAAAAATCATGCTACTATTTTTATGAAAGGATATTTTCTATGCTCTCTGAAATAACAATAAGAACTATTAATAAAGTGTAACCAACAATTAATATCTAGGTGCATGCAAATTTAATTTAAGACTCTTTTAAATAACTTGTAAATTGAGTGGAAGATCCATACTGAGATAACTTTTTTGGTATCAGAGATATACTAAAGAGAAAACAGAGCCTTTGAAACCATAGGTGATAGCGTAATGTTATTGAAAAACAGTAATGCCGATCACATCTAGGTAGTATTTAGTGTAGTGGAATATTATCATTTCATAAATCTGCACAAAACATAACATAAATTTTAGTTATTAAAACATAATCACATATTTGAAACCAAAAAAAGTAAAAATGGCTATTTATTTTAGTTCTTTGTCCAGAAAAAAAAGATACCAATGTATCATTGATATAATGCCATCTTGAAATCTAAAGTTTTTTCTAATGTCAACCTATAATCTTCTTTCTGTAGTTAAAGCTAATTCCTTTTTTGTGCTATCTCTAATGGAAAGAAATGTCTGTTTAGCATATAATTCATAGAATATCTCTTCCTATATTAAGAGACCCTCAAATTCTGTATTTAATACACCAGCTGATGAATTAAAAAAAAAAATCTTAGCTTCATTTGCCTTCATGTGGGGAGGAGAAGGGAGGAGTTTATTGGAAGGACTCCAACCAGTATTTCAAGGCACCTTTAACCCCACTTTGTTTAGACATTTCACCTCAGTATTCTCCGGTTCACAAATTCCAGATCTTTAAAACTTTTCCTGTGGAGCTTATTTCACAAAACTTTAATTAGTTTTATGGTTCCTTTCTATGACCTCATTTACAGTTAAATGAATGCTTTTTAAAATGTTTATTTTGAGAGAGCAAGTACGAGTGGGAGAAGGACAAAGAGAGAGGAAGAGAGAGAATCCCAAGCAGGCTCCATACTGTCAGTGCAGAGCCCAACGTCAGGCTCCATCTCACAAACTGTGAGATCATGACCTGAGCTGAAATCAAGAGTCATACTCTTACCCAACTGAGCCACCCAGGCTCCCCTAAGTGATTGCTTTTGAATATCTTAGCCTCTACTTACAATTTTCAAATACTCATTTTCTTTTTTTAATACTATCATTGTCCAAACTAGCAAACAATATCTTCATGGTGCCAAATAAACCATAAATCTAATTTTAAAACACTCACAAATGCAATGAAATTTAACTTTTCTCATATCTATACCAACTCACTAAGATTTTAGCTTTAATCACAAACCTAAATCCATTAGGTATGACATGTTCTAAACTGTAACTAAAAAAACCAATCTAACTCTACTAGCCGAATTCCAAACATTGAAAGTACCAGAAATACTAAGTATGCACATATTTCCTAACACAAGATATATTAATACCAAGAAAAATTTTCTAAATCTTCTTTGAGTTGAAAGATGCTTAGCCATCAATGAAGTAATTATGTCATCCTTCACAGTTTGGGTGATTACCAGCCCCCCCATAACTTTTACTTTATGTTTTTAACCTGCTGAAACTTCATAAGGACCAGATGGTACAGGCTGGGACAATACTGCTTCTTTTTTGTGACCCTGATGAGGCATTCTGGCATACTGAGCCCTATTTATAACCTCTAACAGAGAATTCATCATTTATAACAAAAGGAGGTCACTGAGCAAAAGGCCTTAGATTGGAGTCATTTTATAACCTAATTTTTAAGACATGTTAGAATTTGTGACACCCACTCTTGAAAATGCCTCACTTGGGGGCTCAGTCAGAAGAGCACATGATCTTGATTTCGAAGTTGTGTGTTCAAGCCCCATGTTGGGTATGAGGATTACTTAAATAAATAAAAAACTTTTTAAAAAGGTTTTTTGAATTAAAAAAAATAAAAATCCTAAAAAAGAGAAAATACCTCATTGGATTGGATTTTTGTATTTCTTTGGATTTTGAGATATTTAACTGTCTGTTTAGTCAGAGACTTGCATTCTTTTCATATATTTTTATAGTTTTGGAGCCACCCAGCTCCTACAGATATGAAAATAATAATCCATTCAATTCTATCTATGTTTCATGGATTTGCCTGGTACTTTTATTGTAAGTTCTAAGATCACCAAATGACACCTTACAAATCCTCTTCTAAAACTGTATCCCAAGGAAATATTTATAGATGTGCAAAAGAATTTAACCACAGGGATTTCATCACAGTATTATTTTTAGTAGAAAATGACCTAAATGTCAAACAAAGTCTTTTTGTTATTTTAAAAAATTCCA
Organism: Hyaena hyaena; assembly: GCF_003009895.1. Taxonomy (NCBI): domain Eukaryota; kingdom Metazoa; phylum Chordata; class Mammalia; order Carnivora; family Hyaenidae; genus Hyaena; species Hyaena hyaena. The sequence continues at coordinate 609,206 of NW_024081634.1, read as the reverse complement.
TAAAGGCAGGAACCAAAGTTTGTTTATTTTTTCTCTCTGTGTTCCTCTAGTATCTACCTTATGGCAATGCACATAGAAGGTGTTCAATAAATGCTTCCACTAGGTAATCCCTTGAACATTCCTCTGCTATTCTGGCAGTAGGAGTACGGCTTGGGAGGGCTTTATGTTCCAGAGCATCTCCATGAGCCCTTCTTTAAAATGAATAATCGAGGTGCTCCAGACCTTTTGTCAAGTACTGTGCAAACTCACAGCCTTAATCCTCCCTGTACAATAATAGGACTTGGCCCTTAAGCCCCTCTGTGTAAAATTCTAGATCAGATGCAACTGGGAAAAGAGTAAAAGGAAAAGGAACTCCTTGATTCCCTTTGTCACATTTGCCTTTTTATGAGAGTAGATGTGGAAGGAGAGTGGCCCGCAAACCAGCTAAGAGATGCTTCTGCTTTGTTGTTAATTAATCATATGAAAATGCTTACATTTTACAGGGTTTATACAATAAACAGGGATTCATTTTGTAATAAAATAAAACAGACTTTAAACTTATGCTTAAACTATTCTATGCTCTGCTCTAAACCTTTTTAACCCATTGCCTAAAAGCTCTTGTTGGTCAGTGTAGGGACATAGGCACTACTGCCATTGCACGCCACCGGCTTTGGACACTGTGCTGATAGTCATTGTCTAAAAACTCCACCCACACCACACTAAGAGTGAATGCAGTATGACCGAGAGCAAAAGAAGGAGTCTAGAAAATATCCCAAAGCTTCAAGACCGGCCCCTCTGGCTCCTGGGAGCTTGGCTGCCCTCCTTGAAATAGAAATGCTCACAGGTTCACAAATTCAAGATCTTTCCCAGCCTTCAAAAAGACAGTCAGGAGGTCCTGCTCTGTAAGATGAGGCAGACTGATAAACAGACACCAGTATGCAGACTATAAAAGGGGTGTAGACAGTGTTGTTGTCAACATTGAGTAAAGGGGTAAGATTTACCCTGAACAAGCAGAAAGGTCAGCAGGTCTGGGCGGAGGAGGAGTGACTACTGCCTACCCTCGGTGGGGTTGCTGGCTGTCCTTACATCATCGTCCGGGGTAGTCCTGGGAGGCTTGCTGGAAGAAGTGGAGTTTCAGCAGCTGCTTATCTCAAACAGTTATCCTAGAAATCCATATGATAACAAATCATGCCCCCCCAAATTGTGAGATGCTGTAAGTAAATGAAATATACTTATGGGGCCTCACTGGGAACCTCAAACTTGGCAAATTAATGGCATCTGGGGCAATTATCTTAGAATATAGTTGGTAATGGTCTCCTCCCTAACCAGTCCCCATTTCAGTCCGACGGTTTACATGCTACACCCCCACCCCCATGCCAAGAGCTCCCAATCTCCCTGTACACTGATTCCCCTACCCTCTGTGTCCCTCCCTCGATTACTGTGTTGAAATTTAAGAACAGCCGTGGAAAATCATTGTGATATGAGATAGGGACTATGGACATATATGGGATGTGCAACATGGTATAGTTAGAGGTAAATAACATCCAGGATCTAATGCTGGCTCTGCTAGGCTCTCTGAGCCTATTTTGCCATGGTCAAAGTGAGAATAGTGTTATACACTTCTCAACATTGCTGTCAGGGTGAAATGAGATCATGTCTGAGAAGGCACCAAGCCAACACTCAACTTAATATGCGATAGGAAGATATACTAGTACGTTTTTCAAAATATGAAAATAGGGCCAATAACAGATGAGTTTTTGGTAGTCTGCCTAATTTTCTTCTTAAATCTTGTGACAGATCTCTCCTTGGCTCTTTCTAATTTCTGGTCAAAGAAAATTTCAGTCATAATAACCGTATCCAACTTAAACATACTGTTAAGAACAATGTACTATACTATCGACCGTGGAAATGCAGACTTTGGATTTACAGTCCTTACATGTGGCTTCAGCATGTAGCCCTAAGTGAGATCAGAGAAAGCCTTTCTAAGCCAGGTTTCTTTCCCCCCACCCACATCAACAGGTTTTACCTCTGCGAGGACCAGGTCTTTCTTGACTGCTCTTGGCCCCCTCCCCCTTTCCTTACTGAGTACTACCATTAGCACGTCCTAGCTGTGAAACCCCAACAGACACTTGGCTTTAAAAATATTTTCATCATATAGTCCGCAGTTTTTGAGCACTTCGTATTTGTCTAATTTTCACAACACCACCGAAACCCTGCAAAGCGACCCGTTTTACAAATGAGGAGTTCTCGTTACACCAACCTGTCTTCCAAATATGCTTTTCATTCATTCATTTGGGTTTTTAGACTTATGGGTTAATTGGTTGTTAATCCATAAACTAGTAATGGCGATACCTCTGAACACAGGGCGGAAGTTGCCATGCTGCCTCATCTGTTTCATCCACACTTGTAAGTTAGACACCTGTTAAAGCCAGTGCCCTCGCCCTCCGGTCCATAGGTGCTGGCATTGTATACTTCCAGGACAAAGCGAGGAACGCTAAATACTCTCTACACATACTTCTTAAATGAACTCAGTTAATAAAGAAAAAGGGAGATCATAATGAGAACCTCAAATTATTGCCAGCCCTCAAAATTTGAACCCAAGAACCTAAGTCAATATGTGTTAATATTGACTCAAAAAGTCCAGCTCTGTGTCACCAATTTTCCAAATGAAGGATTTGTGTTGTTTGTTTTTCAGGATGAGGTGACCCAAAGTAGGGCTAGCTCGAGTCCTTGCTTCTCAGATGTTTTTTAAAAAATAAATTTGGAAGTTGATATTTAGTTATATAGCCAAACACATTCAAAAGCTGGCAATGTTTTCTGTCACCCAGTTTTTAAAAATAGCTTACCTATGTGTTAGTTGTTTAGACATTCAGATATTGCTAAATATATCTCTTACTAAAGTGCTAACTGCCAAGATTCAGCCCACAGGCATATTTTTACAGGCAAGTTACATATCCCTGAAAATTTATCGTAGAAATACACAATAACGCCTCCGTCCCCGGGGCCAAAATCCACAAGCGGCTTCTACAGACCTGTGTGCCACACGAGGCAGCAGTTTTTCCCAGCTGAAAAGAACTCACAAAAATCTCAAAGGAAATGAAAACATCTTTTTCAAAACATGAAACATCAAACCATCCAGTCTCATAAGAAGGGAAAACATGGGGCTAAAAATACGTCCCGTGTTCTTTCCAATCCTGTTGATTGTACTCATAAATAAAAGTGTGCTATGTATTTTATTTCTGCATATACCATAGCTATTTATTTATATTTATTCAACAGCAATAGGACTAGAGGTTCCTGATATACCATGGCTTTGACATTTGTGCTCATGTGATTCGGTCCCTATGGACTTAGTTATTATCGACAAAAATTACCTCTGTGAATTATACCTGGGGCTTAGAGAAATGGCATCATTGGCTAAATATCAAACATTTAGTGAGTGTTTACAACATGCAAGACACTGTGCTAGGCAGTGTGGTCATAATCAGAATAAAGATATAATTTTTCTCTTTAAAGTGAGAGTTTTGGGGGCACTTGGGTGGATCAGTCAGTTAAGTATCTGACTCTTGATCTCGACTCAGATCATGATCTCACGGTTCATGGGATCCAGCCCCATGTTGGGCTCTGTGCTGACAGCACAGAGCCTGCTTGGGTTCTCCTCTTCCCTCCCTCTCTGCCCCTCCCCTGCTCACACTCCCTTTCTCTCTCTCAAAACAAATAATGTTTTTTTTAAATTAATTAATTAAATGAGAGTGAAGTTGAATCCAGATATTATTACCCTGTACTTGATATGTGCTTAGTATAGTATAAACAGCTGATTTCCATAGACTTTTGAAGACTGAGCTGTGAAAAAAAACCCAAACTTTAGAAAGTCCGAGTTGAAAACAACTGGTTAGTCAATACTCTGAGATGGTCAGTCTTTATAATTATGGGGTTCTATGTAACTGTGATGATTCTAGTACACTGTGTATTGTTTAGAGTGGCATTTACCAAAATGCATTCCAATTTGAACTGAGTGAAACAAAGTTAATGAGATTTCCAAGAATGAAGTAAGTTCCCCAAACATACTCAACAATAGAAGTTGAGTATGTTTTTTGGTTTTTTTTTTTTACAGCACGTTTATTAACATCTAATGGTACCTATGTTTATGTCTGTGTTTTCTGAGGAGTCTGGAGATTCAAGGAGATTTTTGTGTGTGTGCTTTCTTTTTGTTATCCAAGACAATTAAATAAGTATCTCTCAGATCATCAGGTCAACTATCTTCTATCTGAGTAGTGTCATATGATCTCAGGGTCCCCATTTACATTTCTGTTTACAATTGGGTCAGTAGCAAGCCCAGTGGCATCATGCTATGTTGCACAAGCAAAGATTCCCCAGTAATTTGAATAGAGGAAAGTGGTAGGAAAATTGAATCGTTACCCTGAGCATGGTTCACGGACTTGTTGAACCCCAGAGAAATTGTGCTCTAGTTGACAACTCATTACTCCGGAGGAGGTGTCTGTAGTGTGTATGTCTACATGCATTCCAACTTATGGCAGTTTAGTAACATTAGCATAGTTAAAATTATAAAACTTTACAAAATTGTCCTCATGGTTGTATTTTGTAGGACATTATTAAAATTATTAGCAGAACAAAATAATAAATAATAGTCAAGCATTAAGAAGGAAAGCTAACTGCAGGGCTAATGGCAATGCATCAGATCATGTGGGAAAGCACTAGAATTGTGCAGATAAGTAGAATGAAATCCTCAAAACCCATTATTTTGCTTGACAATTTAGTTTTAACAAAGTAACATAAAATATCAACTTAATGTTATAGATTGATATTGTATTGGTTTAATTTGGCTTTGATTTGTAATTTTGGTTTGGTTTTATTGCCATATGAGGGCCACAATAATTAGGAGTTTTATACTAGTCTTACATTTATATATATTCTAAAATAGTATTATATTAAAAATAATTTATCAACACTTCAGAGACATTGATGGAGTGAAGAGAACCTTAAATTTTAAGTAAAAAAAATTGGGTTCAAATCCGACATTTAAACCTCTCTGAGTCTTAACTTTCTCACCTGTGAGATTTTTTCCCTAAACCCACCTTTCTCATAGAGCCATTGATTGAAGGCACTTAGCTCAAAGAGTGGCACTTACTAGGAGTTCAATAAATAGTGGTTGATTTTTCATCAGTAACAATGTCAACATTTATCACCACACTGTTTTTTATAGTTTGAAGTTATATTTTCTACAAGACTAGTTAAGATAGTTGAATTGGGCAGCAAAGGTAATCAACCCAATAACCAAAAAATGACATAGTACACACATTATGATTCTGTTTATAAGAAAATAACACATCTCTGCAAGCAGATGTGTACACATTTATATCACCAAATACACACAAGTGGCCAAGCATTAAAATCAGTATTTGGTGAAGCTGAAGCTTAATATTTCCATTATAGAATCAACCTCTGGGATACAAAAATAAATTTGAAGTGTTATCTTTTTAAACTTTATTATGATTACAATATTATTGTTATTATTTTTAATTTTTAAGTAAAGTCTTTGCCCAATGTGGGGCTGAATTCACAACCTGTGATACAGAGTTGCATGCTTGGGGTGCCTAGCTGGCTCAGTTGGTGGATTGTGTGACTCTTGATCTCGGGATTGTAAGTTTGAGCCCTACATTCAGTATAGAAATTACTTAAAAATAAAATCTTAAAAAAAATAGTCACATGTTCTACCAACTGAATTAGCCAGGCACCCCTACAATTTTATTATTAAAAATTAGATAAATTTTCATGGGGTACCTGGGTGGTTCAATCAGTTAAGCATCTGACTTTGGCTCAGGTCATGATTTCGTGGTCTGTGGGTTCGAGCCTGCATCGGGTTCTGTGCTGACAGCTCAGAGCCTGGATCCTGCTTTGGTTTCTGTGTCTCCGTCTCTCTCTACCTCTCCTCTGCTCACACTCTGTCTCTCTTTCTCTCAAAAATAAACATTAAAAAAATTAGATAAGTTTTCAAAGTTTGATATCACAGTCAGGAACAATAATTTCTTAGCATAGTCAGCTGTTAGATTGTTCTAGATCCTACATATGTGTCAATGGAGATACGCCCTATTTTGAGTAATATCACTCACTTTTTTTGTGCAATGCAGAAAATGTTTTTTAGTAACATGTTTTCTGGGAGAAAATTTGTACCTACGACTCACAGTGTGGATAAGTCTGAAAATTCTTTATCTTTACAGAGTTGGCAAACCAGAACAATCATTAAAACAAGCTTTTTGTTTAAATTTTTTGAATTCATGGACTCAAAACCAAAGGAAAGTATCTTACTAAAAACATTCCTTCAAAGTCTATTGTTTTGAAATTTGAGTCATGAGAAAAGGGTATGTTTTCAGTACCTTATCTTTCTCTAAGTTTTCTTTTTTCCCTCATGCATTTTATCTTTATCATGAATGTTATTGTACATACTTTGAGAGCCTTTTACCCTTGTGGAATTTATAGATGGTAACATTAAATTATTTAATTCATCCTCACAAGATATAAAGAAATCCCAAATAGAGACCTTCTTGAAAACTGGCCTAAATGGAAAACTAAATAGCTAAAAATTAAATACTATTCCAAAAGATGATTGTTGTTTAACATTATGAATCTCAGTTCACAAAATGACTCTATCACGATTAGCATTGTGTCATGATGTTGACAATATCTATCTCTATTTTTCTGTCTTACATTATTACTTTTATGTTTCTGAACATTTGTAAAACATTTGTTACTCTTCCTAAAGTTATCTAGCTAATGTCTCCCCTAAATAGTCCCATAATCCTTTATATGCAATTTAAAAATCCAAAATCTCTGAAAATAGAAAATATTTTACAACTCACTTGGCCATAAAATCTGTCTGATCTGGTATGAAACTTAGTAGAAGTATTCATACACTTTACTATATAATAATATGTTTCATTATTTTGTGTCCCAGTCTCTGATCCCCATGCCCCAGAGTAGATAAATATGGGCATGCAATATATTGCTTGTCTATAATCTGAATATGTCTGAATTCCATAAGATATATGGGGCAAAAGGATTATAGATTTATATTTATAGTAACAGTCGATCTATAACTATTTGAAAGTTCTAAGTAGTTGAAGGGCTTTTGGGGGTACATAACATTAGTAAGCTTACAATCAGGATCAGTCATTGCAACATTTTATTCTTAGAATAGTCAAAATGCATTTATGCTTCGATTGATAAAATCTAAACAAAGTACACAGGTAAAATTTTGCCCTAGGTACTTTCTAGAATGCTTATAAGTATTATAATATTTCTATAAATAAATATAAAATTCATTATATTTCCTTTCTATAAAGCTTATATTATAAATATATAATAATAAGCATTATAATCACTTATATTTGAAAGCAAATATTCAGGGGCACCTGGGTGGCTCAGTTGGCTGAGTGTCTGACTTTGGCTCAGGTCATGATCTTGCAGTCTGTGGGTTCAAGCCCCACATCGGGTTCTGTGCTGACAGCTCGGAGCCTGGAACCTGTTTCAGATTCTGCCCCTCCCCTGCTCGTGCTCTGTCTCTCTGTCTTCAGAGAGACTTCAGTGGACCCCCAATTATATATGTATATATATTTTCAAAGTATTCTCAAAGTACATTATTATATATATATTTTGAAGTATTTTGGATCCAAAATATTTAATACAAAATGAGTTTTCTAATACAGTAAAACCTTGATTTATGAGTAACTTGTTCTGCGAGTGTTCCACAAGAATAGCAAACATTTCTATTAAATTTTCACTTGATAAACAAGCGATGTCTTGCAACAGGAGTAGTAGGTGACGCCAAATGTCACATGATCTCAACTGAACCAGTGGGTCTTGACATTCACTTTGATGTACAAATGCTTTGGATTCCAAGCATGTTTCCGGAATGAATTATGCTTGCAAACCATGGTTTTACTGTACTGGTAATAACTTTTCAGGAATAAAAATATGGAGCTCGCTTCTTCAGTACTTTTAAAGCAAACATTTACTGAAAAGCAAGATTTTTTTTAACCAAGGGAAAGGATTAGTCTATGTCTGGGGGTAGAGAGATAGTATGCATGTGGGGGAGGGTATAGGGTCCATGGATAAGTGGCCTCCTAAGGTGAAAGACCAGGGGCTTTGTATACATACAGTCTATATTCAAATTTCAGTTCCACTTTTTTCTAGCTGAATGACCTTGGGAACGTTATTTATTTTCCAGGTAGCTGGTGTCTTCATTTATAAAATTGAGGCAATAAAAACTACCTTTCAGAGGTGTTGATAATATTTACATGAATGGATAACAGCGTCTCAACTAGTAAATAGTCAGAAAATGCGTGACCCCTTCCTTAGAAGAAAACTTTCAAAAAGGTCATACGTAAGATGTGGTTAAACCTCTGCCTTTTCTAAGTGAGCTAACTGGATAACCCGGGTGCCTCCTCTGCCTTGTGCAGTTACTATGCTCATCCACATAAAGGAGTTCTCTGTAGGCCAAAGATGTATGAGCTTCTTAGATGAAAAGTGTTGTAACAGAGAACAGTGGTATCCTGATCAGTTCTTTCAGCCACGTGATAAATGTGCTACACAGGAACTTTTCATTTCATCGTCCCCTTCTCATGTTTTACCCCCGGATTCAGCACTTTTGTGTTTTCCTCAGAGAGCTGTGAGAACTGAACCTGAGCAGCTACATGCCAGCGCTTTCTCTACAACCAGGAAATCCCCGAGACTGCTCGTATCCCTAGACAAATGAAGGAGTGAGGGACTGCTTTCCAGGAGCTGGGCTGGAATTCATGCCAATCTGCATACATTTCAGTGCCCACCCTTCAAAGTTCAGTCCCTGACCTACAGTTTGGAAGAACTGGCAGTGTTTCTATTGTTGTTATCATCAACAGTGATGTTATTGTTACTTACACGATACAAAAATGTTTCTTCTTGTCTTGAAATAGGGCAAATGAAGTATGAGGAGCACATTAAAAGTAAAAATATGTTTCCCATTTTCCTAGGATAAGGCTTAGAAAATGTAGAAAATGTAACTGGTCATCTAAGACAAAGCTTAAGTGATTTAGCTGTCATTTTCGGGAATTCACCAAAAATCTTATTCGGGGTTCTTTATTTGACAAGAATTGTCATTATATCTTATCTATCTATCTATGTATCTATTTATTGTTTTGCTACAATGTTTCCTCTTCTGAAATTTTCGTTCTTTTTCATAGAATGTTAAATATATTTCATAAGTGCCAGGAAAAACTGAGAACCATTTAAAGAGCCGGATCTCGGGGCGCCTGGGTGGCTCAGTCGGTTAAGTAGCCGACTTGTTCAGGTCATGATCTCCCGGTTGGTGAGTTTGAGCCCCACGTCGGGCTCTGTGTTGACGGCTCAGAGTCTGGAGCCTGCTTCAGATTCTGTGTCTCCTTCTCTCTGTCCTTCACCTACTCATCTGTCTCTCTTTCTCTCAAAAATAAATAAACATTAAAAAATTAAAAAATAAATAAATAAAGAGCCGGAAATCTACTATATGTCATGCATGATGCCAAAAAACAAAAACAGAAAAAAACCAAGAATCAATAAAAGGAATATGAGAAACGATGTCTATAGTGGGCCATTCAACAATATGGCAGGAAAAGGTCAAAGAGAAGGGTTTGGATTATTTGATCTTCTTATGCACCTTAGATGTCCCTCCAGCCCTTCAACTTCAGCAGATCATTATTTGCATCAACTCTATTGAGGAATCCGAGATCTGGGAACATGGGCTTCCTTCACTATGTTGCCCTTTGCCGTGAATTTCCTTGGATCTCTGAAGAGAAGGGGACATACTTCCTGTAGGGAAGACTCCTTGCCTACATGTGACCTCAACCTTCCCAGTCTTCTTTATGATCTTGTTCTTCACAGCCAGCCAGCCATGAAGTTTCAGTCATCCTTGCTGGCTTGACTTCTCATCAATCCATAAACATGTTCTATTTTCCTCACCCCCACCCTAATGTCCCATCTGCTTTCCTTCTTTTATTACTAAATCTTCACTTTATTTTATTTTATTCTTTTTTTTTAAGTTTATTTATTTATTTGGAGAGAGAAAGAGAGAACATGCACCCGAGTGGCAGAGAGAGAGAGAATAGTCCCAAGCAGGCTCTGTGCTGTCAGTACAGAGCCCAATATGGGGCTTGAACTCACAAACTGTAAGATCACGACCTGAGGTGAAATTAAGAGTGGGTTGTTTAACCGACTGAGCCACCCAGGCACGCACCTGCCCCTCCCTCCCAACCTGCACTTTTAAATCCAGGTCTGCTCCTCCAGTCTCCTAAAATGGTTCTCCCATAGGCCCTGGTTGCCTTGCTACACACAAATCCACTGGCATTTTCTCTGTTTCTTATCTTCTCTGACCTCAGCAGTCGGACACTATAGACTGTCTACTTCCTGCTGAAATTCTCTTCCTTGAAGTCTTAGACTCCTCTCTCTGACTTTTGATCTCACTCACACTTCACAGACATTTTTTTCTCTTCTATCCGTTAAATGAGGTTTTACTAAGGGTCTTCCTGATCCTCTTCAATCTTTTGTGCTGTCTTTTGGAGAGCTTTTCAATTTTTTGCAAGTGATTCCAAAAGCTAGGTTTCCAATCCTGACTTCTCTCCTAATTCAGTGCCTGAATTTCCAATTGCCTGCTCCACACTTCCATATCCTAAAACCATTTAGAATCTAAAATCAAAGCAAAAGGAGTCATCTCATCTCTGAAACATTCTTGCCCAGGTGAATGCATTTCCAGCCAGTAAGAACATTTGGGAGCACATTCAGCTCCTTCTTTTCATTTTCTCCATGAACTTAGTTAAAAAAAAAAAAAAAAAGACTAGACTTTGGAACTGAATTGACTTGGGTTGAATCCCTCTTCTGCTGCTTTCTAGACCTATGACCTTAGGCTAATTGCTTTATCTCCCCAAATTTCTGAATCTGAACGAATCAAGTAGCCATATTTACCCAACCTAGATGTTGCGCCAATTAAATGTTTTACAAAGCACCTTGTACACACCTGACATATAATAGACCTGCAAATAATTTTTCTACACTCTGCTTTTTTTTAGTTTGCTCCCAAAGAGTGTCTACTCTCTTAGCATTCTCTTTCTCGGTGTTGCTGACATTGCCAACACCTTAGTTTCATGTTGCATTATCACTTACATACATCATTGCAACTTTTTGAAAAACATTTTCTTACCCGCATCACCTGTCAGCCTCCTGTCCAACCTCCTTACTATGACCAGGATTCTTTCTAGAGCGCTGGCATAGTCCTGCGATGGCATGTTGCATAGCGAAGAGATTACAAGTGCCCCATCTTGGTATTCAGGCTACTCCCAAACCGGATCCTTTCAATTTTTTAAAAATCACTACTACATTTGCAGACCCCTGAGCCCAGTGCTTAGTCAGACTGGACTCTTAATTAGACATTCTTTACTTTCCTACCTCCTTACCTTTGCTCACCCAATGCTCTTTGGGTGATGTCCTAGGATCCCCTTAGGCCATGTGGCTACAGGGCCTATTGTTCACCATTTAGCAAACAGCACTAAGAAGACACTGAAAGGAGGTAACTTTTATTTTATACAGAAATTATGTTCCAGGAACCTCTCCAAGTGCTTTGGAAGCATTAACTTAGTCCTTGTAATATCTATCTGAGTTAGATATTAGTATAATCCTCATTCAGAAGATTAGGAAACAGACACTGACAAAAACTTATGTCATAGGCCCAAGATAATAATAAAGAACTAACAAACAGCAGAGCCAAGCTTTAAATACAGATGGTTAAAGATAGTCTGTGCTCTTTAACTAATCACCACACCATCCCTCCTAAACGTTTGCTTCGGCGGCACCGAAGTAAGCAGCTGTAACTTAGGTTCCCAGTTCAAGTGCAGCTCGACACCAACAGGCAGGACCAAGATGTAAAGCCAAATGGATCAGGAATGACACACTGATGTGTGAGAAGGTTCAAAGTAGACAGGTGCAAGGTGAGCAGACAGGAATTATGTAAACCAAGCTCAGGGGCTCTTGACTACTTTTAATGTAGTGCCTGTGACTTCTGCTGTGCCCATGTCGGGAGTGGTTCAAGGATCCGGCACAGGCAAGTCTGTCTTAATGGTCATTGCGTGTCCCTGTCCCACATGAGAGAGAGCCTCGAGAGAGGAGGACTCCTGTGTTCCTCACCTCTGCAGCCTCCACAGTAGCTGGCATAGCACCTTCATTTAGTCAACAAATGTTTCTCAAGTGCCTTTATGTGTTAGGGACACTGTAGGGGTTAGGAGCATTTCATGTTCCCTCCCTTGGGGTTGCTTCAGGGCTTTTTCTCTGATTTGATCTGTAAATTACATTTCTACAAGACATCTGGTTACCAAAAATTTACTCCACGGTCTTTGCATAAGATACACAAATCACCTTAAAACAACGGGCTATCTGGAAATGAATTAGGGCTGGGGCTTAAAGAAACCACTCTGGGGAGTTTTAATTAGAACTGCAAATGCATCATAGATTCCTTGTCACTTAGTGAATCCAGCCTGATCCCAATAAAATCGCTACAAGGCTCAATTACAAGTGTTGCGCCTTAGCGGTCTCTGTATTCTCCCCGGGGGCCTGCAGAGACTAAATATAGTAGGTTTGCTGTATCTGCTAGGTGATAAGTAATGCTGATGAAAATTTTGTATCTGAACACTTTCTCTCTTTGTCTTTTGAAGTTTAAAGGTGTTTTCCTTGGGGGAATGTTGGCTGTTACAACACAGAAGAGTCTGCGTTATTTGTCACAAGCCTCCACCTCTAGTATTTAACAATAGCAGAAAAAGAGTTTGAGGTTAGTGTCTCTACATTAAAAGCTGACAAAGTAAGCTGTTTATTACCATTCTGTTCACTACTGACCATCAACCTAGACACGAAATGCTTTTGTTTCCACATGGGATAAGAAGAGGTTTTTATTGCCATTTCCCCTAAATCATGTAATGATAGGGACTTGGAAATTACCGGAACTACTCTCTGACCTTGAGACAGAACTGCGTTTTAAAACTTCCCTGAGCAGCCGGGAATCTGTCCTGTTTTTAGATACTTTTAGAGCAGATTGCACAACTACCACCAGGAACCTGTTGTTTTAATGGCTCGAGTCTTCTTTCTAATCTAATCTTCTCTGTGACATTTCTTTCTTTTCCTCTCTTCACTGGAGCTTGAGAACTGGGTAACTTTGGGTAATTACTTTGTGAAGTTATTTCTCTATCTCAAGAAGAGACGTGAGAAAATTTAGGAAATCAAGTTAATGGAATGATACACCCCCGCATGTGGGGGCCTTCCTGGCTAGTGAAGATAACTATATGAATATAGAGAAAAGTTCCTTGGATGTATGGTGTAACTGATCTTGGAGTATGAATATTTGAGACTGAGTCCTGGCTCTAACTCTTCCTAGCTATGTGGCTTTAGAGGAATATAATATAATCTTCATGAGATTCAATTTCTTTGTGTAAAATGGGATCATAATAACCCAGCAGGGATATATTTCAAACACTGAAATACTGTGCATATATGAAGCACGACTGATACAATCCAGGTATAACCCCCAAATCCTTTTCTATTTTGACTTCACCTTTATAGAAGATATTATTTTTATCTTCTGTTAAAAAGATCTAGGGGCGCCTGGGTGGCTCAGTCAGTTAAGCGGCCCACTCCTAGTTTGTGCTCAAGTCATGATCTCATGGTTCACGAATTCAAGCCCCACATTGGGCTCTACACTGACAGTGTGGAGCCTGCTTGGGTTCTCTCTCTCTCTGCCCCTTCCCCACTTGTTCACATGCTCTCTCTCTCAGAATAAATAAATGAATTTTAAAAAAGATCTAAATAATATTCATTTTGGGCTGAGAGCATAGTCACTTAGCCACAGCTCATTATTACTCAATTATCACAGAAGAATGGGAAATTATACTTGTTTGCTTATTTTCCTCATGAGGTTGTAAGTTTTTTTTAGGGCAGAATTCTGAATTCTGCCTTATTAATCTCTATAGCCCCCATTGTATGCCCAATGCATGGAGCAGGTATTTATCAAATATTTATTGGTGTCAAAAATTGCATGATTGTATTACTTATAATGCTATATGTATTAGCTACCGAAAGCGAGAGTGGATGTACCATTAAGTACTAGTAGCTTCTTCCCATCTTCAAGTGTATCAAAAGATATTTTCCTTCCCGTCCTCCACATATACCATAACAGAGACCCTTAATATGGAGTAGTGTAACATATCCCAACTCCTGGAAATTCCTCTTTGCCTTGAGACCGTATGTTCATCTTAAAAGAGAGAAAAATTTGGTGACTGCACAAATTGGTAAATGAATTATCAGACAAAGAAATAAGATACCAAGAATTAGGCATGATTGAAAGAAGGAATGAGCATTTAAGAGGCCTTTTACTCCAGGGACTTGGCTAAATCATTTGAAAATCTTGGGGCCAATTATGTGAACTCTGAAGACTGCTGGGAGTGTAGTTACAGCTATGTGGGTGCTGGAAAAGAATATGTCTTTTCTTTATACAAGCTTCCAGAACTAGTTCTCATGAATGCCTAAAATATTTGGTGTGGTGTTTTATAAAGTCATGACAGGAGGGGTTTTTTTTCCTCCTTGCTTTTAAGAGAAACCATTGTCCTCTTGAGCTTCTTTTCAAACACAATTGGCTTCATGTTAGTGTTTGTTGTTGAATATCTGTAGCAACTTCGTAAGTTATTTTAAGCTTTTCAGTTTAGTTATGCGATTTTAACCTGTTCCATTTAAAATGCAAATTTGCCAAAAGGGGTGTAAATAAGAAAATTTCAGTTTCTCCACTGCCCTCCCCCCGCTTTTTTTAAATTGACCTTGTTAAAACTAGAGAACTACTTGAGTTTACCTTCCATGGACCGGGGAAGGAATGAATAAATACTTTCTCTCCTAAAGATCCTTGGAAGTGGACACCCTGCACATTTGGCCTAGATGGGCTGGTGGTTGAAGAGCCCAGGGCGATCCCAGAGCCCACCAACTAGGCAGTGCTTTTAGGGTGGGCACAGCCTGTTCATGGCATTTGGGCTACACAGCACCACCTAGGCCCAACTGAAGAAATTTATGATCAATTCTAGAGACTCATCGCTACTTGTCATGAACGGAACCTTGTCCTGTCTCACAGTACAGCACTCCAGGACCTTACCAGGACGTCCTCTTGCCATCCCAGGTACGGAGAACACTGACATAGTCAACGTGTGATTTGAATGACAGATATTGTATATAAAGGAAAGATACATCCTAAGGGTTACTCTTCACAACAGAGGGGACCCTGTGATTAGAGCCTGTCCTCCACAACTTTCAAACTCTGTTGAAAGTTCTAGATGCATTCCTCTTCTTAGTGGAAACCAGGGAAACAAGCCAGAGTGAAACCATGTGATTGGGAATTAATTTGGAATCTATCTCACTTCTGAAAAGATGTGGTGTTAAATGTAATGCCCATCCTAGTAGGAGAAACAATATAAAATGTCTTCCGTCAATATTTGTTGTAGCCATTTTCTGATTTACTCTGGGAATTAATGCTCTCAGCATGAATGAATTGAACCGAAATTACATCAATAATTAAAATAATTGATCACGGTAGTAGTTGTAAATAAACAACTCCCAGCTTCTGCATTTACATATGCAAATACTGGGTCACATTCTCTGTGAGAAATGGTAATCTGGTTAAGGCTGACAAGGGTGGAGCCATAGTTCTTTAGGTCTGGAAGCAGCCTTTCCCCTGAAGGGTAGGTAATGTGTTTCCTGGTGCTTTCATGAGAAGAGAAAACTCCTGAAGCAGAAACACTGTAGGGGTGACTTCTAGGTAGCTAACGAGCTCTGTCTTCATTCTGGTTAGAAAATAAGGAATCTAGGTGTCTGGAGAAGTGGGCCCTACTGGCCAGGATTAACAAAACACTTTTCCAGGGGGATGCAGGGAAGCATCTAGGAAGGAGGGACCAGCTCCTGAGAGTAGAGTACAAGATGTGAGCCTCTAAAGCACCTCGCTAGCTGTGTTCTCTAAACGTGTCCCTCTCTGTGTTAGCTTTCTCTGTAATTGCTCAACTTTTCCGTTAAAGCTTATTTGACAGTTACAGATTTGTTAGGCCTTAAAGATTACAAAGAGAAGAAATGGGTGAGAGTGTTGGAGATGATATCACAAAGCTTTACCACCAGAGTGGTTGCAAAAAATAATAATCAGCAAGAGGCTCCCAAGAAGGAGGAGAGGAACTGCATGACTCACTGTTCTAACCCTCTGCACTGACCCTTAGGAGGTGCTGCGTTTTACCAGATGAAAAAAAGTGACTTTGCCTTGCAGGTAGGATTGGAGCACTTACCCTATATACGAATGAGATATTTCCATAAGCCAGTGAGGTTGCACAGACCAAAGAAGATTTAGGGGCCAGCTTAGGGCATCCATGATTCTTTGCATTTGAGTAAGTTTTGCTTTAAGACTAAATGCAGACATTTAGGAATAAAGGGTAGACAAAAAAAAAAAATCTATCATAACACCAGAAACTTATTGCCAACAAGCAAGTATTTATTGGTAAGGAAAAAGTGATGTAATAAGGAGAGGAGAGATCTCTCGAGAAAGAGGGTTGTTGGACAGACCAGCACAAAGATCATGGGGGTTGGCCTTTATGACAAAGTTTCTAAGAATGCTATCAGTAAGGAAGGGTAGCTGGCATATTGGAGGCAGCCTCTACATGGTTCCCAGTAAATCCCACTTTCTGGTATTCACAGCTTTGCATCCCCTCTTGCGTTGTACCAAGCTTGGGCTGTGTGACGCATAGCACACAACAGAAAGTGATGATATGTTGCTTTTGAATTAGCCTGTGAAAAGATTTTGGCTTCCATTGTAGGAGTCTTTCTTTCTTTCGTCTCTCTCTCTCTCTCATGGGTCAGTTTCTCTGAGGGAAATCATGCCATGAGCTGCCCAGTGGAGAGGCCCGTATGGTAAAGGACTGAAGTTACTTCTCAGGAGCTGCAGGAATGAGCTTAAAAGCAAATCTTTTAGCCCCAGTCAAGTCTTCAGAAACTGCAGCCCTGACTGATACTGCACCTGGAGCCTCTGCAAGATCCCACACCAGAATCATCCAACTAAGTCAGTCCAGATTCCTGACCCTCAGGAATTATGTGAGATAATAATGTTTGCTGTTTTAAGCTGCTAAATTTTGGGATGATTCGTTACACAATGATAGATAATGAAGGCATGGCAGTATAGAGCCAAGAAGTCCAGAAGGAATGTTAAATAGAGGAGACAGATTCAGATCCTACCAACATCCCAGCTCATTCTCAGCATATCTTCTGATACCAGGGACTTTGGGTTGAATACTAGTTAAGCATTAAGATGGTAGTTTAGCTTGTTCTCATTAAACAAATCTTCCAACAATTTGCGGAGGAGAATGGCTTCTCTGGACAATAGAAACTGAACTGGAGAAGACCAGGCAGAGTCAGTGTCCAGTCAGAGAGAAGCTTGCGGGAATCTATTCAAGAATGGGAGGGGGGCGCCTGGGTGGCTTAGTCGGTTCAGCGTCCGACTTTCGCTTAGGTCATGATCTCGCGGTTCGTGGGTTTGAGCCCCGCTTCGGGCTCTCTGCTGACTGCCAGCTCGGAGCCTGGAGCCTGTTTCAGTCTGTGACTCCCTCTCTCTCTGACCCTCCCCTGCTCACGCTGTCTCTCTCTCTCTCCTAGAAATAAATAAAACATTAAAAAAAAATTTTAATAAAAAAAAAGAATGGGAGGAAGTACTTACCGACATGAAGGAGGAATAGGTTAGTGGAGAAACTTATTTTTCACAAATCTTCTGCATCAAAAGGGAGAGAAGAATGACCATTCAAAACAAGAAGAGCTTCACATTGTTTTCAGATATCATTTGGGGAAGTGGGGTCTGAGAGCCAGGCATTCATGGTGATCCTTTCCTTTATTTTTTATTTAAAAAATTTTGTTAATGTTTTATTTATTTCTGAGAGAGAGAGAGAGACAACGTGAGCAGGGGAGGGTGAGAGAGAGAGGGAGACACAGAATCCAAAACAGGCTCCAGGCTCTGAGCTGGCTGTCAGCACAGAGACCGACTTGGGCTCGAACCCACGAACCGTGAGATCATGACCTGAGCCGAAGTCAGACACTTAACCGATGAAGCCACCCAGGCGCCCCATCACGGTGATCCTTTCCAAGCCATCTCTCTGCCTTCTGGGAAAAGGGAGAGCACAGAAGGCTGTGAACAGCCTCCTATCAGAGGGAAGCATATTCAGGGAAGGGAACTTTAAAATCCCAACTCTGAGAAGTCATTCTCTTACTCTGATTTACCCAATTTCTATGTTAAATTTCCATATGAGTGAGGTGAACAAAACACCAAATTGCTCTACATGTCTTGCTCTAGGGAATCTGTCCAGCTAAACAGAAGACTCCATGAAGATAGTGGGGGAAAGTAACTTTAGAAAAAATTGCCTGACAAAATCAACCCCAGCATAAGTATGTGGCTCTTGGAAAGCCAACACCCCTATGATAAAGTAGGAACTGGTTGTGTGCAGGGCAGTTAGCGATTGGACCCTGAGCGGTCCAACGGATCCCAGGTAACTAGTCATCATGGTAGTAGACTGGCTTTAAGATCTCAGTTAAAAGACACTAGGTAAGGAAAGCCTCCCACTCTGTGGGGAGAGGAGCAAAACCTTTCTGAAGCCTTCCCTTTTGGAGATGCTGATAAAATAGTGAGAGATGAATTGGAGGGAAGAGAAGAAGACATTGAAGATTGATTCTGCCAGTTCCATCTCAGTGAAAGCTTATTCCAGCAAGAGATAAGGGAAATTGAAAAATGAGACACTACATAATAATCTGTAGGCTCTTCCAAGAGGGTAAGCAAATAATGGGAAGGAGTTAGGGATAAGTGTCCTTCTGGCACCAAAATGTGAATTCTAGATTTATTTTTATTAGAGAAAGTGTCACATATTACAGGATTCCTCATCTATTTTTCACATTTGCTAGCCAATAATTTACTTGGACTGCAGACAAAGTAGTTGATTCTATTATGGAACAACGTGAATGACACATGTTAAGTGGGAAATAAAAAGTAGGTTACAAACAGCATACGAAATATAACTCTACTTTTATTTTTTAAAAGCACCTATGTTATAGAAAAGGATGCTCAATATCATTAGTAATTAAGTCAATGCAAATTAAAACACAAATGAGAGGGGTGGGTGCCTGGGTGACTCTGTTGGTTAAGCCTCTGACTCCTGATTTCAGCTCAGGACATGATCTCGTGGTTCCTGAGTTTGAGCCCCACCAATGGCTCCTCGCTATCAGTGCAGAAACTGCTTGGAATTCTCTCTCTTCCCCTCTCTCTCTGCCCCTCCCCCATTCATGCTCTCTCAGTCTCTCTCAAAAACAAATAAAGAAACTTTAAAAAATAAATAAAGGGGCGCCTGGGGTGCTCAGTAGGTTAGGCGACCGACTTAGCTCAGGTCACGATCTCGCAGTCTGTGAGTTTGAGCCCCACGTCAGGCTCTGTCCTGACAGCTCAGAGCCTGGAGCCTGTTTCAGATTCTGTGTCTCCCTCTCTCTCTGCCCCTCCTCTGTTCACACTCTGTCTCTCGCTCTCTCTCTCAAAATTAAATAAACATTAAAAAATTTTTTTGAATAAGAAATAAATAAAATAAAGTACAAATGAGGTGTCACTATACATCTATTAGAATACCTAAAGGTTTACTGTTGTTTTTAATCCTATAATACAAAGTGCTAGCAAGGACTAGAGCACCTAGAACTCGCATTCGTTGCTGGTAGGGATGCAGCCAGGAATCCGGTTGGCAGTTTTACTTCATATAGGTGGGTTTTTTTTAACTGTGTAAAGTTAAGGGCATTTTTATATTTCACTTTGTAAAACTTATAAAGTATGAAGTTTTACTTTATAAAGTTAAGCCCATCATGTTATATGATTCCATTTATAAGGCATCCTGGAAAGGCAAAATTGTAGGGGCAGAAAATCCATCAGTGGCATCAGTGGCTGGGTGGGGGGAGGGGTAGACATTAAGGGGGCACAGATGATTCGTGCGGGTGCTGGAAAAGTACTATATCGTGATTGCTTGGTAGAGACTCTACTAATGGCCTGACTTTTAAAACTTATTTTTTAAATAAGTTTTTTATTTTTTATTTTATTTTTTATTTTATTTTGTATTTTATTTTATTTTTAAAACTTATATTTTTTCTTATTACAATGATTATATATTTGATAAATACAAAAAGTAGAAAGAAAAAATTAAATCACCCTTTCTCTGTACATTCTGGAAGTTTTGATAAATACATGCAGTTGTGTAAGCGACCCAGATCTAGCTTCATTAATGCCATTCTCCACTGTGTAGAATAGAGATCCTTAAAAAAATTTATTCTAGGGGCTCCTGGGTGGCTTAGTCGGTTAAGCGTCCGACTTTCGCTTAGGTCATGATCTCACGGTTCGTGGGTTCGAGCCCCATGTCAGGCTCTCTGCTGACTGCCAGCTCAGAGCCTGGAGCCTGTTTCAGTCTGTGACTCCTTCTCTCTCTGACCCTCCCCTGCTCACTCTGTCTCTCTCTCTCTCTCTCTCTCTCTCTCCTAGAAATAAATAAAAATATTAAAAAAAATTTATTCTAAAGCTCAGGCAGGAAAATACCAATTGCACCAGAATGTTAGGATTTACTCTAAGAAAGAAACAATGATGGGCCTATATCAAAAGGACACAGGAGACAGACATAAAGGATTCCCCACTGACCAAATCTTGGACAATTTAGTCATCAAAATAAGTACTGATACTAATGGATTAGCCCACTGAATAAGATAAAAAATCCATGGGCCCATACTGACATACATACATAAAGGAAAACTCTTCTAGTAGAAGGCCAACTCATTAAATATAGAGGAAATAAAGAAATTTTAAAAAATTCAATGAATGCTAAAGCAAATCTGCCAGACTTTTCTGAGGAATGAGATATTTACATAGTTTCACAGTGGAGACACTTAAGAACACCGCTCTAATCAAGTGATTGAAATTAATATTATCAATGGTATGTGCCTTGATATGACTGGTACAAAATGAAAGACATACATCACCTCTGTGAGTTTCCTGACCAAAATACATAGCTAAGTATGAGGAAACAATGGACAAACACAAGCAAGGGAACAGCTGTATTCTTTAAAAGTAACAAGGTTAAGGAAAACATAGAAAAGCTGAGGTACTATTTCAGATTAGAGGAGACAAAGAGACATGACTACTACATGCAATGTCTACCTTTGTATTAGATCCTTAATTGGAGAAAAATAGAAATAAAATCTTACAGGACCATTGGTAAAATTTAAATATGAACTATGGATTAGATGATAGTATTAAATCTATGTTAAATGTCCTGATTTTGATAATGGGAAATATAATGAAGTATTTAGGAGAAAAGTCAGCATGATGTCTCCAATTCATTCTTACATGCTTCAGAAAGAAATATTCAGTGTAGAAAGAGAGGATGACAAGGCAAACAGGGCAATATATAAAAATATTGGTGAAGCTGCATAAAGGGAGATCCATGGATTACTGCAACTTTTGCAAGTTTAAAATTAGGTCAAACTAAGTTATACAAAATGAAGTTAGGGTTGTGCTGGAGTTGATGTGTGCTGGTCATTTGCTCTCAGCGAGCAAGCAGAGATGCAACCCGAGTTTTTAGAACTGTTTCGGGGAAGTTGCCAGAGTGTTTACAGGAACTCTGGATGCTTCTTCAATCTGCTGGAATCCTTATTCAGCACAGGTAGTATCGTATGTAGTTGTCCATCCCTATGGAAACTTGAGGAAGCCCGTATTCAACTGGCAACATGCTAGTTACTGCTTTGTTTATATATCCTTCCCCCCAATTTCCTGTATACCTTGCTATCAAAAAATGTTTTTAGGTGATTTATTGGCTTAGCATATATACTCTCTACAAACCTAAATCCCCTGTTGTACTGCATTTTGCCTGGTCTTGAATCTGTAAGACAAAAGTGAGGCCAAAAGATGTGTGGGAATACTAACCAGCTGAAAAAAGGCTGTAAGATCATTAAAGCTGGAGTAATTCTAGAACTGGCTGAGGGCATGAAGGGACATGTGGGAGCTTTATGGACTTTTCTTATCCCTAAGTACCATCACCTGCTACTCCAGACTCAGAGCTTTGTACTACCTCAAGCAGTGAGAAAAGATCGGGGACTAAAATAAATAAAAATAATTTTGCATTAAAACTTGATATTAGCATGGTGTAATAGAGATAAAGCAGAATTTGGTATCAAAATAACTGGGGATTCAAGTTTGTCAAACCACCCCATCTGTCTATGCCTCCGTTTTTTTTTAATCTATAAAAGGACACACCTTCACATTTTTGGAGGTGGAGAGATTTTTTTTTTTTTTTAAATAGTTTATTGTCAAGTTGGTTTCCATATAACACCCAGTACTCATCCCCACAAGTGCTGGAGGTGGAGAGATCTTATATAACAAAGGAAGCAAACGAAAAGTGATAACCATAAAGGAAAAGATTGATAAATTGGACTGCATTAAAATTAAGAATTCTTCATCAGAAGACACTATGCAGAAAGTGAAAAAGTAAGCCATAAGCCAGGAAAAAAAATGTATCTTTAATATAAATTACAAAGCACTCATATTTAAAGTATACTAAGAACTCCTACCAATCAATAAGAAAAAGGCAAGTAACCCAATAGAAAACAAGGGCAAGGGCTTTCAACAGATACCTTAGAAGGAAACATATCCACATGGCAAAAAACACATGAAAAAGGGGTCGATCCCATGGGTAATAAATAAAGAAATGCAACTTAAAGTGAGATAGTACTATATACCCACCAGAAAGTATGAAGTTAAAAACGAAATAGCAATATGCTAATGAGTAGCCAGAGTAAGAATAATCATTTGCTGTTGAATAATCAATTAGTATAATCAAATGAAAACAATTAGACATTATCTAATAAGTGCATAGTTTGTCACCCAATAATTCCACTAGCAGATATATTTACCCTAACGTGCGCATGTGTACACTCCAGGACACAAGTAGAAGAAAGTTCATAAATGCATTATTTGCATTAGCCAAAACTTGACAACAATCCAAGTTTCCATCAATAGTAAAGGAATACATACGTTGTGGGATATTCTTTCAATGAAAATATTCCATTGCAATGAAAATGAGTTCACCTGTGAACTACGGGTGGAAACAATGTCAATAAATTTCAAAGCCATTATCCTGAGTGAAACAAGCCAAACTGGAAAGAATATACAGAGTACAATTCTATTTAAATCAAGTTAAACAAACAAACAAACAGTGTTTAGGGATGCATAAGTGGGTGGCAAAATCGTAAAGAAAAGCCAGGAAGTGATGGCCATAAAAGTGGTGTTCCCTGTGGGGTCCAGGTTGGTATGAGAGCTGAGGAGGGCAGGAGGGATTTGAGGGCTCTGACAGTGGTTTGTGAGCTGGAGGTGGTTCCACAGTTGATTGTATTAATTCCTTCAGTTGTACATGTTTTGTGTACTTAATTTTATGTTCATTATATTTCATAATTAAAGGGGTTAACTTATTTTAAAGGACTTAATTCTATCAGCCCTACCTACATAAAAGCATTTTTAAACTATGTTACCGTATCTCTATAGTATTGTTATTTTTAGTAATAACAACAGGTCATTACTTATAAAGAACCAAAGAGCCCTTCTTAACAATGGAAGTACTAGAGTACCATATCTTCAATTGAAAAATCACATTTCTAAAGGTATAATGGCTACTAGCTGAAAGCTCTGTTAAAATAAATTCATCCTGTCTAGACCAACTCAGCATCAAAAGTGAAAACAGATGACTTAGCTATTTCCTTTTCTTTCAAAATATGTCTAGTAATGCTCACTGATAGGACGTTGGGGCTAAATATGTGAAGATTTAGTCAGAAATCTCAGGGTAAGAATTGAAGTCTAAGAAAGAAAATTTTAATTGAGGATCTAGAAGCATTACTAAAAATATTATGTTTCTTCTGGCATCTTGTGTACAGCTGATGTTTATTTTAAATAGTTACTATTTATTATTATTGTTAACATCTATAAGAAAAATAGTAAGAAATATTATATATGCTGAATTTCAGAGAATGTTTTATTTAACATCATTCACTTTGTGAACTTAGGATCTTAGGATCTACCATGTCTTCAATCTATTACCTATTATTATTAATAAATTATTAACACATTACTTTCATAATGCTGTTTTCTCTTCAGTGATTTAGTGACCTACATAAACACAGGAGCTTTTATGGAAAAAATTATTTGTATATCTTATTGGAGTTTTATACTATAACCCTTGGAATAATCCTCAACTCTTCTCTCCCTCCACAACTAATCATCCATCTGGTCCTCCTGATTGTACTTTTGTCATTTCTTAAAAGTCTCTGGATACTGTATTTTCATCCTTCTCACTAGAAATGGGTTTAAGTCTCTCCTAGGAGCTATTAACATGACCTCCCAACTAGCTCTTCTACTTCTAACCCCTCGCTCCACAAATTCATTCTTCACATGAAATGTTTTCCAAAACACAAGATTCTATCATGTCAGTCCCTCTCTGAAGTCATGATGGCTTTGTCAGCTTCTGATTTCATCTCTTGCCACCAATCCCTCCCCCACAACCCCAGGAACTCCAAAATATATTACTCTGAACCTTGGGCATTAGCCCAACCCAGACTTCGGGTGCCTGGGTAAGGTGCTCATTTCTCTCCACTGGCACACAGTAGGCATTCAGTAAGGGTTCGTTGACCCTGAGGCTGTTAAACTTGTCTGGAGGTACACCTGACTCCCCTAGACATTTGATTGGGCTCCCAAAGCATTTCTGCTTTGATCTCCCAAAGCAACTTGTTCCTTGTGTGATTATTGTTTTGTAACTCTTCATTCTCTAAAAACAGTAGCCTATTTTATTGACCTTCATAACAGAATAGTACCTAGCATCTAGTCAGTGCTCAGTAACATGTAACTCTTTCTCCGTTTTTTTCCAAATCTTTGCAGACCATAAAAACAACGCTAGCAAATGAATAAGGAAACTCCTTTGAGAGAGCGGGCAATGGCTGCTGCTCGGGGAGAACTGATTCTTTCATTTCAGCCTTTATATTGTATGGGTATTCAGTAAATAACAATGAGATGTTTCCTCTGTGCCAGTTAGTGTGCCAGGTACCGGGACACAATGAATCCTAATCCTGTTTTCATGGCACTCTATACCTGGTGGAATAACGGGGCGATCATGATTCGGTCTGAGAGCAATAATTTCCCGTTTGCCTTCACTCATAGGAGATGCCTGGAATAGCCCATTGAGAAAGGATCAGCTTTTCTTTTTTTATCTTAGCTTTTAAAATAGCTCCTTTCATCATAAATGCTCATAAAAGCATTTCTCGGCTTCTCTGTCACTTGACCTGAGGTTTTCAAAGTATCCCCTGAAGAATCTGATTTGAAAAAAGAAATCTTCAGTTGTGATGATGTGAAATTGATCCTCAGTCACATGCTCTCCTTACTCAGACAGCAATATTAACCACCATCCTATTAAGTGGCGCCAATTATGTTTGAGAGCCCATCATGTGTCCATGGTGCGAGCTAGCCCTGTTTGAATGAAATCCTTCAGATTTACAGGCCTTGTGGAGAGTAAATAATCACAGACCATCAAGAAAGCTTTACTCTTTGCAGTCAGTTCTAAGGATGCACGACACAAGATATGATGTGAAAGTATTCTCTTTGGTTAAGAAAATAATCTCCTTTTGTAATGTAATTCATGTCATATCTTCTTAAGCCCTAACAAAAAGACTTTAAGGAAAATTATTAAACATACACATTAAATTCTCCTATTCCAGGCCAGGTTGAGGGTAAAAGCCAAACATTCTGGTTAATTATATTCCTATGCATGTCATTCATAGATGATCCACTTTCCAAGACTAAGAGTTGATAAAATCCATGTAATGTTATAAGTATGTTGATATAATTTAGCCTACCTTTAAGGAAAAATGAGTTAACGGTCAATTTCAAATATTTCCTCACATTGCCTGAAATTGTCATTTTGTCACTTTCCCTTAACTTAAGCCAATCCAAGTTTTATTTCAGTGAACAAGTTCTGCACTGAGAATACGGATGCTTCAAGGGCTCCAGTTATTTTCAGCTTAGTGTGATACAGCATCGGATTAGTTGTCTCCTGGAAAAATTTTAGTGAAAATGAGCATCAGATAGATTTTCCCCTAGAATCTAGCTGAAAATAGAGGCAGTCAGATAATTGCAGTTTTAATGAATAACGAGCTACAGGAAGTGGTGCTGTAGAGGGAGGAATACTGTAAAGAGTAAATTGGGGTTGCTTGGGTGGCTCAGTCAGCTGAACATCCGATTCTTGATTTCGGCTCAGGTCATGATCCCGGGGTGGTGGGATTGAGCCCCACATTAGGGCCCATTGCTGAGCAGAGAGCTTGATGGAGATTCACTCTTTCTCTCCCTCTGCCCCCCTCCCACTCACTCTCTCTCTTAAAAAAAAAAATCTTAAAAAACGAAGAGTAGATTGGATGGTTTCCAGTGAGGGGACGTGGGTCCCAGAGGAAAACATGAGAATATCTAGTACTCAGAGCAAAGGTGATTAGTGAAGCTGCCTTTAGCAGCAAGTAGCAGAGAACGGATAAAATCAGCTTACATGCGAGTCAGACTACATAGAATTCAGCCACATTTCTCTGTAAGCTCCTGCCTCTGTCTTTCTCTACATGTTGGCTTCATCTCCAGCTTACTAGCAAGAAGGCCATAACAAGTCCAGATGCCAGCACCCAACACAGCACAATGTCCCCAGCAAGATGGCATTCTCTATTCCTGTGTGTCATGAGTTCGCTAAGCCTCTCCCTAAAGCTCCCAGGTAAGCTTCCCCATTATGTTGTGCTGGTTGAAATGATGTCATCAACAAGTGCCTATATTAGTCTCTGACCAGAGGAATTGTGTTAGATCTGTCAGAATTTAACCCCAGAAACTAGAGGTGGGGCCAATATCCCTTTAAGCACCCAGCTCCTAGAGGAAGATGAATACCTAAATAAAAGCAGGGTTCTATTAGGACAGAAAAAAAAAAAAAATCAAGAAAATTGGTTATTGATCATGCAACCAATGTCTGTTACAAGGAGTAAAGAATACATGATGGAAGAGAGAGGGGAAGGCACAAGAGGGGAAGGCTCCCAATATATGATTCATAAGCTTCAAACTTTTCCCTAGATCTCAACTCTGGTTTTAAACATGTCTTTAGTTAATATCCATTATCATTGTACACCAGTCACAGCAACACCTCTCAATAGATATTTTCTATTTACCAAGGAACTGTTAATAGAAGCAGTCTGTTAACGGAATTATTGGGCTTACTACCTACGGCATTATGCTCCCTTTTCCCAGCCAAAGCTAGTATACAACTATTTTTTTGTAATAATGATTTCACAGATAAAATACAGCATGACTCCTGTAATTTAATGAAATTTACTTTGAAACATGCGTGGATATCTAATGAATGCTTTATGATTTAGTGCTGAGAGGGGATTGTATGTTGTTTAATTTACTATTTAATGCGTAGTCATTAGTCGCATTTTCTAGTGTTCTGGTATCATGTCTGTTATTTACTCATCCATTTATTTATTCAAATAATATTTATTATCTACATATTTTATGTCAGGCATTAGTCAAAACTCCAACGATACAAGTTTGGCCAAAACAAAAAGCTCTCATGAACAAATGGATTTTTTACTCAGTAGGCTTACAAGATTTAATCTCTGAAGAGATACCCATATTTTAAAAATCATCCAAATGGAAACAAACTTTATAAGAAGTAAGAAGCAAAAAAAAAAAAAAAAAAAGCCAAATTTTCTTCAAAGGGAGAAATTGATGCATAAGTAATATTTTGTTTTGAGAATTATTTTCTTAAAAGCCTCTTGTGGACGTGAGTTTGCATTTTGGAGGAAGCTATTGGGAAATAGACGGCTCACTACATCTCTGTTGCCTTATCTCTGTAGAGGGTAAACAATGTGCCCAAGCCGATGACATCATCGACCATTACACCTTTGCAAATAGTTGTCTCATTATCAAATGTGAATAGAAAAGTGAAAGGGAGGGGGAGCCCACAGAAGCTAGCAACAAAGCACACATTTTAAAGAATTATATTTGTGTTTCACAAAATGTAGGAATTTTGACAGTCAAGATCGCGGACGTAGGAGCTATTTTTTTAATAATTAGATAATTTATGCAACTCCATAGTATTTCTTACAATATTTTATATACAACATTTCCTTAAATATTTTATACTGAGAAAAATTAAAAGAACTCAATCCTCGCTATCCATTTGTAAAACTTTCATATGAAATCTGCTTCTTGCTTATTTGGGGGAAAATTCAGAGTGAGACCCCAAGGGCTAAAACAAAAATACAATTTTGAAACTACTCTCAACTGAAAATGCATTCAAATGGCAATTTCTATTTATATGCAAAAATCTAAAAGTTACCCTACATGAAAGCAGGAAAAATTATGTAAACTCACAAGAAATATAAGTGCATCCTTCATATCTGATTCAGTTCAATCCAGTTTGATTAAATAAATATGGTGCCAAAGCCTGGATGAAGGTTAATGAGGGCATGACTAAATACACTAGCAGTGAGAGCAGCCAGACAATTGAGCAATATTGCTGCACAGAATAAAATACAAGCTCCTTAGCATGACATGAAAAGCCCTTCACAATCTTGCTTGTGATTGACTTTCTTGCTTCATCTTTTGCCAAACTACCCATGTTCCAGCCGTTGAACACCATCTGGGACCCCCCACATCCTCCACATCTCCCCACCTTCCCCCCCCAACATTTTATTTTGAATATTTTCAAGCTTAAGGTTTCAGGAATGTTTCAGTAAGCACCCATATGTCCCCAACCTAAATTTTATCACTAATATTTTATTGTATTTATTTTATCATGTATCCACCCATCTTTCTATCCCTCTATCCATGAAAGGAAATTACAGTCGTCAGCAGCCTTCCTCCTAAACACCTCAGCATGTATATTCATTAACAAGAGATCAGTACTTATTTTTTGCCTTTTATTTTCCTGTTGAAGTAAAATTTACATATAGTAGTAAAATGTACAAATCTTAAGTATGCCATTCACTGAATTTTGACCAATGCCATGTAATAAAAACCCCTATTGAGTTGTAACATTTTACCATCATTCCAAGAATTTCCTTCATACTCTTTTCTAGTTGATTCTGGCTCAGTCTTCCAGAGGCAAGCACTACTCAATTTTTTTTTCCACCAGAGATCAGTTTTTCCTGTCTTAGAATTTCATGGAAATAGAATTATACAGCATATACTCTTCTCTTGCCCAGCATATTGTTTTCAAGTACAGCTGAATGTACAGTAGTTTATTTCCTTTTCATTGCTGAGTAGTATTCCTCTGTATGGATATATCACAGCTTGGTTATCCATTTTCCTATTGTCAAAAACCTGGGTTGTTTCGAGTGTTTGGTTATTACAGATAAAGCTGTTATCAACGTTATTGGACAAGTCTTTCTTTAGACATATGCTTTAGTTTCTCTTGGGTAAATATTAGTGGAATTGCTGAGTCATAAGATAGGTATACATTTAAATTTATAAGTAATAGCCAAATTTTTTTTCACAGTAGTAGGGTTTTTTTTTTTCACTTTTTAACCAACATATAAGAATTCTGGTTGCTCCACATACTTATCAATGTTCAGTTAATTTTTTAACCATTTTTAATTTTAGCCATTCTGGTGGGTGTATAATGTCATCCCATATTGTTTGATTTGAATTTCTCTGTCGATGGATAATGTTGAGTTTTTTTCAAATGCTCATTGGATATGTCTAGGCTTACTTTTGTGATGTGTCCAAATTGTTGCCTTTTTTTAAAGAATTTTTTTAAAAGCTTGTTTATTTTGAGAGAGATATGGTGCATAAACAGGGGAGGGACAGAAAGAGAGGGAGAGAGAGAACTCAAGCAGGCTCCTTGTTGTCAGTGCAGAGCTCAATGTGGGGCTTGAACCCGCAAACCATGAGATCATTACCTGGGCTAAAATCAAGAAATGGACACTTAACCAACTGAGCCATCCAGGTGCCCCTTCTTGCCCTTTTAATTGAGTTGTAGGAGTTCATTATACTTGTTGATTACCAGTCCTTTGTCAGATGTGTTTTTTAAATGTTTTCTCTGCTGTGGGGCTTACCTCCTTATTTTCCTAATAGTATCTTTTTTTTAAAGGAAAATTTATTTATTTATTTGTTTGTTTATATTGAGAAGTATGGAGGGGCAGAGGAAGAGGGGAGAGAGAATCCCAAGCAGGCACCATGCCCACCATGGAGCCCAGTGAGGGGCTGGATCTCACAACCATGGGATCATGTCCTGACCCAATATCAGGAGTCAGATGCTTAACTGACTGAGCCACCCAGTACCCCTCTAATGGTATCGATTGAGAATCCGAAGTTTTGCATTTCATGACATCTAGTTTAACAAAAGTTTCTTTTGTGACTATTGCTTTCCATATCCTAAGAAACTCTTGTCAAGTCACAAAGGGATATTCTTCTTTACCTTCCCTTAAAAGCTTTATGGTTTTAGGTTTTAGGTTTAGATCTATACTCTAACTGGATTTACTTTTTTTGTATGCAGTGTGAGGTAGAGGTTAAGATACACTTTTTTCCATATTGATGCATAGTTATTGCAGAGTCATTTGTTGAAAAAAATTTCTTTTTCCCAGGGCACCTGGGTGACTCAGTTGGTTAAGGGTTGGACTCTTGATTTTGGCTCAAGTCATGATCTCACAGTTTCATGAGTTTGAGTCACATGGGCTCTGCGCTGATGGGCTGATGGCACAGAGCCTGCTTGAGATTGTGCCTCTCTCTCTGCACCTCTCCCATTCTCACTCTCTCTGTCTCTCTCAAAATAAATATATAAATTTTAAAAAGAATTTACTTTCCCCATAGGGCTGCTTTGGTAGTCATCAAAATCAAATGACTCTCTAAGTGTAGATTTATTTTTGAGCTTTCAATTCTGTTCTATTGATCTTGTTGATATTTATGCCAGTACCATAATTTATTGATTATTGCAACTTTATAGTATGTTTTGAAATCATATAGTATAAATGCTCCTATTTTTTTAAATTTTCTTTGCACTCTAGACTCTTTGTGTTTCTATTTTATTTTATTTTATTTTAATGTTTATTTTTATTTTTGAGAGAGACAGAACATGAGCGGGGGAGGAGTAGAGAGAGAGGGAGACACAGAATCCAAAGCAGACACCAGGTTCTGAGCTGTCAGCACAGAGCTCAACACAGGGCTCCAACCCATGAACTGTGAGATCATGACCTGAGCTGAAGTTGGACACTTAACCCACTGAGCCACCCAGGCACCCCTCCATTTCATTTTAGAATCTGCTTGTTGATTTCTACAAAAAACAAACAAACAAACAAACATTTATAAAGAAGCTTCTGGGATTATAATTTGGTTGGCATTGATCTATAGATCAACTTTGTGTTGTATCCTTTCAAAAAAAATTTTGTTCTCTGTGATTTTTTTGTATACTAGTCCCCCTGCTTGAAATCTGCTTTTTCTATCTTTACTAAAAGGCAGTTTCTGTTCACTTTTTAGGACTCAGTTCAAATACTTCTGTTAAGTCTTCCCAGTCAATCTTCTCTGCAGGTAGAATTAATTGCTATTCCTTCTTTTGAGCTCTTATAGCGACTAATTATACATACTTCAGTAGAACTAGTCATATTATATTATGATTGTTTTTGATTACATATCTTTCTTCCAAACTAGCCTGAAAGGTCATGAGCAGGGACCAATATTTTATTCAGTGTCATTTCCCTTTACCTATTATAGTAACTGGCCCATAGCAAACTACCCTTAAATGTTAATCCATTCAACTCTTTATTATGTGTTTTACTATGTACCAGAGGTTACATCTTAGCTGAGGGACACCCACAAAAAATATGTATATAGGTAAATGAATAAAATCATTGCAGATAATTCTAAGTGATATAAAGACAATAAAATCAGGGGAAGACATAGAGGGGACTGGGAGCATGGTAAAATTACTTTACCTTAAATGGTGATGGAAGGTCTGTGAGGAAGTGACATTTGAGCAGAGACATAAATGATAAAAATGGAGCATCCATAAGACTTCTGGGGGGAAGAGCTTTTTAGGTGGAAAGAACAAGAAATATAAAAGCCCTGAAGTGAAATCAAGCTTAGAGACCAAGGAAAGGACAATTATTGAGCAATTGTGTATCTAGCAGAGAAGGGTGCCTGGGAAAGCTTCACAGAGCTGAGGCTTGAGGAAATGAGTAGGTGTCATTCTGTCAGAGAAGTCAGAGGGAAAATATTCTAGGCAGAGAAAACTATATATGGCAAGGGGCAATATACAGTCAACGGCGAGAGTGGCAGGAGACGATGTTACAGTGGTAGGCAGAGGCCAAATAATGTAGGTGTCTGTGGACCTTCTTCGAAAATAGTTTGGATTTTATTGTGATTGCGGAAGAAAGTCATTGAAGTCAGAAGTCATTATGGCATATGCTGTGTGAAGACCACTATGGGTAGCAAATAGACCACTGAGTAACAAATAGACACGGGAGGATGGCGCGAGAGTGGAAGCCCTGAGACCAGTTGGAAGACTGTTGCGGTGGACTGGCTGGGAGATAAAGGAGATATGGACCAGAGTTCTCAGTGGAATGGATGAAAAGTTGTCACTTTCAGGCTACATTGAAGGTGGCACTGGCAGGTCTTGAATATGAGACACGAGGAGCACAGGACGAAGGCTGAGTGCCACTTTTTCTGACCTGGGTGTGTCATGGGACCATTTACTAAGATGAGGAGGAGAAGCACATTCGGGAAAGGGGAATGGGAAGCAAGGAAAGGCCAGGAATCAGGAGTTCCATTGTGGGAATGTTGAGTTTAGGATGCCTGTTCGATATCCACAAAGAGATGTCAGATACACGATTGTATGTATGAATTGGGAACTCAGAGGAAAAGCCAAAACTGGATGTACCTGGGAGGCGTAAGCATACAGTAGGTCTCCAAGACTATAGGCCTGGATGAGATCACCACAGAGGAAAAAAAAAAAAAAAAAAAAAGAGGATGGGGAGCAAAGGAGATTGGGAAAGAAGAACTGTTATGAAAGATAAAATCAGAAAGCTGTGATACCAGGGAAGCCTGGAGAAGAAATTTTTCAACAAATAATTGAGAATCAAATCAAGTGATGGGTGGAAAGCTGGCCTGTAAGAACCTTGCCAAATGAAATTATTTGGTGACGTTCATAAAACCTGGTTTGGCCGACTGACGTTCACAAAAGCCTGATCATAGTGGATTGAGGAGTGATCATAAGGGAGAAAGAAGGAGGCAGGTAACATGAGCAATTTCAGACCTTTGCCCTAAAGATGGCTAAAGAAATCTGTAGCAGCTAGAGATAACTTGAAGTCAAAGAATGGTTCTCATCATTTATTTTAACATAGATGACATTAAGGCACGTTTGTCAGCAGATGGAAATAACCCAGCCATGAGGGAGAAAGTGAAAGAAAAGAAGATAATTTGGAGCCAAGATCTGTGTTATGATGAACGAACAAAGGAACGAACTAAGCGAGGTGATAGATGTATTAATTAACTAGGTGGTGGGAATATTTCACGATGTATATATACGTCAGATCACTACCATGCACACTTTAAATACATTATAATATTATTTGTCACTTATATCACAATAAAGCTGAAAAATTTTATTAAATCTGACAACTACTCTTTTCAGAAAAAAATTTTTTATAAAGAGGGCAGAAATTGAAGGATACTTAATTTATATAAGAAAAAAAATGAAGGGTGGAAACCCATCAAATATGTATCTCTTAAACAAAATAGAGTGATTTTTTTCCTGCTATTTTCCAACTCTTTTGTCTCAGGCATAATTGTAAAAATCACCATAATATTACTGATACTTAAGAATATACAATCTCTAATTAGTATATCTATCATTGCCATCTCAATTTGCCATCAGTATTTCCCTGTTGGCATTGACTGAAATGCTATGAATTGATGGCATTCACTAAAATGCTAATGGCACTGATTGAAAAAGTCCATCTTCATACATGACCCTGGAGACCAAGAGTCAGAGTATTTGAAAAAATTATATTAATAAAACTCACTTTTATTTTATTATTTGAAACAGTTTACTAACATACTAAACATGAAAAAAAATGGCTACTTTCTATTTGATTTATGAACATGTAAGCCAAGAAATATCCTTCTTAAAATGAGGAAATGAAATGATAGCCCAAAATGAGGGCTTGGCCTTAGACAGAAGGGACATTTATTTCATCTTAAGAGGAAGGGAAGCAGAATACATAGGTACTAAGATAAGTATGATGATATTTTGGTGGTAGAAAAACAAAATAAAATAAATGAAGGGATGAAAAAATGGTAAGAGTCTCCTTAGGACTTGGTGATTGATTGGATGTTAGGAATGGAAGAGGACTGAAAAGCCCTGGAAGGTTTCCAGAGTTATAGATAAATGGGGACCGGGGGCAGGTGCTGACAACAGCATCAATCTCTTTGTTCATTTACTCACTTATTTATTTGCTCATGCAACAGGAGGCAACATGAACAAGATGGACACTAAAGGAACTTCCAGTTGAATCTACATACTAGTTCTTGAGGACTCCATTTTCAACGAGACATTACCAGTAAACATATAACTAGATGTTCTGTGGTCACGAATAAGAACAAAGAACGAATAAGAACACATCCTGAGATGTGTTCATTATTTAAAGTAGCTTGAAATTCTCTTTTTTATTAAAATAATTAATTCTTATGGTGACTGCATTGTAACCTTTGAAGATAGTTAGTCCCACATCTTTGTCCTTATGCAGTTATAGGATAGGCCCATTATTACTTTGATAGGTGTTTTTCTTTTTACCCTATTCCCTGAACTTTACACATATTTTGATTACATTCTCTCTTTAGATATGCTGATATAATCATTCAAGTTACTGCACTATTCTACACTGAGATACAATAGAGCTTCACGATGAAGAGTATGGACTCTGGAGCCAAATTGCCCAGATCTGAAGAATGGCTCCAACACATACAAATTGAACGACCTTGAGAACATTATTTAGCCTTTTATGCCTCAGTTTCCTTATCTATAAAATGGGAATAATGCATAGAGCTAAAAAACATACAAATCAGTGCGTGTGCAAGTGGTGAAATCTGAATAAGCTCTATGGATTATACCAATATCAATTTCTTGATTTTGGTATTGTACTATAGAGGTGTAAGATGTGAACACTGAGGGAGCCTGGAGGAAGTGTAGATGGGACTTCTCTATACATTTCTTTTTTAATTTCCATAAGTTTATAATGATTTCAAAATAAACATTAGAAAACTGTGAATAGTCGTAGTACCTGCTTCATAGGGTTTTAGGAAGACTAAATGATTTGACATCATTATGTAAAGTGCTTAGAATAGTGCCTGATATACATAAACCATTATATAAGTGTTAGTCATCATTCAAAGGCGATTTTTGTTATATCTGCTCTGATTCATTTTTATAGTTTAACGCCCTGAGGGCAACCATGCTTCTCTTATTTAATAGCTCCTGGGATTGCTATGCATAAGATGATGATTATATATGTAATGTGTGTAATATATTTAATATATATTAATAAACATGCATATTATGTAATATGTGTATAATCTGTTTCGGGATCTTGTTCAAGACAGCACATGCTATTTAGTTGTCATGCCTTCTTAGTCTCCTCCTATCTGCAGCAATGCTTTAGTCTGTCCTTGTTTTTCACGATCTTGATAATTTGAAGAGTGCCCATCAGGTATTCTGTAGAATGGCCCTCAGTTGAGGTCTGTCTGATGTTTTCTTATGATTAGACTAGTATTGTAGATTTGGGGAAGAATTCCACAGGTGAAGTGCCGTTGTCACTGCATCTTATCAAAGTGTGCATGATACCCACCTGACTTTAGCGCTGATGATAGTAACCTTGATCACTCTGTTAAGGTAATCTCTCCCAGTTTTCTTTGCTATATGGTTACTACTATTTTTTCTTTCCATATTCCTTTTTCCTTTACATACCTTGAAAGCAAGCCAGTAAGTCTAGCTCATACCCAAGGGTCAAGGAATAAGAAGGATTTCTTCCTTATCCCCAAGTTTATTTACTTTTTCAATCATGTATTTTTATCA
Organism: Hyaena hyaena; assembly: GCF_003009895.1. Taxonomy (NCBI): domain Eukaryota; kingdom Metazoa; phylum Chordata; class Mammalia; order Carnivora; family Hyaenidae; genus Hyaena; species Hyaena hyaena. The sequence continues at coordinate 572,964 of NW_024081634.1, read as the reverse complement.
GTATGGACTTATAGATATTTATGTTATTATTTGAATTACAAACCAAGGTTATTGTTATTTATTTTATTGCTCAAATTTTTCCAGCCTTGGTTATTGAGAGTTCTTTTGGGCTAACTTGTGTGTCTTTCTGACATACTCCAAACCTTTTTTGTTTTTAACCATATTTTGAAAGCATAATAAATGATAATGCACACTAAAATGTGTTATATACAAATTCCATACCTCGGCATGTATGTAACCTTAGTTTGTGTTGGCAGTTAGAAACTTTACTTATGAACCTTAATTTAGAACCTTAGTTTGTGTTGGCAGTTAGCTTTGTTATGGCATTCTGCAATAAATGCTTCTTAGGGGCACCTGGGTGTCTCAGTTGGTTAAGCGACTGAGTCTGGATTTCACCTTAGGTCATGACCTCATGTTTCTGTGACATCAAGTCCGCATCCAGCTGTGCGCTGACAGTGCAGACCCTGTTTGGGATTCTCTCTCTCTCTCTCTCTCTCTCTCTCCCCCCCCCCTTTCCCAGATCACACACACTCTCTCTCCCTCTCAAAATAAAAATAAATGCTTCCTGATATCACTGTTTTTAGTTAAACTTTTGTTTAAGAAAATGGAGTTCCTTGACATTTTTCATGTATTTTTCCACTACAAAAAAAAAAAACCCAAAAAACTGGTAGAACACTGAATGATCCCTATACTTTTTCACTGTGTGCTTCTCATTCTCCTAAGAAGTGAGAAACCTATTAAAGGAGTCCTTTAATGATTTTGTTTTCTATTGAAAAGAATAGTACAGTAAATAGATCTGTTTAGGTAGAGCGAGGAGGTACCTCATGTTGCTTTAGAAATTCTAGAATAGCATGGCCAAGTGATCTCATAATGCCTTTCTAAATGTTTCTCTGAGGGGTTCTTACAGAGACTTTTCTGAGCCATCAGACATTCATGAACATGACTATCCTGGCAGTAAGGCAATTTTCTGGAGAGAAATGCAAGTACGATGAAGGTCTTTGTGTCATCTACGAGTTAGTTCAGAATGAAGCCAGGAAGCTGAGCTGGAGTTTATTTAGAATTTTACAGAATTAAGTAGATTTGTAATTTTAGCATACTTTTAAAAAACTAGCAGGATAAAGTACCTCCTTGGTACTAGCCATTAGAACGGACACTTTTACCTTTCCTATAACCTTAGCGGTTAAACCTTTACCCAAGGTCATTTGTGTAAGGATTTTTGCTGCAAATGACAGAAAATCCAAAGCCAAAGTGGCATATATAGGAGTGTAAATGTGAGCTGATATGTTTCCAGCTATGCATGGCCTTGATCTTAAGGTCCAAGATGGGAGCATATGTATTCTAACAGGAGAACATTAGAAAATGCCAAAGAGAGCACACATGCTGCCAGGAGCTTCCCCATGACATTTCTTTTACCCATGGGTCAGAACTCAGGCATGTAGCCATATCCAGCTGCAAATTACTCTGGAAATGTAGTAGTCCTTTTTCTAAGTGGTTTTGTGTCAAGCCAAGTTTTCCAAGTCTACAAAAGGGGAAGACAGAGATGAGGGACAATTAGAAGTCTCCACAGCAGTCATAAGTGTCAAAGATGGGATTTGAACTCAGATATGTCTTGCCCTCGTGTTCTTTCTAAACCAGATGTGTTCATTGGAGAAAATCTAGAAAATGTGTTGAATCGGCCCCGCTTTTAGCACTATCAAGTTAACTGAAAGAAAGGAACATGTTTGCGACAGAGGAATCAGAGAAGCTAAAGACCTGTGCACTAGATTTCAAAGCTCTGTTTACCTGGGCCAAGGGCAATCTTGATGAGTCTTCAGGTCTTCCTGGAAGGGAGGAACAACACTGTGAGAACCAACTGTCCGTAGTTCTGGACTAGACCTGTACTGTCTGATACAGTAGCCAGTAGCTATATATATGGCTACTCAATACTTGAAATGTGTTAGAGTTGAGATGTACTCTAAATTTAAAATACGCTCTGTATTTTCAAGGCTTAGTACAAATAAAAAATGAACCGTAGCTCAATAATTTATATATTGATTACATGTTCAGAGTATAACATTTTTGATACATTGGGTTAAATAAAATATGTTAATTTCAAGTGGCTTTTTACTTTTTTAAATGTAACCATTAAATTTAAAATTACGTATGTGATTCATATTTGTGTATTGCATTATATATCTATTGGGAACCCATTTGTTTAGGAGACAAAGAAGTGCCCTACAAAAGTCCTGTCATTGAAATAGTTTTTCAAAATGCTCAGAGGATCTGTGAGAAGTTATCTCTGAATATTGTGAAAAGAAGAATGGGGCAAATCTAGCTCAAATAAATGACTCCATATTCCTTCTGGGGTCTTTCTCTGAGCTTCAATGAAATGTGAATGATATTGACTATCCTCTGGGTAACTCATATGGATTCACTCCAACACTTGGATTGTACTGAGCCTTTCCAGCCCACATTTCTGAGGCATAGGGCCATCATTGTTATTAGATGAGGTGATTTATTGAGATTACTTTTTGAAAGCACCTCTGTTTGATTTATTCACATCCACGAGGGGAAATACTTCTAGTTTAGACATAGTAATAGCATCTGGTCAAACAACCTACTTGAAGAACCTCGTGATTTCTTAAAGATTATTGAAATTGACTTCTCAAGCACATTTGCAAGTTATGCAGTAACTTAGTAAGTCTTTGGTTGGCTCAGAAAATTTGATTTTATTAAAGCAAATAGGTGCTCTCTTGTTATCCTTTTACCTATCTTTAAATTTTTTTAATGTTTATTTTTGAAAGAGAGAGAGAGACAAAGCATGAGCGGGGGAGGGGCAGAGAGAGACAGAAACACAGAATCTGAACCAAGGTCCAGGCTCTGAGCTGTCAGCACAGAGCCCTACGCAGAGCTTGCAAGATCATGATCTGACCCTAAGTCAGACGCTCAACCGACTGAGCCACCCAGGGGCCCCTCCTTTTATCTATCTTTAGCTTCAAGTTTCCTTTAGCAGTGATTGATCTAGACTTCCCAGTTGAAAGTTTAGTGTTTTATATGTAGAAAAAGGAAGGAGGATTTGAGGAGTTCTGCATTTTTTGGTCCCTTAATATTTTATCATATATTGTCAGCAGTGAATATATCTGTTTCTTGTTCTTCCACTCTGAAAATGTTTTATATACATATACACATTCTGACTCTAAATATTATGTATATGTAGGTAGACAAATAGAACCAATTTTTATGTTCTTAGCATTTTCATCCAACTCATCTCATTCCGGATTTCAGCTATTTCATTTGTCCAGTCCACCAGTGTAATTATCTTTTATTAACTTCCCATAATTCAGCATCTGAATTATTCATTTGAACTATCTGCAAATTACACTGATATCAAATTAAAATAATGCATAATCTATAGCTTTTAAAATAAACCTTTGAAAAAAGGATTTTAAAAGGCTTTCTTGCTTAACACATACTGCCCTTGATGGCAACAAATTTAAAAGTGTGTTAATGATAAAAGTGCATAAAAGGAAACAGTGGCAGTGAAGAGAGGCAGCTGTAGCCTACTCAAAGTGGGTTAGTTAAAAAAGAATGCCACAGTGGTTGTCTTTTAGATAATCTAAGATATTTAATTTTTGTAGACCACTATTGTTTCGTTGTCCTCTAATTCTTCTCTTCTGAGAACAGCACCATTTATTTTGGGAAACTTGTCTGCTTTGCACTCCAAACCACTGGTTCCAGTGTGAACAGCCAGCTGTAGTACCCAAAGCAATGGCCATAAAAATGACCACGTGATGCCAATGTTTTTCCCTAGGACTTTTCTAACTGGAATTAAGGGAAAAGAGTCTGTTCTTCTGGGAAGAACACAAAGGTAAAGGGGGTGTGCCTCGCCGTGTGATAGGTTTGAAAGCATACTGTACCACTGGCATGGAAAGAGGAGCAGAGGCCAGGAGTAGACAGAGTTCTCAGGGTGCTTGTGTATCTGGTTTCATTAATATGGAAGGCACGGATATATTCCACCCTTAACGACTATTCAGTAATGTGAACCTATAAATTCCCCTTTGCCTAGATAAATTTGTGTTTGTCGTTTGAGGATGAAAAAAGCCCTGGCTAATACATTATCCTTTCGGTAGCCAGCCTACAAGATGACTCCCAATGATCCTAACCTCTAGGAGTCACACCCTTGTGTAGTATCCTCATAGGCTGAATAGAAATATGATTGATAAAGTCAATCATGATGGTGTGCAGCTACTATGGCACAGAAAGTATTGAAGCTTCTATCTTGGTCTTTTTGATTCTTTGCAAAGAAAGAAGGCATCTGTCATGTTGTAAGATCACTTAAATGGCCTGAAGAAGGGGCCTACGTGGAGAAGAACTAAGGCCACTTGCCAACAGCCAGTGCCAACTAGTCAGCATGTGAGCGAGCCACCTTCAAAGCACTTCCTGCAGCCCCCAAGAAATCTTCAGATGACTGCAACCTCATGAGAGACCTGATTTAAAACCACCCACCAAGGGGGTGAGCCTGGGTGCCTCAGTTGGTTGAATGTCAGACTCCTGATTTCAGCTCAGGTCATGATCCCAGGGTTGTGGGATCAAGCCCCATGAAAGGCTCTGTGCTAAGTGTGGAGCCTACTTGCATTCTCTCTCTCTGTCTCTCAGTCTCTCTCTATCTGACTCTCCCCCGCCCACCCTCCCCTGCTCATGTTCTCTGTGTCCTTCTCTAAATAAATAAACATTTTTTTAAAAAGCTGTCTACCAAGCCACCCAAATCCCAGAACCACAGAAACTGTAAGAGACTCTTGTTGTTTTGAGCCACTTGTTTTGGGTAATGTGTTGCCCTAAGCAAATATGTTATCTATATGGCAACAGATAATTCATACAGCATTGTGGGGATATTGTAAAGAAGAGTGAGAGGCCCAGGACGATGATATGGTTCTTTCCCAGAGAGATGGTCAATGATAAAGTTGGCAGCAATGGATATTCAGTATTCATCTTCTGTAGGCTTTACACACTTCCCTGGGGTATATCCATTGGCATGAAGCATCACAGAAGCTAATATCTCAATATAGAAGAAAAATAGCAAATCAACTTATTTGAATTCCACTTCACGATCTGTTAGTTTAAATAAGATTCTATATTGACACTTACTTAAACATATTAAATCTCAGTCGCTGTTACTCATAGAAAAATAAATATTAACTTGTTGTAGATATTTAAACACATTTTCCCCCTGGTTAATACAATAAAAGTAAGACTTTCTTTCCGACAAATGAATAATTGAGGACTTCTATCATCTAAAGAGAACTCTAATCCTTGGATTTTCTCATTGACTATCAGAATATTGGATTTTTAGCTTCATGTAGAATAATATACAAATACAATACAACATTTTAGGTTTTTTAAGAAGTGTTTTTTTAAATTTTTTTAATGTTTTATTTATTTCTGAGAGAGAGAGAGAGAGAGAGAGAGTGAGCAGGGGAGGGTCAGAGAGAGAGGGAGACACAGAATCCGAAGCAGGCTCCAGGCTCTCAGCTGTCAGCACAGAGCCCAACGTGGGGCTTGAACCCATGAACCGTGAGACCATGACCTGAGCTGAAGTCGGACCCTCAACTGACTGAGCCACCAGGCTCCCCAACATTTTGGTTTTTGATTGGTGTTTTTAAGCATGGTAAATAGCATTGCATCATTACTCTTTTTTTCTACTGTTTTTCTGTAAGTTTTCTAGTTTTGACAATTATTACATGCTTTAAAAGAATAGATTCTAGTTCCACTTCCTGTTCAGATGATAACTAGGCAAGTGGGTGCAGGTGGTTGTTTCATTGGTCTCAGTGTGAAGCAGAGGCTGGGAACCAATAGAGCTGTTTGCTCGTGGCCCCAGGACTAACCGTGGGATGACTCCACACACCTTCTCTGCATTTATTTCCCTCATTTTTCAGATAAGTGCCTCACACATGCACAATCCTAAAATTTATAAAATAGGGAGCGCCACCAAATATTGAGACTGCGCTTATCCAACTTGCATATTGGCAAGTCAAAAAAAAAATCATTAACATTTGTATGTGAAAGCAGTAGGTCTTTAGTCACATTTGTGTTCTTGATACCTAGAGTTGCGTTTTTTAAGATTTGTTTAATTTTTAAGTAATCTCTATACCCAATGGGGGGGGAGGGGCTCAAACTCAACACCCCAAGATCGAGAGTTGCATGCTCCTCTGACTGAGACAGCCTAGAGCCTCTGAAGTTGCATTTTGTATCATTAATTTCACTGTTAGAAAGATTTTGAAAAGGAAACATTATCAATAGGGTAAAATTAATGTTTTAAAATGCTGCCATGAAACAATACATGGAAGCCAAAAGTACATGGAATGAGTCATAATCATAAAAATGATAATACTTTGGGGCGCCTGGGTGGCTTAGTAGGTTAAGCGTCCGACTTTACTTAGGTCATGATCTCGCCGTTCGTGGGTTCGAGCCCCGCGTCGGGCTCTGTGCTGACTGCCAGCTCAGAGCCTGGAGCCTGTTTCAGTCTGTGACTCCCTCTCTCTCTGACCCTCCCCTGCTCACGCTGTCTCTCTCTCTCTCTCTCTCTCTCTCCTAGAAATAAATAAAACATTTAAAAAAATGATAACACTTTATATATGAAAAACAATATTTTAAAGAAATTATGGTTTAAATTATAACTCAATTACATATTAAATAATATGTGTGAATAATCTAATGGGATGATGTCTTTTCTTTATGTTCTCCCTAATCCTTGATTGTACAATGCAAAGTTTCTGGAGCATTTGATTTTCACAATAGTATAGTTTGGTATCTTTAATACAGTTTAAATATTTCTATAACAGACACTTTATGTAACACTCAGCCAGCATATTATTTAAGAAGCTGCTGACAAATCCTTCTCTATACCAGTAATGAAAGATTAAGTCACTACCAGTAGAGTCTTACTGTTCGTGTTTGATGTAGACAGGATCTAACGTTTATCTAGTTACAATGATCCTGGTGCATCGTGTGCTGTATTTCAGTGGATTCACACATCAAATCCATGAAGGAGCTGCCATAATCCCCATTTTCTTTTTTTTTTTTTTTTAATGTTTATTCATTTGTGTGAGAGAAGGACAAAGCATGAGTGAGGGAGGGCAGAGAGAGAGGGAAACACAGAATCCAAAGCAGGCTCCAGGCTTTGAGTTGTCAGCACAGAGTCGGATGCGGGATTTGAGCTCAAGAACCACAAGACCCTGACCTGAGTGGAAGTTGACATTTAACCGACTGAGCCACCAAGGTGCCCCATCTCCATTTTCAAAACAAAGAAAGAAAAGCAAAATAAGGTAATTGGCACATTTTGACATGGTAGTAAAGAGGAGGAACTGGTATTTGAACATGTATCTCTAAAAATAGTTTTCAAACATTTTGTCAAGTTACAGAATCTTTTCGTAAGGCAACAGCTTCTGTGCCTGTGAAAAATGTCCAACAGATAAACTGGATGCTCTGTTTGAGCAGCTGGTTTTGCCGCTTCACTTTTCTCCCTGCCTCCCGCCCTCCACTGCCTTGTAACACCCCCAGTTTGAAAACTATTAGGTTATGCCATTATGCCTTCTTATTTGACTTTTTCTAAAGTTAACAATCCTCATGTCCCAAAACGCTCTCTCCTCACAAGCATATTTGACAAACAGAGCGACACACTTATGCAAGGTGATATTTGTCAAGCTTTAGATATTATTATGCAAGATAGATATGATGACGGTGATGACGATAATGGTGATGATAGTTTACTTTATATAAAAGCCGTGCATTTGTTTAGTTTCAGACTTAACTAAGAACATGTGTGCAGACCTTTTAAGGCACGTAGCCAGTTACATCCCTCTCTTCTGAAAAGCATCAGAGTAATTATTGGTGAGAGGTTCCCTAAGGTGCGTGACCCATGTGTTTTTGCCATGTACCCTGCTAATTCAACAGGGATTGACATGACCTAAGGACGAATGGCCTATGACGAAGCGTGGCACGCAAGGAGGGCCGTTTCTTCTCTCTTACAGACTTTGAGTCTGAAACATCCCGGGAGCGTCAGCAGTGGGTAAATGCAGAAGTGGAAAGAAGGAAGACAGGAAACAGAAGCCATGAGTAAGCAAAGCCATGAGGGAGAGAGAAAGTGAGTGGAATGTAGTCAGTGGCAATAGATGGAAAATAAGCAGGTAGACAGAAAGAGACAGAAGAGCTGAATCATGTGCGTGGCAAGAAGCCAAGGATTTCTGTGAGGTCACCAAAGGGTAGCTTGTGCTATTAGACCGGAGAGCTAGCACTCAGTTGCTGCTGAGTGGCCGTGACAAAACTCTAGTTTTCCACAAGTCAGCCAAGGAGACCCTTACCTGTCTTTTTACTTCTCCCTATCATATCCTTTTTAATAAACCTACATTAATTGAGCCAAGTGATCGTTTCTCCTTTCTTTGCATCCCCCAAAATCTAATTAACATAACAGTGAAAGCTTGCACAGCTCCTGAAACAAAACAGGAGCTCCGTAGATTGAAGCTGTTATTATTTTAAGAGATCATTCAGGCAAAGGCAAAAACTGCACCCTAACGCTCAAGTCCGGGAGTCACGGTTGGCTTGGATTTGTAGTTTGGTAGCTTTTTTTCTCTTGTTTTAAAGGCATTTGTTGTTGTTGTTGTTAATTGTAGGAGAGGGCCCAAATTGGGTAAGTTAGGTGTGGAAATAAAACACGTGTTCTAACAGTTTGGGAGAAATGGATGAATCTCTTGGGATATGAGGTTTCACAAAATATTTCAAATTACTTTTCAAATATTATCAGCTTGGCAAAAACAAAATGAGTTTCTAAAATAATTTCTCTTTTCAACATTCAGATGGTCTCAACGGACATGTAATGTATGTATTCCTAACTTGTTTTACTTAACTCAGCACTGTTTAATAGGAATTGATTGATGTTTTAAAATTCAGTAAGTTTTTTAATGAGGTGTTTTTGGACAGTGAAATTGCCTTCTCAAAGAAGAGCTGAATTAGATGTTTTCTTAAAAGGGTCTCAGAGCTTGGACTCAAACCTTACCAAATATTTTTCCTTCCTTTGTATAACAGAAAAAAGTAATCTCTGAAAAAAATCTTTCTTCCAGTTTTGAACAAAAAGGCAGTAATTGAATTCCATAAAATTAAGAGGCAATAGGAAAGAAACCAAACATATTCTTAATCTAGGTGTTAAAAGGAAAGGGAAAAAAAAGGGAGAGGGGGAAAAAAGAGAGAGAAAAAGAAGAGACAGAAAAAGGCTCATCTCAGTAGAGATGATAAAGGATTATAGGTTTGTGAACTAAATGACTTGTAATCAACAACCCACATTCTGCTATGGAATTTAGCAAGTCTCAGAACTACCAGGAGAGCTCAGCTGGTGTAAAATTATACTTGAACTCTGTTCCCTTGGTACCTTATTTTTCTCCCCTTTATAATAGTCATCAGACTTCATTGAAATCACTTCATAATTGACTGTCTTTCCTCTGCACTGTAAATTGTGTAAGGGTAGAGTCCATTTCTGTTTGTTTCCCATTATTCCCAGAACCCAGCATAACTAATACAGGTACTCAAACTATTCGTTGAATAAAACATTATTATATCTGAGGGTTAAAAGCTGAAGCTCTGGAATCAAATTCAGTGTCATTTTCGACACCTAAAGAATGGATACAGTACCAGTGCCTGCCTCACTGACTTGTCATGAAAATTATGTGAGGAAATGTGTGTACGACTCCCAATATGGTGCGTGGAATATTGTTAGTGCTCAAAAAATGTTTGCTGTAAAAATAATTGCTAGTATTTCCCATGGCAATGAATCTAAGCATTTTTCTTTGAAAAAAAGTTTTTATAAAAGCCAAGTAAAGATAGATTTTTTTTTTTAAACACACATTGTGAATTAGTCACGCACATTTTATCAGCACAGCCTAACACATTACTAGTGATGCTGTCTTCAAATTTCTTTTTTCTCCAATTGGCTGGTTGGCCATTCCCACCACTAGTGGGTCATTTGATCGTACTCATTTCTGGCTAAATTCAGATGGATGAAGCACTGTAACTCTAGATTCTTCGAGCCTAATAAGTATGTCAGTTGTCTAAAAGGATGACCATGATTTAATGGTTACATAACCAAGAATTCCTAGAGTAAGATTTTTCTTTTCCAACTCTGCCATGACTCTGACCCTGAACAGAGTGTACTTGGGTCACTCCGGAGATGTGGCCACCGCCCAAATGTCCCTTGGACAGATGACACAGGGATTGAAAGGCCATTAACGACTGGCCTGTAAGTCCAGGAATGACATTAGCCTTTAACTGAACCCAATGGCATGTCTGGAAGGCAATAATAAGACCTAGAAATTATTGAACACCCACCAAGTGTGAGATGTGTTATAAATATTATTTGTAATTGTTACAACTGACCTATGAAAGCTTATATTTCCCATTTTACAGATAAAGAAACTGAGACTTAATCAAGTTAGATCAGTTGCTCAAAAGTTCATAAATTTTAAATCACTGGATTGTACCGTCATCACAATTTTTATGTAAGTCTAAAACTGTTATAAAATATAAAGTCTATTTTAAAAGTGAAACAGAAACCTTTCCTTTGTAAATGGAAACCCTCAGAAGAAAAAGCTGATTAAAAATATAAATATCTAGGGGCATCTGGGTGACTCAGTCGGTTGGGCTTCTGGCTCTTGATTTCAGATCAGATCATTATCTCATGGTTCCTGGGATTGGATGTCACATGGGGCTCTGTACTGACAGCACAGAGATTGCTTGGGATTCTCTCTCAAGAGAGAACTAACAAACATTTAAAATATATTATATGTGAATTTCTAAAACATGGAATCTGAAAAAAAATCACTGGACCTGAGACCAAACCCAGTTCGGCCTTGGGATGCCTGGATGGCTCAGTCAGTTAAGTGTACAACTTTGGCCCACTGTTTTGCAAGCTCCATATTGGGTTCTCTGCTGATCCCTCTTCAGATCCTCTGACCCTCTCTCTCTCTGCACCTCCCCCATTTAGGGACTCTCACTCTCTTCCTCCCTCTCTCTCTCTCTCTCTCAAAATAAATAAACATTTTTAAAAAGTTAAAAAAAAACACAACCCAGTTACGCCTTGAACACAGTGCAAAGAGCCTATGCTTTGGCTGCCCTCCTAGTACTTGCATAGGGGATTTATAAGATAGAAACCAGTATGTGGATGGGGTGTTTTGTTTCACAGCTGGGTTGTACACTTTGTGGAAACAGGAATATTGCCTGTCTTATTCATTGTTCTATCTTTGCCATTCAGTCCAATGCCCGGCATAAAATAATGCACAATAAATGTGTATGAAATGAATGAATACATGACCACTTCTCTCAGATGGCCTTTGGGAAATGCAGTGAATAGATATCACTAATTAATCAAAAATATATCATCGGGTACTGTTTTTGTTAAGGCTTTCAATCAGCAAGCAATACAGGGAATTACTGCATCAGGGACAGGACTAGCCCTTTGATGGGAGCGTGATCTGAGGGGTGCTGGGGTGCACCCCAGTCTCCCTACCATAGCTCTTGCACACACATATACTCTATTTTTTTATTTTTTTAATGTTTTTAAATTTATTTCTGAGAGAGAGAGAGAGAGAGAGACGGTGTGAGCAGGGGAGGGTCAGAGAGAGAGGGAGACACAGAATCTGAAACAGGCTTCAGGCTCTGAGCTGTCAGCACAGAGCCCGATGCAGGGCTCGAACCCATGAACCGTGAGATCATGACCTGAGCCGAAGTCTGATGCTCAACCAACTGAGCCACTCAGGCGCCCCCATATATACACTTTAAAAAATTCTCTCCATTCACTAGTCATACTGTCTAACTTGCACCACTTTAAAAATTGCTCCATTAAGTAAATAAATGCTCATTTAAGGAAGGTGATAAGGAGAGAGTACCTTACTGCATAGTTACCCTTAGTGGGGAAGAACTCTAATAAAGGGGCTTGTGACAGCTAAAAAAAAGCCTGCTGGAGTCTCTGCAAGGAAGGCCAAAGAGCATGATTCTAGAAGGTGGAGTGATGATTGTGCAACTCTGGATGACATGAGGCCTGAACCACAGTGACTGAGGTCTTCACTCTGCGACTTTATAGGCAAGACAGGTGAGCCCACTTCTGGCAGATTGCAAAGCGAGGCCTCAGTCTACCCCACCATGGAACAGACGCGAGCAAACTGTGAGCATGGTTCTGCTCTTAGGTTTGGAATTCTGTGAGATGAGGAGCTACATCTGACCTGCTCACTCACACACTGAGCATCTAACTCAGTCGCAACTGCACAAAGTAGGGGCTTAGTAAATATCTGTAATAGTGTAAGCTACAGTAAATATCTGTAGCTTGAATAAGTAAGACATGTTTTGTTATAAAGATTTCATTTCCTAATCACTCTGGAGGGAAAAAATGGATATAAGTAAAGAACCCCCCGAATTGACAGCTATAAAGATTGCAAAGCTTTTATGAGAGAAATGCTTATTCCTAATTCCTTTTGCATTTTTTCCTATTTATAGACCTCATGCATGGCTTTATTATTTTACAAGTAAGAAATGTATTGCTAAAATTCAAAAATAATTTAAACGTTTTAATTTCACCACCTATTTTTCACCATTAATAGTTCACTGAGTAGCCTTCACACATATGCAAATATTTATTTCTTGTAACAGAAACAGAATTATATGGTTTTACAATCCACTATTTTCATTTAATGATATATTGGGAATATATTATAAGAAATATACTTCTGTATCACTTTTCTTACTAGCTATGTGACATTCTTAAGGGGCCATACTATATTCTATACTAATAATGTCCTAGAGTCCAAGTTTTGCTTGTACAACTATGCTAAATATCTATCTTGTTTTTAAATATTAAACAAGGTCGGGGCACCTGGGTGGCTTAGTCGGTTAAACGTCCGACTTTCGCTTAGGTCATGATCTCACGGTTCGTGGGTTCGAGCCCCGCATCGGGCTCTGTGCTGACTGCCAGCTCAGAGCCTGGAGCCTGTTTCAGTCTGTGACTCCCTCTCTCTCTGACCCTCCCCTGCTCACGCTGTCTCTCTCTCTCACCTAGAAATAAATAAAACATTAAAAAAATTTAAAAAAAAAATAAATATTAAACAAGGTTTTCCTGAAGCTAAGGTTAACCAGAGAGAACAACAATATAGCAAGCCGTTTGAAACTGGATACTAAAGCTGGTAACTCTCAGAATCCACAGGCCTAAAGCCCTTTGTAGGGTTCCCCCAAGGGCCTGGAGGCCATCTCTTCCCTTCATCATGGTCTGCTGTCCCACTGTAGTTTCCTCACCCCCGTCCATCTTTTGATTTATCTGTAGAATATACCTCTGCAGCTTATTTTTTTGGAGAGCTTCATTATCCATTGTCCACCTCTATTTCCATTCTCCCTTTATCTTCATTCCCAGTCAGAAGAATGGAACCCTAGCGGGACAGTAGATTTTTTATCAATTCAAGGAGAAAATTGACATGTCAGGGCGACCTACCCAGTTAACAACCAGCTTATTGGCTTCTGCCCGGCTTTTTAAGGCTTATACTCTTAGGTGATGAAAGGGAGTTTCCTGATACCTCTTAAATCACTTTTCAATGTCCTTAGCCACCCCCATATCTCCTCAACCAATATCCTGAGTGCATCTTGCATAAGCACAGGCCATGCCACAGTCACCCTGTGCCACTCCTGTATGCCTGAGTCAGCACCACAAAACTTTCTCTCTATAGCTCCCACATTACCTGCGGATGGGCCCCGCGCCAATGTGCTGATGTTTCTCTAACTTTAGGAATGCCACGGGCTGTGTCTCCATGGAACACATAGAAACAATTATTCAATTCAACAAATATCTATTGAATGCCAGATACTAAGCAAGATTGGCAGGGGTAAAGACATTGAGAGGGCAAGAGACATCAAAGCACAGAAAACACGTTGGCAAGTACGTTTGAGAAGGGCAACAAAACACAGAGCCTCTTGGACTATAAGTTCTATGAGGGCAGGGAGTTTTGTTTTGTTTTGTTTTGTTTTGTTTTGTTTTGTTTGGATTTTGCACTGCTGTCTTCCCAATGCCCAAAATAGTGACTGGTACAGAGTAGACATTTGATCGATAGTTTGTTGGATAAATGAATGGGCAAGATATAATTCTTGTCCTGAAGAAGTTCATACCCTAGTAAAAGAGACGAAGACTGCACAATAGTAAGTGCTCCCGCAGGGTTAAACAGTGGGGGTAAAGGCACCAGATCCAGTCTCCACGTGACCTACGAAGGCTGCGGATGATACAGTTTGGTCTTCCCAATTTGCCAATGCTGTGCAGTAAGGCTGCGAGGGTGTTAAAACAAATCGTTCTATCTCCTGGCCAAATGGCACTGCTCAAGAAACGAACTATTGAACAGAGTCAAACTTTTTATTCTCAGTTGGTTTCTTACTAGTGTGTAGCTGTCACTTCAGTTTTTTTTTTGTGGCTGGACACGGCTTTAGTACGCCTATTTCCATTCTATTGTGTAGCATTTGAGTCCAAATATACATTTCTGTACATTATTGTATTTTAAATTTCAGTGCCCCAGCATTGTTCTTTCTTTTTCTTTTTTTAAATTATTTTTTTAATGTTTACTTATTTTTGAGAGATTAAGAAACACAGCGTGAGCAGGAGAGGGGCAGAGAAAGAGGAAGACACAGAATATGAAGCAGGCTCCAGGCTCTGAGCTGTCAGCACAGAACCCGATGCTGGGCTTGAACTCAGGAACTGTGAGATCATGACCTGAGCCGAAGTCGGACACTTAACCGACTGAGCCACCCAGGTGCCCACAGCATTGTTCTTTCTGATCCAGTATTAAAGTGAAGTAAAGAAGGAGAAGAGAAAAAGAAAAATAGCAGTGGAGGCCCCTGGGAACCACATAACCAGAGGGTGGGAGTCTATAGATCACTGAGTTATTAGGGGGCCTGATTTCTAAAAACTGCTCTAAATACTTAAAGAGAGATTTTCCCATCACAGAACAAGCCAGAAAGTAAAAGTAAAGTTACCAAGCACACCTGGGTGGCTCAGTCAGTTAAGCGTCCAACCTCAGCTCAGGTCATGGTCTCATGGTTTGTGAGTTCAAGCCCCACATCAGGCTCTGTGCTGACAGTTCAGAGCCTGGAGCCTGCTTAGGATTCTATGTCTTCCTCTCTCTGCCCCTCCCCAGCTTGCACTCTCTCTCTCTCTTTCTCAAAAATAAATAAACACTACAAAATTAAAGATTAAAAAAAAAAAGTAAAGTTACCAAAGCCTTTCATCACATCCTTCTAATCTAAACATGTGAGTGAGAAGTTTGAGGGTCCAGCTCAATTGCTAGCTGTGCTCTCAGCTGTGTGCTGTCATATAAAATAGTTTGCATTCTACCTTGAAGAGCCCTGGGCTGAGACCTAAAAAGAAGAAATTATCCTTTGAGAAAGGAAAATCATCTCCTAAAATGAAAGCAAATGATGCTGTTGAACATAACTTTATGGGTCCTTGTTCCCAAGAAAACACAGAAAAGCGTTTTCTAGAAGAAACTGTCAACTACCAGAGTACCCCTGACTCTACACATATTGTTGGCTCCAACAGATTCCTACAGGAGCAAGGCACAGATGGCTTATTATGTTGAGATTCTTGAAGGGCTCTCTGTATGCTGATGATATTAGTTTATGCACATGAGTGATATGGCTTAATTTGCAAATAATAGACAACACGAGCTTTTAGTGGTAAAGTAGACTGCCATTTGGACTATTAACGTTTTTATTATGGAAAATGCAGAGTGGTGTGTAAAGTTTGGGGCGAATATGTTTATCTCCCTTAATATATGGATGCTTTGCAACAAAGACTTGCTGAATATAAATTGAGGCTGGTGGTGGTCATACATTATGTATACTGTTGAAGAGCTAATGCCACAGAAGCCTGCATTTCCTGGGTAACAAAACATTTAATATAGAAACTACATATATAATTTCACAAGTCAACTCAAGAGGTTAAAACTGATGGATAATAAATTGAAAAAGAGTGGTATGAAGAATTCTTCCTGTTTTATTTTTCCGCTAGACAGGCAAAATATTCATTTCTGTAACTTGTTAATGCTCCAGACTAGAATTATTCTCTAAACAGGGTCGGTGCTGTTTCACGGATCCGTAAAATTTTGCTTACGATGCGTGTAACATTCTTTCCTCTCATCTGTTCAGTTCCAGTAGCAATGCTTCTAATGAAAAATTTTCAAACTAAATGTCTAACAAAATGATTGTGTGTTTCTCTTTTCAAGCACTGAGGAAATCATGCAGGAAAAGCAAATAAATCATTCTCTTTTGGGGTGAAAGCATTCATATTTGATAAGTGATTTGAAAGTAAAATGAGATTTTATGTAAACATTTTACATTTTTTATGGACTTATCTTTATTGGTATTCTTTTCAGGAAAGAGTCATTACTAAAAGAACTATGCACTATGTATCAAAAATATGTCTGACAAAGTACAGTTATTGATTATTTGTGTTAGAGAAATAAAGAAACCTTACAAAGTGAATATGAGAGAGAACCTAGTGATAAACAGCTTCCAGCAGAGTGGCATTAAAGACAAAAACCAAAAACGTGTTGCTTTATGTGAACCTAGAAACATGACCCAAGAAATACAAAGGAGAAACGACAAGTTACTGTGAAAAAACAAACCCCAGAAAATTCACTAATAAATATCTGTTTTCAGAATGTCATCTGTATCGAAACGTGGCCCCTCCAAACGGCTGCCAAGTCACTGGCCTAGCAGTGCGGTTACGAGAATGAAGGCATAATCTTTGTTTCTCATTCTTGCTCCACCCCTGAAATTCTTTTCTACCACATTTAAAACATCAATTGGCAATTAGGTTAGCGTTTCCTATGTACGTGGGGGCCCCAGGCTCTAGTGAAATCTTATAAAACTGTGTATGACCTATTCCACGGTGGAGAAAAAAGCAAACTGACAAATGACCCCCACCTTTAGCTTTACACCCTTCTGGCTGGAAGTATATGTAAAAAAATAAGTGAAACTATTTTGGTGTGCCCGCTGCTGGGAACCGGGGTTGTACATAAACACCTTACAGTATAATCAAAGCCAGATTGCACTTTGCAGCATTTTGTAGGGAGACACAGGGTTTATATTCAGGGTATAGTCTTGGCATATATTTATTGAGTATCTGTTCTGTGCCAGGTACTAAGCTACTCTCTTTGGAGGATGCAAAGGTGAGTGGAATACAATTATGTTTTTCAAGAAGCTTACAATAAGTAGAAGACCTGAATTATGATACAAACAGCTGTAATAAAGGTAGGTCCAATATGAAACTTCGATCGTCTGATATATTCATACACACCTTCAAAGAAACATAGCTTGATATTACTACTTTATGTATATGCTATACATCCCAAAGCGTTGAAGACTGGATCTGAGACCCACACTCAAATCCAGAGCACAAGCTCTGCCCAAGACAGGAGCTCTGCCCAAAATTGCCGACTGCCTCACTGACCACTTGATTGGGTTCACCTTCCAGAAGTTTGAATGTGAGACCCACAGAGAGAATAAGTTTGTTGCTAACGTGGCTGAAGTTGAAGAAGTAGAGACAGAAGCTAACTAAGTCATTGTGACAGCAGAAAATTAGAATAAGGAGCGAGCACTGATGCGCTACTTGAGCGGAAGGAATGGGGATGGCTAGCCAAGCAGATGGCTCGCGCTCCTTCTGAGCCTGGATGGTCCCGAGGAGCACGGCTGTATCTTGGAGTTGGGACTGTCCTCCATGGATCTCTTGTTGAGACAATGGTTCTTTTCTGGGCGACCTGGGTGTACCTGTTCCCTGCATGCTGAGGAGACCCCTCCCAATGCAACACAACTTGGGAGGTTTAAAAGGCTACATGCATCATTCTCACTTTGAAGTTTCAGCCTCAGACACATAGAGGGCTCACAGATATTGGAATGCTTATTGAACAAGAGAAGTGGGTAAAGTACAATGAGACTTAAGAAGAGAGGAACTTATCCCTTGCTGAGAGAATCAGAGACAAGCCTTTACGGAGACAGTATCATCTGAGCAGAGCCTAGAGGCCAGAGGGTGCCTGCTTGGGAGTGGAGGGAGGGACTGCTCCCTGAAAATACTCTCTTAAATGGGATTTTAAGGGGCGCCTGGGTGGCTCAGTCAGTTAAGCGTCCAACTTTGGCTCAGGTCATGATCTCGCGGTTCATGGGTTCGAGCCCCATGTCGGGTTCTGTGCTGACAGCTAGCTCAGAGCCTGGAGCCTGCTTCGAATTCTGTGTCTCCCTCCCTCTCTCTCTCTGGCCCTCCCCTGCTCACGCTGTCTCTCTCTCTCAGAAATAAATTAAAAAACATTAAAAAATAATAAAAAATTTTTTAAATGGGATTTTAAGATGCTTTTCATTTTTTAAAATGTTTATTCATTTTTGAGAGAGAGAGAGAGAGAGAGAGAGAGAGCGCGCGCATAAGCAGGGGAGGGGCAGAGAGAAAGGGAGACACAGAATCCAAAGCAGGCTCCAGGCTCCCAACTGTCAGCACAGAGTCTGACACGGGGCTCAAACTCAGGAACATGAGATCATGATCTGAGCTGCAGTCAGATGCTTAATGGACTGAGCCACCCAGGTGCCCGGGAGTTTTAAGCCACTTTTAAAGCTTTCCACTGTCATGATAGTTTTTAAAGCTATGATGGAAATACATTGGAGAGAATGTTTTAAAGGGTTGTACCGTTTGAAGGTATTCACTTCCCCATAAACCAAGGACTAGGTCTTATACCTGGTGCTCTCCTCTCCGCCCCTTCTCCTTGAAGAGAACAAGTCTTTGCCAGTGGATGAGGATTAGGGAAGATTCAGACCAGGGATAAAGAATTCCAGGCCATAACGTCTTAGCGGAAGGGCAAGAAGGGAAATTGGTTAGCCTAAAGTCAAGCACTAAAAGAGGAATATTCATGGGAAATGAGGTTGGAAAAGTAGATTCGGATTTCAACATTATTGTGTAGGTATGCGTACTGTAGGCATTTATGAATTCTAAATAAGGGGGCATGTCAGTGTTCTGCTTCAAGAGGATTCACCTGAAAATTGTAGATGAAGTGAGTTGGAAGAGCCAGTGGGAGTAAGTTAGGAACCCAGTGCAAAAGCCCAGGTGAGAGGTAGTGTGGATTATGATCAGTGTAAAGCTACAACTACTTTACAGTGTTACTGCTTGGTATTTGTGTTAGTGTCTTGCATTTATGCCCATCTTCATTATTTATTTATTACAGCTCTCTATGGTAAGTCAGTACCACAGCAATACTGCACATCTTTCTTTAATTTATAGCAATGGGATTGCATGCAAGACACAAAATTCCGTAACAGCTTGTTTCTTCCACAGCACATAAGGAAAAATAATAACCGTTCTACACATTGTTTACTATTTTGGGTAGAGATGTTACTGAAGCCTAGCCAGTCCCAAATTCTTTCACAAAGTAGTGCTTTCCCTTTCTCCCCCCTCAGACGCTTTGAGAATTCTTAGATTTGAGTGAAAACTCAAAAGCAATCGACTTTTGGATGTTGAGTTTTACAGGTTAATGTCTCAGGGCAGAACATTGCACAGGTTGGGATTTTATAAATGCACATTTCGCCCTGCTTAATTCCAAGCGTTGCCCCAGCCTGCATTGGACTATCTGAGAGCAAGCTTGTGATGAATGGCTTTCATGTGTTCTGCTCTAGAAATAGTTGAGAAAGATGGCCCAATGGTCTACTGACAATGGAGTCAAAGCTCTTCTTTCTTCTTTTGCTTTATTTTATAGGGTTTCTGATTTTCCTTAGGAAAAAAGCCAGACCACTGGGTTCTGTCTTTTCCACCTGAGACACAAACGATTGGAGATCATCACCGTCATCATATACATCCACGAGAGTGAGCTGCAGCTCCAACTCAGGAAAGCATAAGAAAATTCACTTCAGTTTGGCAAGCAAATCTGAAGACGAATTAAAAGTTTTAAGGCCAACTCAGATATGAAATACTTTAGCGTTAGTTACCAGTGACTTGTGGACATCCTCACCACTAAATACGTCTCAACACCTTGCTGAGTTGTGAGCTGCTAGCATTGATGATTCTGTCACCATCAAGTGTTACTCAGTGTCAGGAAAGCACACTCACACAACATACTCCCTCACCATCCGCACATGTGCGTATTCCCAGTCTTAACTAGACATAGACCTTTACATTTTTTTCATTCTTACCTCCGTTTTCTGAACTTTGATTTTTCAAATTCTCAA
The DNA here is from genome assembly GCF_003009895.1 of Hyaena hyaena. Classification (NCBI taxonomy): domain Eukaryota; kingdom Metazoa; phylum Chordata; class Mammalia; order Carnivora; family Hyaenidae; genus Hyaena; species Hyaena hyaena. The sequence continues at coordinate 552,720 of NW_024081634.1, read as the reverse complement.
TAATTGCATACGATTGCATAGAATTTGCTCTTTATAAGTACACTTAAAAAAGTCATTTGAGAGAGAGCAGGGTAGAAGGGCAGAGGGAGGGGGAAGAGAGAGAGAGAATCCCAAGAAGACTCCATGCCCAGTGCAAAGCCTGATGTGGGGCTGGATCCCATGACTCTGGAATCATGACCTGAGCTGAAATCAAAAGTCGGAGGCTCAAATGACTGAGCCACTCAGGTGCCCCATGGATATAAATATATGTAATCACAACAAATTCTCATTTAGAAAGCTGGATGGGTTATTGAGACTTCATTTTGTTTTATTCATTTTTATAAAACTGATTTCAGGCTAGTAGGTATTCTAAACCATAAGGGGAAAATGAGATACATACAAAATATGTTTGAAGGGAGTTAAGTACCTTATCTCCTATAAAATAAAGAGAATTTGCACTCTGCTCTATTAATAGAGCTCCTTAGATAATCCTGCCATTAACTTTTAAAAATACAAGCTGTGTAACATTCTGAAACCAGAAAAAAAACAATTGAGGGGAGTATCCATTTGTCCTTGTTTGTTGATGTCATAGCTCCTCTCAGGATGGTTTTGTAGAAGTACATATTAATTATATTTTAGTGTATTTAGTGTATTTTCTTGGTTGGCCACATTCTTATCATCCTGACCCATGTCAAGGTTCATTTTTGGATTTCTGTATTTTTTTTTTATTCAACAAATTTTTTTTGAGGGTCTACTATGTGTTCTGGTGATGGGAGTTCAATAGTGAATAGAAAAGACCCAAATCTTAGCTCTTGTATCGCTTAGCTTCTAGTTGGGGGAAGATAGACCGTGAACAAATAAATAAGCGAAACATATTGTGTGACAGATGGTGATAAGATCTGTGGAGAAGAGCGATGCAGATAAAGGAAAGAGAGCTCTGGAGTGGAAGTTGCAATTTTAAATAAGGTGGCCAGGGACCTCACTGAGAAAGAGGCATCTCAGCACAGACCTGAAGGAAAGGAAGGAGTGAATCATATGGTTACCTGAGGAGAGGAGCCATCCAGGAGGAGGAACACTAAGTGCAGAAGCCCTGAGGTGAGTGTGTGCTGGTCTGTCCAGGGAACGAGAGAGGAGGCTGGTGTGGCATCAAAAGAGGAAGGGCAGATGTAATTAAGATCCCTAATCACTTGACTGAATTAAAAGGGAAATTACAAAAGAGCGCCGAAAGGTAAGTGCCACAAGAAGCAGAAATTGCAGATGTCGCCTCCTGTTAGCCTTAAAGCAACTGCCGCGTTGTGGAGAGGGGCCCAGCAGGCCTCGCTGAGGGCCTCACGGCCGCTACCGCAACAACTGAATTCTGCCAACAGTCAGTGAGCCTGGAAGAGGACTCCAGCTCCGGATGAGCTCATAGCCCTGGCCCACGTCTTCACTGCAGTCTTGAGACACTGAGAAAAGGCCCCAGTTCCGCTAGGCCCAGACCCTTGACTGTGGAAATGGAGAGAACCAGTGTTCGTTATCTGAAGATGCTCAATGCGGCAATAGAAATTAATATAGCTACTAGAAAGTATCGAGAACTTTTAAGACAATAGGAAGAGCAGATAATAAGGAGGAGCCACTGCCCCCAGGGCTGAGACAGAGCACCCAAAGAAGAGACGCTCTACTTGCCCCTAAACCCCACACCCTAGGCTGAGATCTAGACGTTGTGGGACAGGGCGGGTGTGGTTCACTCAAAATCAAGGACATCGCCGTGGTACTGCACTGGCAGGATTTGTTGAAAATCTGCCTTGTGGAATTGCTGGAAATCTGCCCCCTAGGATAGAGGTCAACAAACTACAGCCTGCAGCCTGGCCCACCACCTGTTTTCATACAGGCTAAGAGCTAAGAGCGGTTTTTGCATTTTTAAATGGTTGAAAAAAGTCAAAAGAATATTTCCTGGTACGTGAAAGTTACATGAAATAATAAAAATGTGTCTACGAATAACGTTTTATTGGAGCACACACACAAAAAACGGGAGGACATACCATTAGGAAATGAGGGGGGCTCCTCAGAGGTCATTTTGAGGGTCCTGCCTTTGAATGAGATGGGAGGTCACTGGAGGCTTTGAACAAAGGAGCAATAAAGTTTTATTGTGACTGACCTGAACATCAGTGGATGAGTTTGAGATCACTTAATGATGACTTCTAGAGACCCAAGGTGATTATGGAGCTGGGCTAAGATTTAGTGGCTGACAAGTTTCATAGTTTTGGTAATTTTTGTTTTGTAAAAAAAAAAAAAAAAAAAAAAAAAAAAAAGGAAGGAGAGAATGGAGAGAGAGGGAGGGAAGGGCAGAGGAAAGAAGAAAGAAGAAAGAGAGAGAGAAAGATCAAGTATTGTTGAGACATTGGGAGTGGACATTTTCATGATAACATTATGCATACCCCTGGCGAGCCTGATGGGTGAAAACAACCTGGAGAAAATATACAGATGGTCCCCGATTCACCGTGGTTCAACTTAACAGTCTGTTACTTTATGCCGGTGAGAAAGCCATACCCGTTCAGTAGAAACCATACTTTGAATTTTGAATTTGGATCTTTCCCCAGGCTAGTGATACTCAGTAGTACGATCCTCTCTGCTGGTGCTGGGCAGTGGCAGCCACAGCTCCCAGCCAGCTGTGCAGTCACAAGGGTCCACATCCAGCCTGTACCTGCACAACCGTTCTGGTCAGCCATTCACCGCTCAGCCATTCACCATCAATGTATAGTGTTCAGTAGATTACAGGACATATTCAACACTTTATTATAGGACAGGCTTTGTGTTAGATGATTTGTGTAGGCTAACGGAAGGTTCTGGGCACATTTCAGCTAGGCTAAGCTGGGATGTTCGGCAGGTTAGGTGTGTTCGATGCATTTTCGACCTACGGTATTTTCAATTTAGGGCAGGCTGACTAGGATGTAACCCCATCATAAGTCCAGGAAGATCTGAGGTGTGTTTCTCGTCATAATAAATACATGATAGTTCTGTTTTTGCTCACGGCTTTTCTTCAAGCCAGGGCAAGCTCTGCCACCCCATCACTTCAACTGTCTGCAAAATGCACAAAGTATGTATTTGGAAACATTTCCTTGGCATTCTGGGAAATTTACTTACGTAATGTCTGTAAAGTACTTCAAAATCCTAAAGGACAGAAAGCTGAAAAAGAAAAGTTTTCAATCATTGCAAGGAAGTATATCATTTGGGGCATCGGTTTTACCTTTATATATTATCTCAGTGATAATTTCTCCCAAATACTATTATCAGTAGATAATGTCTAATAGGGACTCAAGAGAGTCTGTTCTGAGAAGCAAAACCGTAATTTTGGAAAAGCTAATTATTGCATTGGACTTTATTAATCTGGCCCTGTTTTAGTACCAAAAAAAAATTAATAAAAAGTTCTCCTGATTAGTAGTTCTCAAAGTGTGGTCCTGACACCGCTGGAAATTCCAAGACCTTCTTAGAAGGTCTGTAAGGTCAGACACATTTATAATAACACGAAGCTATTATTTCCTTTTTTTCACCTTCATTTCTTTTATGAGTATACAGTGGAATTTTCTAGAGGCTGTTTGTTACCTAAATAGATAGAATTCAGGAGCAGATAGGAGAAGCTAGCTTCTTGATTTAAGCCACACGTTAAAGAGATTTACAAACATGTTAAAACAATGCTATTCTTCTTAATACTTTTAAATATGTAGCTATTTTCATAAAAACGTTATTTATGCTAATACACAGTGAGTTTATTATTGGTATTTGAAATGAGTGAATATGGAACTCCATAATTTTTAAGTGTGTGAAAAGATCCTGAAATCAAAAAGTTTGAGAACCACTGTTTTGAATGTGAGTTGTTTTTTGAGCTGAAGTTTTTTGTTTTGCGCATCGTGTAGCAAGTATCCCAGAGTACCTGGTATATAATAAGTGCTCAACAAACACTCGTTGACTGAATGTGTGAATGAATGAATGGTTACTAACATTTCAGATGAATTAATATGAGACTTTCAAGGGCCTGAAACGAACAGTAATATTTGGGTCATTGAGGATTGTACATACATTAGGATGGGCTTATTGTATGCACCCATTAGAATTATTTATGAAAAGCATTCTGAATAAAGTGAAGTGACCATTTATATATCCATTTGCAACCTCCCCATGCATTCACAGACCCCTGATATAAGGAATAATCACCTTTCCAGTGAAAACCAAGAAGCTCTTCTGAGCCTTCAGGATCTGAATGGCTGGTCCTGCCATCTTTTTCGTACCTTCCCAAAGTCCTGTATCTTGACTTTCACTGGACATTTGACAAGGCAAATAATCCTCATTTGAGAAAGAAGAATTTGTCAAAAAGAGGACTTGCTTCTTTCAACTGAGGACATATGGATACTAATTAGAAGCCTGGTCCCGAAGGGTTAATGCTCCTAGACTCCAGAATTAATGTTACAGCATATCTGATAACTGTGATTAAAGAGAAAAGACAGAAACTAGGAAATTCAGGCTTATAATTAATAGGTAGTCCAATGAGCACCTCCTTAGAGAACTAGAGGAAAGCAATTAAAAACAATAGTATGACTTTTAATATTCTTGAAAACAAAAACAAGCATTAAATAAAGTACTATTGCAGCAGGTAGATAGAATCCAAAGCAAGAGGCTTAAATTGATTTGCAAAGACCTCACTTAGAGTTGGTTATTAGTTCTATTACTTCCTTCAGGACAGCTTATCAGCAAATGTTGACTACGTAACTCCTATATGCTAAACTCTCCCTGGCTCAGAAAATCTGAGAATTCAGTGGTCCCTGGCTCATAAAATTTATATTTTTGCAGAGGAAGAGACAAGTAAACAAATAAACAACCAAGATAATTTCAGATATGGTGAGTGCTAAGTAAAAGAATAAAAGAGGCCATTGTGTTAAAGGATGATGATTTGAAGGATAGAAGTGAGGGAATAGGGTAGGGAGCGCTGAGGTAGACTGGTTGGGGGATCTCTCACCGAAGCGGCAGTATTAAGCTGACGCCCGAAAGGCAGGGAGCGGCTTGGTGGCAGGAGCATGCAAGTATAGAAAACCCCAAAGAGGTGAAAAGAAAAAGGTGGCTAGTGTAGTTGGAATCCAGAGAGAACAGTCCTACATGGTGTGGGCAGAGGTCCGTATAAACCACGTCATCCAATAGCTCGAGGCCGTTTGAATTTTATTTTTGAGTGCAGCTAAAAGCCTTGGAGGAGCTTCATCGAGTCATGAGACTCAATCTGCATTTTGAAAAGAATCAGTCTGACTGCCTCATGGGAACTGGATGGTAGAGGGGCGAGAATAGAAGCAAGGACACCCGTTGGGGATGACTGTTCGTCCTGTGGGACGGGGCGGTGGGTGGTGGTTTGGGCTGCCGTGGTAGCAGTGAGGAAGAGGGGAGGGGGAGAGACGGTCGGTGTATTCTTTGTTTGAAATTGTGCATAAAACTTGTCTGGCTCATACAAGGAGTTGAACAAATGGTAGCTGTTATGTCACTGGTCTATTCTTAAGCAAGACGCTTGCAGAGATTAAGGAATTTGTTCTAGCTCACAGGATTAGCAAAGTCAGCCAGTGCACTGTTGCCACTGTCACTGGGTACTGTAACACCTTTCACAAAACGCCTTACCTGAGGTCTGTTTTCTTCCAATCTTTCCTGCACTTAGCTGCCATTCTGATGTTCCTCAAACATTGCTTTCATCGTGTTTATGTTGCCGATAAGCCCATTATATGTATTCATGCAGTAATGGAGTAATTGCAGTTTACAAGAACTAGGCTTGCCTGGGTGGGTGGGGTTCACACACCTAAGACTGGCGTGTTGCCTCTGGGATTTTAGAATTTACTTGGGGAGGCATAATTACCTTGTATGAAATAACAGAGAGAGAGAGAGAGAGATCAAAAAGAGATGGCATAAATAACAGCTTTCCTAAAGGAGGTAGGACTTCTAGCTCTTGAAAGAGAGAATTTTAGTAGAGAGAGAGACAAAAAGATGCTGGGTGAAAAGAGAAGCCAAAACAACATCGTGGGCTTGTGGCGTACCGAGGGGATGGGCTTGAGAGGAGAGCATCTGCTCCAGGAAGGTGCAAGACAAAGTCACAGGGTAGGATGGTGTCAGACCGTGCATGTGAGCAAACGCTGGGCATTAAGGGTTTGGACCTGTTTCAGCTAGATATAAAGCATTACTGAAGATTTAAAAGCAAGATTCGGTCATAGTAATCGTTTTGCTGGGACCGGTGATCATTTCTCCCTCTAATTTCTAAGGTAATTATCATCATCTTTAGGTACTCATTAGGTACTTAGCTTGTAACTCTTTACACTTAAAAACCACATAATCTGAATGACTGCGGCCTATATAGAGTAGGTAAATGTTTGATGATGATGACAGCCGTGTGGAAGGAAGATTAGTTTGGCCACAGTGTATGGCCTGAAATGAAAGGAAGAAAGCCAAGAGGTAGGGAAATCACAAGGAAGTTGTTTCCGAAAATGAAGGCATGAAGGAAGGGATGTGGAAGAGACAGATGTAAGAGAATGCTTAGGAAGTATCATTTAAAGGAGGTGAAGCAGTTTGAATGTGGCGTGGGTTAAAAATTAATGTACATTTTCCAATCTAAGTGTTTCAAAGGGCCACGATGCCACTCAGGTAAGATGGAAAAATTGGGAGAGAGAATTGATTTGGGGGAATAAGGTGAAGAATTTGGTTTTGGATAGGCATCCAAGATGAGAGGACATTCATTTAGAAATGGCCTAGAATTTTGCTATAGGAGAATGAAGTGACTATGTAGAAACAGGGCTGACGTTTTGTTATAATTTTGTTCACTTCAACAAATATTTATAGAAGCCCTACTATGTGCTAAGAGCTATGGGATACAGAGTCAAACGAGGCAGAGACTTCGAGGAATTAACAATCTAATGAGGAGGGGGGCGGAACAGATATGCAAAAAGGGACTATAAAGTCTAATGAAGTAAGTGTCCAGAGGAGATCATATGCTGAGAAAGTGAATTAGTTAGCACCTATTAGTGGTACAAATTTCCCACTGGAGAAAACTGATGGAGAGTCCGTGAAAGCACCCATAGGTAGTAGCTCCTTCTGCTTAATTCATCCCACTCTGTGAACTACTATTCTGGCGACACTTGCCTGGACTCAGGATTGGCCCCCAAATGAAGGGGGCCAAATCGTCTCTAAGCCAGGCATGAAGAAGCCCAGCCACCAGTTAGGTGACCTATCAGGAAATCTGTGCCCCATAAAAGCCCTTCTTATTGAATAGTGAATGACAGATGCATTTAGATGCTCTCACTTGGGATGTTTTGAATGTAAGTCACAGAGAGTAGTCACTAGAAGCAGAGACAGCAGTTGAAGTCGGGACTGTATATGCGGAAGAAGCAGAGAGATGCTGATTCAGGAGAATGGCAAAATCACTAGAGCATGGGCAATAGATGCTTGTTAACGAGAGGATGAGCAAGGCACCAGAGCCTGTTGCTGGATCGTGAGAACTGCAGTTAATTTCTGGAATCAACAGTAGTTCTGGCTGATGATACGGTTTTCTGAAGTTTCCTTACTTCCTAAATAAATCCTCAGCATTTGTAGGGCTTGGAACATGTCCTGGCACTTTATGTCTCACAGAAGAGCCCAGCAAGCACAAAGGAATTCCTGTTGTTTGCGCTTTGATTATGTCTACGGAAGAGGGTGTCTCATGAAAGATAGGTCAGTATGATCTTCATAAAGCAAGACAGGAGGATGTGCACAGGGGTCCGGTCCTATGTATGTGGCTGCCTTCCCAAAGAGTGTTAACAGTAGAGGATAAAAACCTCAGTTACCTCTTACAGTGAGCCTGGAATCCCCAAGTTGATCCTTTTTGCAATTCCCTCTCTCTTTTCCCATCACGATCACCAGGTAGGTTTGTGTGCTTGTCTTCAGGGAGCGCAAAGGAGAGGAGAACCATGGAGACTATTCAACGGAGCCACTCCAGAAGACAGTACACAGTGCGGCTGCCAAGAGCAATGTGAGTGTGTAGATCAGGGTTTCTCGGTGTACAGACCGCTAACCGCCAGTTTGGGATCACCAGCTTTATTAAAAATGAAGATTCCTAGATCACCTTGGACCAACAGAATGGAATCTCTGGGCGAGGGGCCTAGGAACTTGCGGTTTTGCAAGTATGCCAGGTGCTCTGTGAAGCGCCTCCCTTTGAGTTCCATTGCCATTCGCCCTGGCACAAGGAAGGAAAGGAAAGGAAAGGTTGGGGAGGAGGCTGCTGGCTTCTGAGAGAGCACCCAGGCCTGAAGGGTGGAAAAGCATGGCATAGCATATGTGTACACTGCTGGAGGAGTGACAAGGAGGGGGAGAGAAGGTGTGTGAGGTACAGCCAGAGTGTAGTGCACACAGAACAGAGATCAGGATGCAGGTTTGCTCTGGGAATCGTGAGCCTTGATGATAACTGAGACCAGAGGGCTGGATTAGGTTTCTACTAATGCCAGGATTTTTGCAATCAGCATAAAAATGCTATAGAAAGCGTTCTCTTCCTCTTTATTATAGTCCTTTTAAGATTTATGGAGCACCAACTACAGCGAGAACATTGCATTAGCAGCTGTCAAAGAAAACAAGAACTTATCAGATACTTGACGTTGGAACAGAACAAAATCTGTAATTTATATCTAAGAGCGTCTACACAGCAACATACAATAAGTGCAAATTCATTCATTTAACAAAAACTCATTGTGTCCACTATGTGCAGACACTTTCCTTGACTCCACAAAGGTGTGGTTTATCAGAAGGCGACCCGGGTGAGCTTAAAGGCAGATTTTGAAAGAAAGTGAAAACATATTACAGAGTTTAAGGCACTCTAAGTAAGGATTTAGAGTCACAGAGTTCAGAAGGAGGATTTGTAACTTCACTCATCCAACATTCTATAAACATTTATTGAGCGCCTACTGTATTGTAGACACTGGAAATATAGCAGTAAGTAAAACAGACAAAAAAATAATCCCTGCACTCCTGGAGCTTAATATTCTGGTGGGAGAAAGACAAGAAAACACAATAAATAAGTTGCATAGTATATTAGTACTGCTATTAGACAGGATTTGGGGGTGAGGAGGGAGAGCTGCAATATCAAAGATGATATTGTGGGAAGAATTCATTGGAAGAGGACATTTAAACAAAGGGTTGTAAGTAGGTGTGAGAGGGAGATTTGTGGATATATATTGGACATGTGTTCTGGTAGAGTTTGCAAGTGCAAATTCCCCAAGAGAGAAGCCCACCTGGCATTTTCCAGGAACAGTCAGGAACCAGTGTGTGTGTGTGTGTGTGTGTGTGTGTGTGTGAGTGAAAGTGAGGAAAGGACGAGTGAGATAGAATGCAGAGAGATAAGGAGTGAGAGGTGTCACATAATCTAAGGCCATGTAGCACTTGGGACATTTTTGCTATTCTATTAAATGGGATGGAAGCCCCTAGAGCTGGGAGCAGAGGAGTGAACATGACCTGACATGAAGGGTGCTTCATTTCAGCTGTGTGAACTTGGATCCAGTTTTAGTCTCTGTAAATCTGTTTCCTCATCTATAAAATAGTGAAAAGTATTTGACCTCATGAAGCTGTCGTGCTGATTAAATAAGATGATATGTGCAAAACATTTACTAACGGCTTGACATAGAGTAGGCATATTCCTTTCCCTTTCAAGTCTTTCACTTCCTCTCTTCTGTCTCTTCTACCTGGTACCAGGTGCCAGGAGAGAAAGACCAGGGTAAGCCTTTCAGGCGACAGCCCGCATGCCATGCCGTGTAGGAAGAAAAGGGTGACAGTTGGTGTAAGGCCTACGTTAACAGACATAATAATTGGTATTTAAAACAATCATTTTATTCGTGTTTTCTGATGTGGACTAGGAAGACAAAACTGGAAGTAGAGACTCGATGGGTGGTCCTATTAGGTATAGATGCTGGTCTGCCAGGCCTCAATCTTCAAAACTTTCCCAATTTACCTTTCTAGGTACTTTATCAGACTTCTGGGTTATGCTAACAGTTTTAATTGTTCCGTCGTTAAACGTGTCAACTCCCTGAACTGTTAACTGATTAATCTGTCTTCTAATTAATGTTTGAGTGATTCTCCTCAGGTTAAACTATCAAGGGCACTTCCACTTAAAGACTGTTTGTCTTCTGTTTGTGCCCTCGTGTGCAGTAGGTACATCTGAGGTCGCTGTTTAGAATGACCTGTGATGACTTCAAAACATCCATAAATACAGTAACCTAAAACAACAGACTTCCTCCCCGTTGGGATTAATGACGAAGTCGTGTGTCACGTATGTTTGGGCTTGGGGCTAGGTTCCCAGCCCCCGGGGTCGAGGCTGGTAATCACCAAGCCGTGGTCAGAAAGCCCCTGGGTGGGGAACTGCCTGCATGATGCCTCCCTAAGTCACCGAAGTCGCCTCCCACATTTGGTGACTGCATGTTTATTTACTTGCAGTAAATGACAGTAAATGAACGTGCACGAGCGTAGCCGACCCCGAGGGGCGCTGGATTTTCCGAGGCTCGTCCGAGGAGACCCGAGTGGGGTGCGGCAAGGGTAGCCCACCGCGTGCCGGCCCGCGTCCAAGTATGCGGTTGCGGACAGGGCTCTGCGGCGAGAGCCCGGAGGCCCGCCGCCGCGTGGGTCCGCCGGTCCCTCCTCCCCGCCCCGCCGAGGCGCCGCCCAGACCCCCCTGCTCGGCCAGCCCGCCCCCCCCGCCCCCCACCGCCGCCCTCCGGCCCGGCCCCCGCCCCTCCTCCGCCGGCCCGGCCCCCTCCTTCTCCCCGGCGGCGCTCGCAGGCTCCTTCTCTTCCCTCTTCCCACACCGCCCTCAGCGGCTCCCTCCCCGCACGCTGGTCTGAAGAGGAATCGAGCGCCGCGCGCATCGATAGCTCTGCGCTCTGCCCTCTGCGGCCGCCCGGCCCCGAACTCATCGGTGAGCTCGGAGCTCGATTTCCCTAGGCGGCGGCCGCGGCGGCGGAGGCACAGCGGCGGCGGCGGTGGCGGCGGCGGCGGTGGCGGCTGCCCGGCCAGTACTCCCGGCCCCCGCCATTTCGGACTGGGAGCGAGCGCAGCGCAGGCACTGAAGGCGGCGGCGGGGGCCAGAGGCTCGGCGGCTCCCAGGTGCGGGAGAGAGGTATGGAGCGGACCACCCCTCCAGGGCCCCTGCCCCGGTCCCGACCCTCCTCGCCGGCGCCGGGCGGGGCCGGCGGCGAGTGAATGAATTAGGGGTCCCCGGAGGGGCGCGGAGGGGGCGCGGGCGCTCAGCCCCCGCGGGCGGGCGGACGGGGTGGGGGTGGCTGCAGGGGGAGGCGCGGGGACGCGGCGACGCGGGGAATGAGGAATGGGCGGTGCGGGGCTGAGGAGGGTGAGGCTAGAGGCGGCCGCCGCTTGTGCTGCTTCCTGGACGGGGAACCCCTTCCTTCCTCCTCCCCGAGAGCCTCGGCTGGAGGCGGCCGGGGAGAAACTCGCGGGCTGGGCGGGCTGCCCCTCGGGGCGGTCGGGTGCGGTGGAGGTTACTCCCGATGCGCTCCAGCCTCCCCTCCCCCTCGTCGCCCTTCCCTCTCTCTGTCTCTCTCTTCTCTCCCTTCGCTCCCGCACCTCTTCCTCCCTTCCCAGCGCTCGGCTGCCTCGTTACTGCCTTCTCTGCTGCATCTGGCATCTCTAGGACGAAGGTATAAACTTCTCCCTTGAGCGCAGACTGGACGGATAGTGGTCCTTTTCAGTGTGTAGGGGGGTATATGAGTAATAGGGGAGATCACGTTTTGGAAGAGCCTAGGAAAGTGCTTAGAGACCACTGTTTGTGGTTATTGTGTTTGGAAAAAATGCATCTGCAGCCGAGTTCCTGACTGCTCCCCTCCCCCCATGTATGGGCTGTGACATTACTGTGGCCACAAAGGAGGAGGTGGAGGTAGAGATGGTGGTGGAAGAACAGGTGGCCAACACCCTACAACGTAAAGCCTGTGACTTAAGTGAAAAGGAAAAGTTAATCCCAGAAGGTCAATTTTGCTTTATCAAGTTAAAAGACACGCCGAAAACCCGCAGAGCTGAAGCAGGGCTTTTTCCTTGCTAGTTGAGTGTGGACAGCAATAGCTAAAATCACACTTAAAGTTTAATTTGGCTGTTCTGTCCTTTCTCTCGTCTCTTACATATTACCCTCATCCTTACAAACTTGACCCCCCATCCCAAGAGTTATTGCAGTACTCCTAAATAGCACTCACACATTTTTGGGTTTTTTTTTTTTTTTTACGGACTTGCAAGAGGAGTTAATTGTAGCAATCTTCCAGCCAACTGCCTAAAATACTCTTAGGCAGGGGCATGCTGTAGCTGAAGTCCTAACCTAGCTCTCTTAAATCTTGACATTTAGCAAAACAAGGGTTAAGAACAGAAAGGTCTTTTCTAATTTTTATACGGTATACATTTTTTATTTGTAATGGGAAAAAATCATTTAAAAAGAAATTACAAAGGTAAAAATTCTGTTCCTAATCATCATCTTAGAATCAACCATATGAGTGATGTCACTCTTAGGTGACTAAGGTCCAAAATGCTGACTCGACCAGTCTGTAGTGATAGACTGTAGACATCAAATATGATTGATATCAGTACTGTTTACTTTTTACTTTTTAGCCATCCACAGGCATACTTGAGTTTAAGAGATCTTAGATCTCTTCAGTTTCATGACAAAACTGAAATTTTTATTTTTCCCTTTAACAAAATGTTGGGTTCTGGTTCCACTTCCACCCCTTGGTAGCTATTTTAGCTTTGGATGAAGGGGCCCTTTTTTGCCTGTGATCTTCAGTAAGACTCCTTGGGAACACAGTTTTCTCTAGTGGATTTAACTATTATTTGGTTTCTAAAATCCAGTTCAGGGATTTTTTTTTTTTTTTTTCTTCAGAAACAACAACTACACAAACAGGTAGACCAGAGGGGTGTGTGTGTCTCAGAATTCACACAGCTAAACTCTAATCCAGGATCCGTCCACAGTATCTCCTAGACTAGCAAACTTTTTAGTTGCAAGGACACCTTCTACTCTTGAAAATTATTGAAGGTCCCAGTATGGGGTATGTCTGTGTGTACTGTGGTACAAATAAGAATTTAAAAAATTGATCAATTCATTTAAAAATAGAAATAATAAGACTGTTACTTGGTAACATAATAGCATTTTCATGAAAACCGATTTTCAAAACAAACAGGATCATTAGTGAGAATAGTGGCATTGTTTCACATTTTTGCTAATCTCTTTAGCTATATGGCTTAATAGAAGACATCTACATGTCTGCTTCTGTGCTCACTCTGTTGTGATCATATTTGGACAACTGCATTTGTTAAAGAATAAGAGTCGAAAGGGTAAATAACATTGTAGTAGTAATAATAGTATTATTGGTTTTGATATCTTGGACCCCCAGAGAGTTTCAGGAAAGCTGCTGGATTCCTGGACCACAGTTTGAGAACTACTCTTCTAGGCTATCCAAATTGTTTTCGGGGGCGGGGTAGGCAGGGAGCTCGAGTATACATTTTGGTGTGATTCTCCTCATTGTTCCCCATTCCTTATGGCCTGTATTTGGAATAAAAAGTGGGAACAAACAGGATAAGATACATAGAGTTCCCAAGGTGGCCCTAGACAAGAACGAATAAGGTCAGGCAGCACAGAGTAGGCCAGGGGGCTGTAGTAGAACATTCTGTGATAGATACCGCAGTTGTCTAGGCTAACTGTTCTTTGTGAGAGGACTCAGGAATAGTGTAAGGAGGTGGTTAGTATGTAACCATTTGGAAACCATATTATCTTTTTTTGTGGGGGAGTGCCTATTTGGATAATTCTTGGTCTTAATAAGCTACTGCATGTACTATATAGTGTTTATATTTGCACATTCGTTAATTTAGATGAATCCTACTATCCTATGATTACTGCTTATTTATTGCTCTTCTTTCTGCAGTTCATTCCTTATTTTTAATAATATCACGCCATTATTGGGGGAATGGAGGTAAAATTAAGTAGTTTTATTTCAAAAAGTTTGGAACAGCCGATTAAAAAATACTTTCTCTTGTGCTGTCCGCCTTACAAGTTGCCAATATTTATTGCTACTGTTGGGAGACTATATACAGAAGCAGAGAGTAATAGTCGCTGAGAAGTATTCACTTACGGCTTTTAAAATACCTCTCATTAAAAGCAGTGCTTATCTTTAAATTTTGTATGATTATATTTTTCTGGTGCAGAGTGCTGTTTTTCAGCACTAATGGAGGATTATGTATGTGATGTGATGAAATCATCCATACTCAATAGTTCACAGTTCTTAAAGATCTTTTAGTTTTTACACCGTTATTTTCCCCAGCAGGTATTTTACAGATTGAAATGTTATCAGATCTGCTTCAGTGTCTTGGATTTTATTTCCCCACTACACAGGCCAGTTTTATCGGACAGCCTTCCCTTCACCCCCCATCTGACTCTTGCTAACTCTCCAGGAGAGCTGCTGCGATGATGCTTTGAGAAGGTTGTCCATAGCTGTGGGCTCCAGCTAAGGCACTCAGCATGTCCACTTGTCACTCTTAGGGGCCAGAGTCAACTAGGAACAGTGGAGAGGTAGCTGTCAACAAGCTTTGTGTGGGTGTGTCCACAGGGTATAGACACTTATACTGAGTAAAGTCATGGCGTGTTCCTTTGAGAGCCATTAACTGCTACAGAACAGCCAGACTGGCTGTTTAGATAGAACAACCTGAGTAGAAGATAAAAGAACTTTGTACTCTGAATGCATTTTTCTCAGATGTTGATGGGGGAGTTTGTAAGCGAAGTGCAGTTCGTTACAGTATTCACTCATCTGTAGGCAACTGAAGTTTTCATCATTGAATTTTGTGAGGCATTTTGAAGTGATTTTGTATATAAAGGTGAATTTGTGTTAAAAAGTATTGATAGAGTGGGTTATATTAACCTCGTGTTCTCATTTATATTAACCACATGTTCTAATTTAGTCACATTTTCATTATTTTTATTATAAGGCCTGCTGAAAATGACTGAATATAAACTTGTGGTAGTTGGAGCTGGTGGCGTAGGCAAGAGTGCCTTGACGATACAGCTAATTCAGAATCACTTTGTGGATGAATATGATCCTACGATAGAGGTAAATTTTGCTTTAACATTATGCATATTGATTTGTGCAGGCCCATTCTTTGGGTACAAAAAAAAGCATTTCTCTGATTTTTTTTTTTTTTTTTTTTTTGTGACTAGTCATTACAGGGCAGTTATACTGAAAATGATCTTGTGAAGTTTTCTAAAATGTACTTGGGTTCCATGGCTTTATTGTGTAACCAGAGATATGGAGAGCCTTTCTTCTTTCCAGAGAATAGGAAGATGTATAACATTCACTGTATGTTAGTATACGTGCTTTTTGACAATAACTGTATTTCAGAGTTTTATGAGAGGGTAAAAATGTGACTTGACAACCTGCGTTACAGTCATTTAAAAAAAAATTGGCCGTTTTATGTTTTGTGTGTTTCGCTATTTTTATGTCACATGTAGAAGTTATAGTTGAATTGCACTGGTAAAATGTAATCATTTGATGGTTGTTTTTAAAAAACACACTTAATTAGTAGCATTTTCCTGTTTTCACACTAAAGTAGTAGAGAACCTACAGCCAAATGATACGTTTTAAAATGCTCATTCTTTGTGTATTTGTGTCTGTATCTATATCAGGTCGTACAGAAGGGTACTGCATCCAATCCTTACCTTTGCTTCGCAGCTCTCTTAACTTACTCAAGGAAATTTTAGAATTGCTCTTATTACAAATTGATTAATGAATAATTTTTAAATTAACTTCATGAAAAATTGCCAAAGTATATAGGCCAAGAGCAAAATAATAGAATAAAGGCCTGCAAGAGACCTTGAGAGGTCATGGAGTATTTCCTCCTGCCTTCTGGCAACGCTGTACTCGAATTATCTCAAGCCGATAAGGATTTGTTTAATCCAAAAGACCTACAGGAGGGAATGGCACATAACTGTCCTTGTTAACTCACTTCCAGAATGTAATTATGAGCATATTTTATACATAATCTGAATATTCATGTTAGCTGTAACATCAGTGGAGATGGAAATAAATATATCACCTCGTCTTTGGAATTGACTTATACTGTTAGATTGTTTCTTAGACTTCTTTGCTCCAGGTTAGGCAGTCCTAATCCCTTAGCATTTTATTCTGGATCTGCAGATCCTATCAGTTTTTTAATCAGCTCTGAAAAATTTCCCAGAACTTTCTGTGAGTCTCTCGCTGTGGAATCTGGAACAGGTTAAGATGCCCTGTTAAGGGACTGTGCCGTGTGATGTCTTCAGGAAACACTTTGACTGCACTGAGGTAGATTCTGAGGGCCTTGGTGGCCGTGGCAAGATGTTTATGCAATTAGAGCTTTTGAGGATTGATTAGATAACTTCATGGGGAAAATGTCAAATATTTTTGGTACTGCAGAAGAGAAAAGGAGAAATAATGCTTATTTGCAAAGATTTGATTTAAACTGAGCCAGCTTTTATTGGCACGAGTGAAGGGAAAGAGCCTAACTGAAGTGGACCACCTGTGTAATAGTCTTCTATGTTTCCCCTTGACAAGTCAGTTCAGTGCTGTAATGATGGTTTTATTTTGTTTTCTCTTTTTCTTCGAGGAGGGTTAAATAGTTCTCCCAACTCTAAAACCAAGTTACTTGGCATACTCCTTTTAAGTCAGAGTTAAAAGGAAGTTCTAATAGAAATCAGGTTAAACACGGAAGTTTTCCTGGGATTTTGGAAGATGATTTTAGCAGAAGTGCCCTCATCTTCTCTGAAAATCTGAGGAATTCCATTACACTCAGTTTCCTATCAGAGATCATGAATGCTGTACGAGATAATGTGACAAAACATGTTCGGAAGCCTTTCTGTCAAAATTGTTAAAGTATGATATAAATCTAAAATAAGTAAAACCAAAAATTAATCCTTTATTTGAGTGAAAGTAGAAAAAGTTTTTAAGCTCAGACCCATAACTCTGATTATGATTTCTGCCAATCCAGAAGACTTAACTCTGAAAGCATTGATTACCTGTGAACTTTGGAACTTTGACATTCCCTCCAGAGTTCAGCCATCTAAGCAAAGCTGTCTGAGGTTGTCTCTTGCCTCCCAAATTACAAATTAAATTCTTGGAGTAATTCAAATACAAGAAAGACAAGATAAGTTAGTAGCTTATTTTAATAAATAGTAGTTAAGCAAAAGTGCTGACTTGGTATTTTTGTAAAAAGTTAAAAAGATTTGGGGGTATCACTACTGCAGTTAGGATTTCTTTGGTGAATAATGTAGGTCAGAGAGAAAATGAGAGAGGACATGAACTGCACATTTGGAATTCTCATCAGTTTTCCTGCACTAAAACACATGGAAAGAAATTTTTAAAGAATTAAATAATACCTTTTCTGGTGGCTTAGAACTTATAAAGATTTATACTAGAAGATAGATAAAGAAGGTGGTCATTGATTCATTTTATAGATAAAAATGGTCTCTGAGAGGTTATAACTTGCCTGAGGATACTTAGCTAGTAAGTAATGGAACTTTAAGTTTTCTGAGACTGGGTTAAGTGGGATTTCCACTGTACCTTTGTATATAACTTTAAAAATGAAAAATTCGTCTTTAAGTTAGGAAGATATTTAATATTGGAGGCTGATTCAGATTTATCAGTATACCAAAATTTGCACTTAGCATACTATTCCAGTGGCATCTTAATGACAGAGATACGACATAGAATTAGACAGGTGTGACGCATAGATAGAGCACATTTATATTTGAGGCTATGCACATGATAATCAACTTTACTCCTGTTCTGAAACATTTTACCTTTATCTTTTGCGAAGTTAGCCAGAGTTATCCAGAGATAATGAAGTCATCGTTAGTGATACAAGAATATTAAAACGTCAAAGCAATTTCCAAGCACAGTACCTGGCTAGAAATAACATAAGCTTTTACAGTTTAGAGATCGCTTGTTATCAAAACACGTTCTCTGAAATGTGTTTTCCAAGGTAAAATTTGACAGAGAAAAATCTTGTTTTAAAAACATACAAGTTATTATAGACATCGAGATCAAAATGATCCATTGATCGATTAGTAAATATATTCTGTGTATCTACTGGATATAATATGCTAGTAAAAATAGATGTAGAAAGAAGTATTTTTTTCCAGGCTGTAATTCATTGACATTTCGATGCTTCTGTTAATGTGACACTTAGAATTCAGTCTCCGTATTGTGCCCTGTTTTGATGCAAGTTTCCTACTGAGGAAGATGGATTCGTGATTGGATTGATTTGTTCCATCTGTAGAGCTCTGAGCTTGTGGAGTATTTGTTCACCAAGATTTATCAGTTTCTCTTTTAAAAATTTTTTATATTAATTATGGAATTTGTTTGCTGAATAAGGCATTATAGAGAGAACGTTTATAATATTAAGCCAATGTTGAAGAGTGGTGTGGGAAAATCATTGGATAATGTTGTCAACTGTTCTTTTTCTGGCTTTATACATGTGTACCAGGAGTTATCAATGAGGGGTGGGTGACTTTGCTTCCCAGGGAACACTTGGCAATATCTAGAGATATTTTTGGTTGTCACACACAACTTGAGAAGGGGGACTCCTACTGTCATCGAGAGATGGAGGGCGGAGATGCTGTTAAACTTCCTACAGTGCACGAGACAGCTGCCACCACAAATTATCTGGCCCCAAATGCCAGTGGTGCTGAGGTTGAGACACTCACGTGTTACAGAAAGCTTTAAATATCTCTTTGTCAAATTCAAGTCTCTGAATAGGATTTATGTTAGATATTGTAACATAACACAGATTTAAACTTTACCTTTTCTAAACTAACAGTGTATTAGCTTATTCTAGCATTCTGTTAAGACATTGTTTTCAAAATAAGGTAGACAGTGATTTTGTACATGCATTTTTCCTCTAGGCTTTGGCCAGCGTTCCCCTTTCAAGTGAGTGCCCTCTACTGGTCAGTTTACTCGTCTTTATTATAAATAACAGTGAAATACAAAGTTTGGTTATTTTTCCTATTTAAAAAAATTTTTTTTAATGTTTTATTTATTTCTGAGAGAGGGAAAGAGACAGCGTGAGCAGGGGAGGGTCAGAGAGAGAGGGAGACACAGAATCTGAAACAGGCTCCAGGCTCTGAGCTGGCTGTCTGCACAGAGCCCCACGTGGGGCTCTAACCCACGAACCGTGAGATCCTGACCTGAGCCGAAGTCGGACGCTTAACTGACTGAGCCACCCAGGCGCCCCTATTTTCCCTACTTAAACTGTGGGTACATCAATTTATAACGATGTAACATTTATTATTTTTTAAAGAAATAAAATTTATTTTTTTTAAAAAGTCACTTTTTTGGGGGGGAGAGAGAGAGAGAGCATGAGTGGGGGAGAGGGTCAGAGAGAGAGAATCTTAAGCAGGTTCCACATTCCATGTGGAGCCCAACATGGGGGTTGATCTCACAACTCCTGGGATCTTGACCTGAGGCGAAATCAACAGTCAGACCCTCAACCAACTGACCCAGGTGCCCCATAACTTTTATTTGAAAGTCATATTTTATATGATTAATTTTTTAAAGTTTAAAATATCACCTTTATTCTCTGCTAATATTAAGACTGCTACGTGGACTAGTTAGGCTTTACTAATGAAATGTGTAGGTGAATATTTCTAACTAAGAAAGGAAACATGGCAGTGAAGGAGAAAATAAGGTGGTCGGTTGTTAACACTGATGTTTACATTGAGGGAATAAAAAGTGGCACTTCAGCTCTGACTGTCTTCATGCACACAGGAGATACACTCGAGTTCAGAGCCTAGTGATGTGCTACATGGGGTGTTAAGAAAGGGCCTTTGGAAAGTGGCGAATTGTGAAAGTTCACATTTTGTAGATTTTATAGTACTGTAGAATAGTTATGAGCACCTCACTTTTAGAATAAAGTAACATCAAATTCGGCCTCTGTTTAGGTCAATTTAAGAATAAATATTTACTTAATAATAATAACTGCTTATTTAGGCCTTAATGTCAAAAATTATCAGACATGTTTTGTTCCAACTTGAGTTTTTAAAAATACAAAGCTTTACAAACGTACAGTGAAAGTCGGTAATGGAAGTGAGAGGAAAAACAGGTTTTTATGATTTGGCATCTCTTAAGATTCTGTTTTTAACAATGCAACTAATTCCTTAATTCCATAATTATTTTTCAGTGCCCACTCTGTACCATGCAGGCTTCCTAGGGGCTGGAGATACATTGAGCAAAAGGGACTAGATCTCACTGCTTTCATGAAGCTTACTGGTCTTGGATATATTTTGAAGAGCAGTGCTTCTAGACAGTGATCCTCATCTATTTAATTTGGAGGCTTTGTGCTTTAGGAAGGCATTAGATTTCCTGCGTCTCTTTTAACTGTATTGTCAAAGAGTGCATAGGTTTATGGAACAGGTGTATTATTGTAATCTT
Source organism: Hyaena hyaena (assembly GCF_003009895.1). NCBI lineage: Eukaryota > Metazoa > Chordata > Mammalia > Carnivora > Hyaenidae > Hyaena > Hyaena hyaena. Next base: position 532,288 of record NW_024081634.1, on the reverse strand, counting down.
AATAAAATTAGTAGAAATGGGTAGTAAAAATAAAATATTTGAGAGGATTGAGTAGGGACACAGTGCTTATGTTAGGTAATTTTTTAATTTCTTATTTTGAAATTTTTCAGACTATGGGAAAGTAATGCAGTGAATACCTGGTTACATTGATTATTTGGTTAAGGTGATGTCTATCAGTTTTCTCTTTTTAATGTAAAGGTATCTTCTTCTTTAATATGTACCCTGTGGGGAGACGCTTTGGGACTATAACTATCCTATTCTCCCAGCATACTTGCACCCAGTGGGACGTAGCATCCACTGCGAATTCTGGCCAGAATAAATTACTACCATAGTGGTTGCAAAATAGCAGGTCATCTTATAACCCTGTTATTACTTCTACATTTATTAGTTGCCAGTCTGCAATAAAAAAGTGCTCTCTCTTTTCTCTTCCCTCTTCTTATTTGTTTTTTCTTATTCGCATTAGTGTGGATGCCTGGATTCTTTTTATTCGATATGTTAAAATCTACTACTGTAATTATTGATTTTGATCTCAAATTTGTTCTTGATGTGGCCAGTGGAATTCCTTTCAAGCTGGCCTCTGTATCTTTTGGCGTGTCTCTGTCACATTCCGAGCTCTTTCTTCACTTTCTGGCACAGTGTTCTAGGTTCACCTTGTCCTTTCCCTGTCTTCAGTGTGGATTCAGCCATTTGTCCAAAGAGTCCTAATTCCTTTTAGTGGGGAGTGGTATTTAGAAATTAAGACCTAGATGTTGGAGTGGCATCTGGCTGACTCAGTTGGTAGAGCATGCAACTCTTGATCTTGGGGGTCAGAATTTGAGCCCCACATTGAGAATAGAGATTACTTAAAAAAAAAAAAAAAAAAGACCTGGATGTTAGGTATGTTTATTGCTGCTGGGATGTCACTGCTTCTAGACCCTTTTCAATGATCAAGGCTGAGGAATGTATTTTATTTAAAACTCGTGAGTTCATTCTTCCTCACCTTCCTCCATTAATTGTCTTTCTTCCATGGTGAGAGGTTCTGGTTCTACCTTGTATACATTTTACAGTTCTATAGCAGACAGGTATTGAAATAAATGATACCAGTCTTAAATCCTGGTTCTTGCAGTATTATGTTAAGTAAAACAGATTGAGTGAATTAACATCAGGTTGGCTTTTATATTTGTGGTATTGGGATTAAATATTTTTCTCCATTGAGAAAAGTAGGGATCCTTTGCATTTTCAAAGTATTCTTAAACCACTGTAGGAAAACATTTAGAAAAAGATGGAACAGTTTGGGTACATGAAAATTAAGACCTCGTTAACAAAAATACAAGGAAATCTGAGAAAAATATTTGCATCATATATCAATCAGGAAGCTCTCATGGATGAATTAGAAAAAAGCAAACGCCCAAACAGAATAAAAAAAGAGGCTAAAGATATAAATAGCCAACCTATCCATCAAAAATAAAGAAAATAAAACAAATGACCTAGAAACGTATTAAAAGATACCTCATTAATATAGAAATACAAGTTCAAACAATAAATAACACTTTTTACTTTGATATTGGCTAAGATTATAAAGGTAGGGATGCTGGGAAGGGTGTAGGCAAGTGTATGTACTCTTTATGAAGTAGTGAGAGTGTACCTTGTTATAAACTTTATGGAGGTCAATTTGGCAATATGTATCAAAACATAAACTGGCAATATGTATCAGAATGTAAACTGCATGTTCTTTGACTAAATAGCTTCTCTTCTAGGAATATTATCCCAAGGATTCAACTGGATAAATGTTTAAGATGTGTATTACATAGGAATGTTAACTGCAGTGTTGTTTATGATTTTTAAAAATGGAAATAATCCACATGGTTACCAGTAGGGAATGGGTAAATTAAATTATGGTATATCTATACAAATTGTATTATACAGTTGTCAAAAAGATTAGGTAGATCTATATGTACCATCCTTGAAAAATATCCATTGTGAAAGCTGCATCACAGTACGTTGTAAAGAGTGTGATTCCATATAGTATATAAAAGCAATGTGGATGTGTACATAAAATGTGGTAGGAGTTAAGCCTGTAGTATTTGGTTTTTAAAAATGAACGTATACTGTTTGAGAGGGAAAAGTAAATACTCATTTTTGAGGGAGAAAAGTAACTAACATGGTGGATACCATTAGATTACTTCATAATTTACTTTCTTCCTTCTTTTTAAAGACTCAACAAATTGAATAATGCAGATGTATCTTGGATAATGAAATTGGTATTAGGCCAATTGAAGAATAGCTGAGAGATATATAATATAAAACATGAAAATTATATTGGCATTTGTAATTATTAAGATTGGATCCATGATTGATCCTGCTTCACATTTTGTCCTTGGCATCAAGTGATCATTTATGGCAGGGTGCCACATGACTTCAATAGGTTACAGATGTATGCTTATTATATCTTGATTTTCAAAATCTGTTATGCAACTTTTCCTTGAGTTTATTCAGATTTTTGATCCATTTTCATCTCTTGGAAGTGGTGTACATTTTATTCCCTCTAGTCTTAAGCTAAGATTCAACATTCTCATAATTTAAAGTATTCCTCCCTTAGTAAAGGAATGTTTGTTTTCTTTATTTTTACTTTTAATCGATGTCTTAATCAAAAATTCTGTCATGAGAACAATCTCTTTTAACACCCTTGCACCCTAACCAAAACAGAGATCTTTTTTTAGTCTTCAGAGTTTTAGCTTTCTTTCCTTGGAGCTTGCCCCAGCTCCATTATATATATTTTGAAATATGGTGACCAGTTTTGCAAAAAGTAGTCTCAGTGTAGATGTTCAGTGATCTTATAAAAACAGGATACTGTTGCCATATAGTTTCTAGTAGCCAGTAGCCTGCCCTCTGACCTTTTCGGCCTACAACACCATGTGTAATGTAATGTATAAAGTCATATACATATCAGTTAACCTTTTTATACCACTTTTCATTTTATAAAGGATTTTCATAGTCTTTAATCCTAATCTGTATACAGAGTCCTGTATGTTACTATTTTCCTACTTTTACCTCTGAGGGAACAACATCTTAGAGTATGTGAGACATTAAGTAATTTGTTTCCACTCACACCATAAGTTAGTGAAGTTCTGCAGCTGCCCACAGATTGAAGATTTAGGAGTATATTGCTAGCCTAGATTTCTGTCCTGAGTATCAGATCTCTGTATCAAGCTGCCTCCAGGTCAAACCCATAAGCCTAGGGAATTTGACATGACCCAAATTGAACTCCTCTTTTCCTCTACCCTTCCCCTTCGGTACCTATGCCCAGTCAGTAAACTGCCATTTAAAAAATTGACATATCATTCATTCAGTATAAAATTCATCCCTTTAAAATATACAGCTCAGTGGTTTTTAGTATATTCACGAAGTTACATGACCCTAACATTTTTTGTGACCCCCCCCCCCCAAAAGAAACCCCATACCCATTAGCTGTCATTCCTTAGTCCCTTCTCCTGCTGGCTGCTGGCCACACTAATTTACTTTCTGCCTCTGGGTTTTCCTGTTCTGAATATTTCATATAATTGGAATCATACAATATGTGGCCTTTTGTGTTTGGGCTTCTTTCACGTAGGGTAATGTTTTCAAGGTCCATCCGTGTTACGACATGGTTTACTACGTATTCCTTTTCATGGCTGAGTAAAATTCTGTTGTGTGGATAATACCATACTTTGTTTATTGATCAGTTCATGGGCATTTAGATTGTTTCCTCTTCTTGGCTATTCTGAATAACATTGCTGTAAACGTTTGTATACACTTCTGTGTGTGAATATATATTTTCGGTTCTCTTGGGTATATACTTGAAAGTACAGTTGCTGAGTCATGTGGTTTCTTTACGTTTAACTGTTTGAGCAGCTGTTAGACTCTTCCACGGTGGTTGCAATGTTTACATTCCCACCGGCAATGTACGAGGGTCGTTCTGCCAATTTTACCCATTAAATAGTTCTCAAAACTATTTACACTTCTCCGTCTATACTGCTGTTGCTGCCTTCAGGTTCTATCATTTCTTGTAATAGTTTCTTAACTCATCTCCTGGTCTCCAACCTGGTTCCTTTCCGTAATTTTTCATAATAATGCTAACAGTGAACCTGCTAAATCTGATCTTTGCTTCCTACTTAAAAACCTTCCAGTAATTTAGTATAAGATGGAGTTCAAAAAATTTTTTTAAAGTTATTTTTTTAATGTTTTTTAATTTATTTTTGAGAGAGAGTGGGAGACAGAGAATCCGAAGACAGGCTCCAGGCTCTGAGCTAGCTGTCAGCACAGAACCCATGAACCGTGAGATCATGACCTGAGCTGAAGTCGGACACTTGACTGAGCCACCCAGGCGCCCCTCAAAATTTCTTAATGTGGCAGACAAGACCCTCCATAAGCTGACCTCTTGATTGTGGAATTTCACTTCTACTTACCTGTAATTCCTCTGAGTTAAAGTTGTACTGAACTTCTTGGTTCCATGTATTCAACATAGTGTTTTGTGTTTCTATGCATTCTCTCTGCTCCTTACTGCCTGGAGTGGCCCCTCTCCTCCCCTGTCCTTCTCAACTCATACAAGCAAAGTTGATCTCTTCTTCCTGTGTGCCACCGTTGTGCTTTGTCCAGCACATGGTGTTGCATTTATTTCATTATCTGTATATCATATTTCTTGTAGCAGACCTAGCTCTTTGAGGTCTGAAACTTTAGAATTCCTGGCATAGTATATGATACTTAGTAGATGTTTTGTAAGTGTCCCTATGATCCAAGAGAGAATCGAGTGGGTAGGTGGGAATGAGCTCATAAGCCTGCATTTATATCTCTCAGATTCCATGTTTCTTCCCTACTGCAATTCTGACATGCTAGGCAGTTATACAGGATCCTAGCTGTCCTTGAGAACTAGCTTTCTATAACAATCCTGGACGGCTTATAAACAGTAGTGTGGAACACATCATTCTATGATGGATACAAACAATCTTTTGGAAGAGTAGCAAAATACTTGAGCATTAAGAGAGTAAAAGTGAGTTTCTCAGTTTTTGCTATAGATGTTATTTAGCAGTATGCGAAAAGTACTTTTGGTACTTAACGCGTTAAGAAAACCTGATTAAACATTTCAAAAGTAAATCCATAAGTAATACTTCAGCTGACATTTTCAGCAGTCCTGTTCATATTTACAAGAGCATCTGATGGAATCAGTAGCATGAAGATGGAGATTAAATGGGATAATGCTTGTGATAGGCTTATCACCGTATCTCACGTATTATTTGTTTGTTTGTTTGTTTGTTTGTTTACTATAGTATCTTCCCGCGTCAGGGTTTCACTGCCTGAGTTGGAAAACTAAATTGAGTGTGTTAAAGCGTGAACATACTGAGTAACTTGGTTGCTATTAATTATAATAGAAAATTGACAGGGATGTCAACAAGTTTATCTCATCTTGAATGATTTAGTCTTAATTTTCAGATTTCTTTAATGATTCTACAGATACATTTCTATACATGAAACGGCACTTAAAAGTGTTTTAACAAACTGGAAAACACTCTAAAAAATTATACAAGTCATTGCAAAAAAGGTGAAAATTCCAAGTGGGCAAAGGACACGTGATGGGAATAAATATGGAAATATGAAAAAAATCCTATATAACATTATTAGTCCTTAAAGAAATGGATATTAAATCAGTAAGAATTTTTAGCTTACTAAACTGACGGAAATTTAAAGAAAAATAAAGGGGCACCTGGGTGGCTCAGTCAGTTAGGCATCTGACTACGGCTCAGGTCATGATCTCATGGTTTGTGGGTTCGAGCCCCACGTCGAGCTTGTGAAGACAGCTCAGATCCTGGAGACTGCACCAGATTCTGTGTCTCCCTCTCTTCCTTCCCCTGCTCATGATCTCTCTCTCTCTCTCTCTCTCTCTCTCTCTCTCTCTCTTTCTGTCTCCCAAAAATAAATAAATGTTTAAAAAAATTAAAAGAAAAGTATAAAATCTGTTGTTAGTGGTGATGAAGCTGGTACATGCACCAACCAGCTTTTGCATATCTTAACATTCTGTCACATACGGTGTAAATCCTTTTCCTTTTTCAAGATACAAAACTTAATACAGTTGAAGGCTCCTGTGTTCTCTGTCGTCTTACTCTCTTCCCTCCCATAAATGTTTTTAAATCTTTCTTATATATTGCTTTGCTCATATTTTTATATTAAAGGTTTCATATTATATAAATTTGCTTGAATACAAAATTTATTAAGTCTTAATATAACTTCAAAATTTAGAACTTCATTTTTTTAATATAATTTACACTATCTTAAACTTGTTCTTATTTGTAGAAGACTGTGTTATGGTGTATGCATGTATTTACGTTGAATGGATTCATTCATTTATGTAACAGACAGTACTGATTACCTACTGTATTCAAGACTTTACACATGAGGTGTATAGTGGTGAGCATAACAGATGTGTGCCCAGCCGTCATGGATGGTATATAGACAGTAATTTAAAAATTACACAAAAATACATAGTTAGAAATTACAATACACGCTGTGGAGGAAATATAGAGGTGTCCAAGAAGAAGAGTGGTAAGGCCTTTGGATTTTATTTTTAAAAAGGAAGGGGTGCTATTTGAAGACTTTAAGAAAACAAGTGACATGATCTAGCCAACATTTAAAATAATCTCTAGCGGCTCTGTGGAGAACATATCATAAGAGTAACAACAGGGATCCCTGCTAAGAAGCCGTTGTAAGAAATTGCATGAGACCACATAGTTGTCATGGACTGAGTAGTGGTGTTGGTGGATGCCTGGATTTGAAGTACATTTTGAAAATAGATAAATGGCATAAGGTTGTGAGTCGTATTAAATGCTTATGTAACTTTTCTTTGTAAGACATCTTAGGGTGCCATGTTCGGTATATGTCCATTGTAACTATCATCTAAAAAAAAAATTAAACCCTTTTTCCTCAGCACATTTGCCAGAAGTGGTATTACCTTCTGTCAAAGGCTGTGAACATTTGTATAGCTCTTGGTGAATACTATAATTGCTTTCCAAAAGGATTGTGCCTATTTATTGTTATCACCAGAAATGTTTGTGTTCTGTCTACGATTAACTTTTGCCAGCATGGTAGATTTCACTTAGGCAAGTTTTTTACCATTTCAGTAAATTAAAAAATAGCACTTTGGTTGGGAGTGAAGGAAAATATATGGAATGCTTCTCCTTCATTTTATTATGTTGAATTAATTTAAGTAGCTTTATCCTCATTTGCAAAGGATGTTAGTAACTTCTGTCTGTGATATAAAAGTTTATTCTCTTTGAAAGGCTGGAAATAATACTAATTATTAAATGATAATAATTAGAAATGTAAAGTCTTGTGGCACCTAGCCGGCTCAGTTGGTAGAGCGTGGGACTCTTGATCTCAGCAGGGCCATGAGTTTGAGCCCCACATTGGGCATAGAGCTTACTTTAAAAAACAAAAAAGTAGGGGCGCCAGGGTGGCTCAGTTGGTTAAGCATCTGGCTTTTGGTTTCAACACAGTTCATGATCTCACAGTTCTCAAGATCGAGCCCCTCGTCGAATTATATGTGGAATTGTGTCTTTTTCTGTCTGCCTTTGCCCTGTCCTGCGTGCTCGCGCGCACGCGCTCTCTCTCTCTCTCGCTCTCGCTCTCTCTCTCTCAAAATAAATAAATAAAACCTAAGAACATAAGTAAACATTTTTTAAAAAGTAAAGTCTTGATCTTTTTCTTGCTGCATTCTTAACTAGTTTCATTATAGAATCTGTGTTTTTAAATTGCTTACTTTCTCAAAGTTGTTACTTTTGATAACTTGTACTTTCTCAAAGTGGTGATTTTTCTTTAATGGTGAAAAGAACAAAAATATGTGTTGAGAATACTTCAGATTTGTGAAGTTATTTTATTAGCTTAAGAGCAGGAGTTAGCAAACTTTTCTCTAAAGGATCACATCAGTCTTTGTCACATAGTCTTTACTTTTTATTTTTTAGTAGCCATTTAAAAACATAAAAACTATTCTTAGCTTGTGGGCCATGAAAAATCAGGTGGGCAGGATATGGCCTGTGGGCCAGTAGTTTGCTGAACCTTTATTTAGACTCTAATCTTGGGAAAGAGTCTACATTGATGTAAATTTTTTCTACCTCCATATACTTCTTTTCTTATGGCTAATCTGAAGTTAGAACAAAATCTTTAGTATTTATGTATCATTTTTGTTTTGCATTCTGCTTTGTCACCAAACCTGTCGTTCTTTTCAGATTATACTTTACCATTTAACACTTTGTTCTTAAGCTTTTACCAAGTTGCACTGCCTTTTTTATATAGCTCAGTGACTGATTACACTTCTAAGGATGACTCTGGTTAAAATTAGCTTTGGAAATACTGAATTTCTAACCTAAATCTATTATTTCTAATCAGGATATTCTATTCCATTGCACATAAGTAGGTTGTAGACTACTTTTTTCGGTAACTGAATGTGACTCCTAACATTGCTGGCAATTTTGTTAGGGTTTGGAAGGGAAAAGATAATGGGAATAAATCTGTCCGTGAATAAGGACTGCCTTTCCAGTTTCTCAGTCCCTTTGATGGGGTATTCAGCAAAAATGCAAAGCATTTCAAAATTTTGTAAATGGGAATTCATTGAGGTACATCTTGGAGGAATTATATGTGGACAGATGGTGAATAATCCCCCAGTCACACCTTAGGTATAGACTTTGGTGGCTCCCGAAAACTGTGGTCTTTAACTTTGTTATTGGTAGAAATTTTTAGATGTGAAAACTAAGGAAACTATCAACTCTAAAGTTAACCTAAGTTAGAATTGGTAAGTGAAGAATATGAAGTGATAGCAGTAGGTAAGGTAAGTCTTTCGTCTGTAGCCACACCTGGGTAACAAGTGGATAGACTAAGACACTGTACTTTGCTCTCAATCCCTGCTCTTTTACCACACTTCAAAAATACTGGTTTTCAATTTATAATATACAGGAGTTCTTTCCAGTACTTAGTTAAGAGGATAGGCTTAAAAAATGCTGACCAGATGTTCAAATCTTTAGTAAGAAGCTTCTTGTTTAGAAAATCAATACCATCCTTTTTTTTTTCTGTCTGAAGAGATAATTAATTTTATTATAGACAATTTGGAAAATATAGTTTACTTTAAAAGATAACCATGACATCATAGTCTAGTAGGCTAGTCTTTCACACTTTTAAAAGTCATAGGGGTGCCTGGGTGGCTCATCTGGTTAAGCATCTGACTCTTGGCTTTTCAGCTCAGGTTATGATCTCACGGTTCAGGAGTTCCACTAACAGCATGGAGCCTGCTTGGGATTTTCTCTCCCTCTTTTTCTCTGCCCTTCTCCATTCATGCTATCTCTCTCTCTCAAAATAAATAAACTTAAAAAAAAAGATTTCAATGCATTAAGAAAAAATTAAAAATCATAGAAAGGAATATGTTTAATATAGCATCTAGTACCAAAAAAAGATACTTTTTAACTCTGTCAAAAACATAGTTTTTTTACATTTTGATGTATGTATCACCTATTTTAAAATAATATGTACAGATATATGTATATAGATATATTCATATATTTGGGATCATGCTACATATGTATATATCTTTGTGTTATATAGAGAATTTTCAAATATTTTACCAAAAACAGGATTTTTTTTTTTTTTTTTTACAAATAGTTTATTGTCAAATTGGTTTCCACATAACACCCAGTGCTCATCCCCACAAGTGCCCTCCTCCATGCCCATCTCCCCCCTCTCCCCCCACATCCATCAGTTTGTTCTCAGCATTCAAGAGTCTCATGGTTTGCCTCTCTCCCTTTCCCTCACCATTTCCCCACTTCTTCTCCCCCATGGTCCTCCGTTAAGTTCCTTCTAACCCACCTATACATGCAAACATATGATATTTGTCCTTCTCTGCCTGACTTATTTCGCTCAGCATAACACCCTCAAGGTCCATCCATGTTGCTACACATGGCCAGATTTCATTGTTTCTCATTGCCATGTAGTATTCCATGGTATAGATAAACCACATCTTCTTGATCCATTCGTCCGTGGATGGACACTTAGGCTCTTTCCACGTTTTGGCTATTGTGGAGAGTGCTGCTATGAACATTGAGGTCCATGTGCTCCGATGCATCAGCACTCCTGTATCCCTTGGGTAAATTCCTAGCAGTGCTATTGCTGGGTCATAGGGGAGTTCTAGTGTTAAGTTTCCTGAGGAACCTCCACACTCCAAAAACATGATTTTTCATGACCATTCTTTTTCTTTAATGATAGAATGGTCTATGCAGTAATTCATGAACTAAGGGCATTTTAAACTACAGCCCACATGTGGAACAGTAAGAACCAATAAGGCCTTGCTTTACACTTGATACCCATTTTCAGCCCTTCCTCTTATTCCATGACTTCACCTTACACCATCCCTTTCCCTTATTTTTTGAGTCGTGTTTTGACGGAGAGTACATGAAGTCTTAAGTATTAATCAGAAGTGAGGAAAATAAGATTTTCATTTTCAAATTCTATAATGTTATCCACTCACTTTCCTTCTTCAGTCTTAGAGTTGCACAGTCTCTTTAAGATATCCATCTTTCCCCCACCCTTTCTTGATCCCTCTTTTAACAGAGGCGCCACAGATTTGCAGATACAACAGTCATGCTCCCTAGAGTTATCATAGTATCTCTCTGGCTGTTAGATGTTTCCAGGATTTCAGAAATGGATAAGTGCATTCAGATCCTCAGTACTGACATTATGTATTCTTTTGACTGTAAGTAAACAGATATGTGACAATTATTTGTAAATTTATTGATTTTTCTTGCCATCCTAAATCATCCTGAAAAACAGAGTTGGTAGAGCTATCCCATTTCTGTAATAATTATTTAATAGAGCATTTGGGTCTTTTTGTTAATAATATGAACACTTGCATTGTTGAATCTCTGTATAATACTTTTTTATAAATCTTTTTTTAAATTGTAAGGAATATGTATCTTATATATAATATATATTTTATATATCATTGCAGCCATTCTTGAGTGTAGAATTCAGTGTCATTAGGTACATTCACAATGTTGAGCAGCCATTAGCTCTATTTCCAGAAGTTTTTCATCATCCCAAACAGATTCAGTGCCCATTAAACAATAAAACCCCCTTTTCCTGTCCCATATAACCTCTATTCTATTTTTTGTCTCTGTGACTTTACCTATTTTAGGTATCTCATAAAAATGGAATCATAGATATTTGCCTTTTTTTGTGTGGCTTATTTCACTTAACACAATGTTTTGCAAGTTTCTTCCATATTGTAACATATCTCAGAATTTAACTTTTGATGGCTGAGTAATATTCCACTGTGTATACATTCTACATTTTAGCTACTGTAAATAATGCTGTGATGAACATTGGCACACAAGTGTCTGTTTGACTTCCTGCTGTAATTCTTTTGGTTATATGTCTAGGAACAGAATTGCTGGATCATATGGTTATTCTATGTTAAACTTCCTGAGGAACTGCCAAGCTATTTTTCACAGTGACTTTACCATTTTCCATTCCTACCAGCAATGTATAAGGTTTCTAGTTTCTCCACATCCTTGCTAACACTTGTTTTTCTTTCTTTTCTTCCCTCCCTCCTTTCCTTTCCTTTCCTTTCCTTTCCTTTCCTTTCCTTTCCTTTCCTTTCCTTTCCTTTCCTTTTTCCTTTTTCCTTTTTCCTTTTTCCTTTTTCCTTTTTCCTTTCCTCTCCTTTCCTTTTTCCTCTTCTCTCCTTTTTCCTCTCCTCTCCTCTCCTCTCCTCTCCTCTCCTCTCCTCTCCTCTCCTCTCCTCTCCCTCCTCCTCTCCCTCCTCCTCTCCCTCCTCCTCTCCCTCCTCTCTTAAAATAATGATAATAACCATCCTGGGGTGCCTGGGTGGCATCTGATTCTTGATTTTGGCTCAGGTCATGATCTTATGGTTTGGTTCATGGGCTCGAACCCCACGTCAGACTGTGCACTGACAGTGTGGAGCCTGCTTAGGATTCTCTCTCTCCCTCTTTCTTTGCCCCTCCCCTGCTTACACTCTCTCTTTCTCTCAAAGTAAATCAACTCAGAAAAATAAGAACCATTCTAATGGGTGTGAAATGGTAGCTCCGTGTGGTTTTGATTTGCATTTCCCTAATGACATGTTAGGCATCTTTTCCTGTACGTAATGGCCATTTACGTATATTCTTTGGGGGAGTGCCTATTCAGGGCCCTTTGCCCAGTTTTGAATTGGGTTGTCTTTATGTTGCTGAGTTGTGCATAACACCTTTTTTAAAAAGTAAGAGGTGCACCATAATAATCCAGACTATGTTTCTCCCTTCTCAGGATTCCTACAGGAAACAAGTAGTAATTGATGGAGAAACCTGTCTCTTGGATATTCTCGACACAGCAGGTCAAGAGGAGTACAGTGCAATGAGGGACCAGTACATGAGGACTGGGGAGGGCTTTCTTTGTGTATTTGCCATTAATAATACTAAATCATTTGAAGACATTCACCATTATAGGTGGGTTTGAACTGATAATAAAATGACTTTGAGGAGTAATTATATCTTTCCTTTCCTGAGTCTTTGCTGACTACCACGCATAAATTATCTCATTTGAATTTTAAAATAATAATGAGGTAGGCATTATATCCCTGTTTTACAAACGGAAGTTCTTGAGGACTAGAGCAGTTGAGTAACTGATTCCAGATTGCATGGGTGGCGGTGCTGGGATTGAAACCTCGGCTTGTTTGACTTCAAATCCTTCCTTAACCACTCTCAACCACTGTACGCTAGGGTCACAGGGCCTCAAGCTAGAGCCATCGTAAAAATGAAAACCATCCACAAAAATATGAAAAGGTAATTGAGGTGGTACCACTCAAATCGCCTTAAAAATAATTGAGTATATTTAGTGTAGAATTTCTTGGAACTGGAAAAACATTGGCTTTAGATAGTTAAGAAAAACAAACTCTGAAGTTGTAAAAGATTGAAATACTAGAAAAATTACAGTTTATAAAGAATCTGACAAATCTGTGTAAAATTGACTACTTTAAAAGAATCATTGTATTGAATATACTTTATATTCTATTTCTTTGAGGATTTCCAGTTTTCAAAAGTGCATATTAATATCCCATTCATTAGCTATGTTCTATAACAGCGAGTTAGCCCAGTTAAGAGGTTTAACATTTTACCTAATACATTTCCTACAGCATGTTTTCCTTATAGTCTGGTGAGAGAGAAAAAAAAGTTTGAGTGGGTGACAGTGTTTTTGTAGAATAGTAAATTGGTGTCGATATGTTTGTTAAGCTATAAAGGTTACTTAGTTAATGAGTAGGGGAACTGAGAATCTGAACCAGTTCTGACTCTGTTGTCTACTTGCTTCTTACTCCATGGTGTATCTTTGAAATTCACTCACAATTGTGAAGGAATATAAATTTACCCCAAATTTAGAGTTTATGCACATCTTATTGGGAAAAAAAATCAACCTATAGAAGGAATTTTAACAGAATAAACAGTGTAGTAACATCAATGTTGTCCACATAGATATCAGAATCTTCCCACCTTGGTGGTCCCTTTTTTGAGAAAAGTATATGACAGTGAGGTCAGTGTTGTAATTTGGGTTTTGTATAAACATTTTTAATTTTGTACACATACATTTAATAACATATATAGTATTTGTAAAGTTATAATTTTGAAAATTAGGCATAGCACTTTTTTTGGCTTAGAAGTTTTCAATGTTTTCTGTTTTATCATGACGATCTACCTGCATATGAACCTACTAGATTGTAGTTTTCCTGTATTTCTGGGTATTTTATCTTTTAAGACACACAGAAATTCTCTGTTTAAAATGGAGAAAAGAATAACTAGAAGAAGCAAGGAATATTTGGTGTGGTGGGAACTAGGAATTACATTAAATGCCTTCTTTCAGCCATATTTTATAAAACAAAATTATGGACAATTTTTGAAAGATTGTTTGTTACTAATGTTTCTGTTGTAACTTTTTTCTTCTCTCCAGAGAACAAATAAAAAGAGTTAAAGACTCTGAAGATGTACCTATGGTCCTAGTAGGAAATAAATGTGATTTGCCTTCTAGAACAGTAGATACAAAACAGGCTCAGGACTTAGCAAGAAGTTATGGAATTCCTTTTATTGAAACATCAGCAAAGACAAGACAGGTAAGTGAAATTGTAATCAATATGAATCTATTCTCTGCAAACTATATCATAATTTTAATCATTAATCGTAATTTGCTAACCTTTATTCTAATGACATCATTTTGAGGGCAGAAGGGCAAGAGCACTGATAAATGTTCATACCTGTAGCATAACCGTTATATCATTTAATATAACTTAGTTTTTCTTTCTGTTATGCTAAAATAGAAAATAAAACAATGTTTACTTGGTAAATGTTCTTTTAAGGATATGAAAGGGCCGCATTTCTTAATCCAGTGTCCATGGTATTACTTTTGGCTTTGGTTTCTTTCCACATTGAACATTTCTCTTAAACACAGCACATCTTACATTCAGCATTCAAGAAATGTGGGAATTTTTTTAAACTGTTATATTTATAAAGTCAAAGAACAGGGGAACAAATACTGAGTTTCCTGTTTTAGAACTGTTTTTGAAGAGTATTAGGTCATGTGTTTCTAGATTAAATGTTGTTGTATTTGAAGAATTTTACTTTGGTAGAATTTTTTTAAGGATATATTTATTTTTGGAGAAAGTTTTTATTAAAGCGAGAGGATATTTAGAAAGTAAACAAATTCTCAGTTATTCATTTGCTGTGTTGTTACGACCAAAATTAATGCCAGATTGATCCTGAATTTTGTTTTTCAAAAATTATCTTCATTTTTAAAAGTAACTTTTTCTCTAAGTGAAATAAAATAGTTTCAGGTGACATTATTAAACCTATGAAATGAGAGTTTAACATATAGAAAAAAATTCTAGAAAGGAATACATAAGGATATGATGGAATATAATTTTCATATACTAAGAAATTGATCAATTTATATTCCACACAAGCTGAATGTTTATTTTTGGGCTTTGCTAGTTATGTGTACCTGTGAACCCAGAAAAACAATTTTGTGGAATTTAACTTCTGTAATGCTAGGAGTTAAGAAAATTGATGAACAACTCATTACATATAAAACAGGTTAAACTAATAAAAACACATATTTGAAAACTTTCACTGAAGTCTGTAAAAAGTAAACACCTTCAGCTAGTGTATATGTCTGTTTCCCTAGTGGAAAAGCTTATGTAAAGCTTATGTAGTGGCTGTACAGATTTGATGCACACTGAAAAAACAATGAATTTTATTTTAAGTTTTTTACGGGGATAAAAAGCTGAATTTCTGCAGTTTGATTATAGTACAGATAGCTCATTCTAAAACCTGACTTACAGGTTAAAGAAAGAAGTTGGTATATAGCACTTCACTTTAGAGGAGTTAAGATTTCATTCAAATCCATTCCCAGGTCCTAAAGACTGGGAAGAGTTTGGTTTTTGTTTTCTTTTTACTGATGTTCTCCAACAAGACTTCTTGATTTCCCTTATAGAGGAAGTACTCGGAAAACATGATTATAATATTTATAACTTTTCTCCCAAATTTAAAATGGAGGGAATGTTATTGAAAACGTTTATAAACATGCCTACTACTAAATCATACTATTAACATTTTATTAACTTGGATTACTTGTAACTTTTAAAAGATACTTTTTAGACATTAGTTAATATTTTAGTTCACATTTTACAAAAAAAAAAATCTGAGATTTTGCCTAATGTTATAAAGGGTTGCAAATAGAGCAGGGCTGCTCATACTTTAATATGGATATGAATGGATTGGGCTTTTTATTCAAATCGAGATTCTAAAACTGTGGGTTCAGGTGGAACCTGTGATCCGCACTTCTAACAGGCTCTCAAGTGATGTTGATTTGATATGTGGACCACACCTGGGGAAGGGGACCGACTACATAGAAGATGGTAAAAGGGAGTCATTGTGTTATTCCAACAATGTTGCCCTCTGCTTCTCAGTGATAAGAGCCTTTTAGTTGTGTCATGTACAGTTTCTACCTAAGAAGTACTAGTTTATTCTTAGTGTTTGATGTTAATGCTTTGCTAGATCACAGCATTCATAATTAATCTGAAAATTACCTGGATTCCTTTTAAAGTAGATTTGTAGGTTTTATTAGTTTTTTTATGGGGAGGTGGGGAGGGTGAATATAGTATGTATGATATGGAAGTGGATTGATTTAAATTTGCTTGGTAGATATTTATGTAGAGATGGTCTAGTTAAAATACAGAGGAATATAAAGGCATACTTGTAGTACTTTATTTCCTCTAACACTCAGCTTTTCTAATATTTATAACCTATCCATATCTTTATATAATTTATGTTGCTAAACTATAACTTAGATATTTTAGTTTCTGATCTTTAACTTCTTTTTATTTCATTGACTTGTTGATTGCCTTTCAAAGATTTATTCATCTTCCCCTGCTGAAATTAATTTGATATTTGCATGCTTTTGGAGACCTTACAGAGCTATTCCAAGTATTTGTGGAGGTTATGAAATATGTAAAAATTTTAAAAATTTACATTTCCAGTTTTTCTGGAAAATTGAGGCTCTGTTTTCTGCAGGGTATTTTGTTACCCATCTGCTATTATTTATTTGCTATTAGAACAGAATAAATATATATACACTTGTTGCATTTTATCTGCAGCAGTTTGTTTCATGCTCTAAGTTTTAGTCTTGAGCATGAACCTAAAACACAAACACCAAACATAATTATGAGTCAAGTTAGTAGGAATAAGACTTTCATTTAGAAGGGCTAGATAAGTTATCTTAAGCTTTGGGGGCCACAAGCCGTATCTGTTTCAGTTTTTTTTTCTTATAACCCTTTAAAAATGCAAAAATAATTCTTAGCTTGTGGCCAGTACAAGAAATAGACTGTGGCTGCATTTGGCCTGCGGCCTGTAGTGTGCTGATCCCTGATTCTCTGGGGAACCATATTGTTTGATAAGATGCTAGATGTTAGGCCAGACTTTTGACTTAAAATTTACAGGCTAACATTCATAATTTTAAAATAAAACTTATATATTCTATGAAAGGGAAACTAGGAGTTTTACTCTAGTACTTTTTAAGACAGAATTGCAGAATATATATCTTATGAAATTAATTGATTTGTAATTTATTTTTTTTATTTTTATTTTTTTTAAATTTTTTTAATGTTTTATTTGTTTCTAGGAAAGAGAGAGAGACAGCGTGAGCAGGGGAGGGTCAGAGAGAGAGGGAGTCACAGACTGAAACAGGCTCCAGGCTCTGAGCCGGCAGTCAGCACAGAGCCCGACGCGGGGCTCGAACCCACGAACCGCGAGATCATGACCTAAGCGAAAGTCGGACGCTTAACTGACTAAGCCACCCAGGCGCCCCAATTGATTTGTAATTTAAAAAGCCCATCATATAGGCTAGAATACAATGAATTGTATATTTTTCTAATATTTTAGTCTACATCTAAAAGGCCAGAGTAATTTTTATTTTCTGCTAGTATGCTTTATGTGGTCTCTATGTTCCTATATAAAGACTGCTACCCCTATTTCACATTTATCTGGGTAGTTTAGTAATTGCCAGATTTTTCTGGCATTGGGCAGTGGATGCAGTGTTGGCAAAGACTGTTGAAACCAAAACATTGACACCATGGTAATCAGCTGTGTGTTTTCCGGTCTGCTAAAATCAGAATTGGGGAGTATTCGGTAAAGTGGATGACAGAAGCAGAATTCTTAGCATATCTGCTACTCCTGATTCAGCCATTTTTGCTTTCTGGAGGTCTTGAATTGAGCATAATGGGAAAATTAGTTTTACAGACTTAAAAATGTTGAGTGATTAATTTCCTGGTTTTTATTGTTAATTTCTAGATACTTAAAATTAGTTTAGTTGTGAGAAGACCTTAATTAAAGAAGGCTTTTGATCAAATTGTTTTAAAGCAAACCAAATAAGAAACTCCTTATGTGCCATATTTCTGTTTAATAGTTTGTAGTTGAGTTTGTATACATGAGATAAATATCTTGAACTTTAACTTTTTACAAGTTAAAGATAAAACAGTTACTGAGCACTTGCTGTGCACCATGCATAACCTCCCTTGTAGTGGTTTTGCTGCATGTCAGTAGTACCAGAGATGGAGTAGAGTTTAGCCATGTTTCTTGAGAAATACAGCAATACAGAATTGTTTTTAGAGTACATCTAATTTCTCCCATGCCTGTCCACCAAAAAAGCTAGTAGTCTTGCATCTCTCTTTACTGAGAGTATTTCAAGTGTTATTTCCTTGACAGTGTTTGCAAGAATTTTTGCTGGTAATAAGCCACTCATCAGGAACTTGTGCAAAATGAATCGCTTAGTGAAAGCATTATAAGCACCAGGATACAGAGTGATGCTGTTGGTTGACTGAAAGTTTAGTAACATTTGAAAATGAGTATGTGTGGCACTGAGCCATATTCTTAAGAATAAATCATTGGGTGCCAGTTAAGAGCTTAGAGCAGCTGGCCACAGTGCATATTGGACATCTGTTTCAGCTACACTTTGTCTTTAAAATTTACCTACACAGTTTGGGGTATGAAACCAGTTTTCTCTGGTAGTGCCACTGGTTGAAGGTACACACAAGGATAAATAATGTTTTCTTAATGTCAGTATCATTCTAAGTCATATTATTGAAAAATGAGAAGTCTGAGAAATAACAGTTTAAGTCTGAGAAAATAACTAACTTGAAAATCTAATGTAATTTCCAATTAGTAAAAATAAAAAATGAACAGAGTCACTCTGGAATAACTTTCTCACTATCATCTTAGCCACTGAGGCCCTAATACTGAAAATCTTGGTGGTGGGTCGTAATCTCTTCTTTTTAATTATTGGCCTCCAGTTCTCTCTCTGCATTGCTGGAAACAAAAATCATATATCTTGTACTGGTGATGGGGATGTGCACACCTAAAAAATAGAATGTTCAAAATGATCTTAGAAATAAGTTACAATCAAAACTTGCTTCTGCTAAATTAGCAGGGGACCAAAACCCTGTTCCCTACACCCTAGCATTTTTTACTACTTTTCTGTTGATCTTATAACTTTTTATTAAACAGGAGTAAAAGTTTACATTCTTAAAAAATATGGGCTTTTACCTGGTTTGTTTTATTTTTATGTGTATATATTTATATTTTAATTTCTTGCATTGATTTTGAATTAAAAGAGAATCATATTCTCTTATATATATAAACAGCAAATTTAAATGCCTCTTAACAAAACCCAATTTTATGAATTTTAAAGTTTTACTTTAAAGGTAAACTATAGAACTCTACTGAAGCAGTGCTTAATATATTCTTGTGATTTATAAAAATTAATATACCCTCAAGAATTGAGGCGTCCTTTTTTTTTTTCTTAAATAATATAGGCAATGAATGTATGCTAACTTCTGCATGCAAAAATAAAGCCTTAGTTGTTGGTTTATTTCAGTTAATATCTAAATGGCCACTTCTTTGTGCCTGATTGAATTTAAAACCACAAATCATATCTTTGATATGTATTTGCTTTCTAGGTACTGGGTTCATTTTGTCATATTTGGCTCAGAAAGACTGATGTTACCAATCCCAGAGAGTTCAAATATGCCAATACCCATAGCAAGTAATTCATTTTTAAAAGTAAAAACATTAATCTGTTTAATGTCTTAAAATTAAATGTGCAATAAAATATACCAATCTTTCTAAATACTTACATTTTCTTTTAGAAGAATAGACACAAATACTAATCTTTTAAATTAATTTGCACTACACAGAGATTAGTATTTGTAGGTATCTGTTAGATGTGAGCTTCAACTCTGGTGCTTTGTTTTTCTAGATAAACTAGGAGTACAGTCAGCTGAATACCCCTTTGGCTACTGCTTACTTTTCCGTACTGGAAAGGACATTAAAAACTTTGTTAATCTCCATATGATCATATATGATTTGTTGTCATAGCCTTCTCACTGTAGCCTTAGGCAGAAATCCCTTTTGTCCCTTTAGAGTATTTAAATTAGAATGGAAGATATGAAGCCAATATAATTGGATAGTGCTCTAAAAATTATTTTTAAGACTTCTTTCTAATAAGGAAACAAAATGCACTGTTACTATTCTGTGTGTGTACTTTAAACAGTTCATGATGTTTTCATATTATGGTAGATGGCCCTCATGTAGCATTTTTATTTAAATAATGTAGCTATCCACTACAAAAGTCCGTCTCCACTCATGGACCCTAGAAATGGTCTGGACAGTGTTTTAATTGAAGATAGACGTCAAGATTCCCATCCCTTGACCCAGTTTTATAAAATTTGAGGTATTTGTGTGTGTGTTTAATTTTAAATATCCCTTCTGTTCCATTTTTCTCCCTCCCCATGTAGGGTGGGAGAGGCAGGGATGCTTGTTTTTCCTGAGTCAAATAATTTAAATCTGACTTTAGTTTAAGCGCTGATTACTTTCATGACTAGCAAACTGTAACGACTGTATTAGTTGATACACAAATACTAATATAGGTCCTAGGTTTTTCATGATCTCCCCTAATTCTTAATTTAAATTGTTTTAAAAAATTCCAGTTCTATTACAAAACAAAGTGATTTGAAAGAACAAACCAGGATTCAAGCCCATATTTAAAACTGCATCCCCACTTTTTTTGGAAACAATCTGATGTCTGTTTTTAAAAGAAATTCTCAAGATCATAATTTCAAACTTCTTGCACAAGGCTGTCCCAATAAATTACAGTTACCAATGAAACAGACTTTAAAGAAGTTGTGTTTTACAATGCAGAGAGTGGAGGATGCTTTTTATACATTGGTGAGAGAGATCCGACAATACAGATTGAAAAAAATCAACAAAGAAGAAAAGACTCCTGGCTGTGTGAAAATTAAAAAATGCATTGTAATGTAATCTGGTAAGTTCAGCATATTAATTTCAGCAGAAACCAGATGTTTTTCAGAGGTAACCAAGTAGCAACCACTGTAGAACTACCTAGCATGTGGGATTCTGATTGGCAGTATTAAAAGATAAGAAATTAGTAGTTTGTTTCCATCATTACTACACTTATTTAAAAAAAAATTTTTTTATAGTTTATTTTTGAGACAGAGACAGAGTATAAGCAGGGGAGGGGCAGAGAGAGGGAGACACAGAATCTGAAACGGGCTCCAGGCTTTGAGCTGCCAGCACAGAACCCGACGTGGGGCTTGAACACACGAACCGTGAGATCATGACCTGAGCTGAAGTCGGATACTTAACCCACTGAGCCACCCAGGCGCCCCTACTACACTTATTTTTAATCTAATGTGTATTAATTATAATTGACACAGTTTTGATAGCTATAGACTACATTTGTTGTTGGGTCTAGAGAGGGGAAAAAAAAAAAAAAACTGTAAAGAGTAGTAAGGTTGAGTGGCCCAGAAGGTGGGGAAGGGCCCGCTCTTACAGTGTATCCTTTCTTTTGGACGTTCTGCAAGCAAACACGTTTTGCCTGTGTTCTCTAACTCGGTGGCAGCAACATCACTGTTTTACTGAAGTAAGAAGCCTGGGGATCTTGGGATGACCCTTACATCCCTCTTGTGCACTCCCATTTGGAAGCAACCACAAATTCCTTTGATGTTACATTCCAACTTTTATCACCTCATTTCTTGATAGGACTGTTATAACTTATTTGTTTACCTGTTGCTGCCTTTATTGACAGTGCAACCAAAGAGATACACTTAAAAGAAATGTCATTGTCTTTTCATTAAGTCCAGTCACTGGCTTCCTGTTACTATGGAATAAAATCTCAAACTTCATAGCATATATATCTTAACATCTTCCTACCCCTCTAACCTTTGGCTTTTGACCTGATTCCTAAAAACTCCTTGCCTGGAGGGTTTTTTTGTTTTTTGTTTTGTCCTATGTAAACCAAAACAAAACAAACCCATGTTATTTCTCACCTTTCCTTGAGTCTTGGCTGCTGCTCTTGTTTGGAATGCCAGTATCCTTATCCGTGGTCATATTAATTAGCTAACGTTTTTTTCATGATTCTCTACTATCCAAGAATCGTTCTTTATAGCCTTAAATGGGCATAATATCCAATGTACTGTTCTTAACTGTTACATGCTTGGCATGTTAAATTGAAAAAGCCTCTTTTATGTTTGATTCTCAAACAGTAGAATCTTAGCCAGAATCATGTATTTTTAATCTTTGCATGACCATGATTTAACAAAGTAACTGCCCATTTGGATTTACTGAGTGGAATTTCTGAGTTTCCTTTCTAAACCAGCCCACATTAAATTTGGTCTTGCTCAGAAAATATTTAACTCAGTAGTTTTTATTATATTGATTTGAGTTCTGAAATAGTATGTCTCCCAAAAGCATAAAATGTACATCTGAATTATAGAGTCCATCCCAGAAGATACATGGTATACTAATCTGCTAAACTCAGAAGAAATAAAGCATGACTGGCATTAATTTTTATGATTTATGAACTCAATATTTTTTGAGTATCAGATAGAGCAATATCTTAATTCAAAAACTGTAGTAAAATGTAATATTGCAATGCAGTTTGAAAAGAACTTTTTTTTAAAAGTAGAACTATTTAGAATAAGTTTTACACTTTAATTTTTATTTAAAACAGGTGGAGGCATAGACTTTTCTAAGATTTCTAATTTGTGACTATGTAGTATAATGTCAAATAACTAGTGAGTATGATGAATCCTTGCTTTTTTCAGTGGGCATGGATATCATTTTATTTAAAATTATACTTGGTAATACTTAAAATTTTAAATAAAAATATTTTTACAAAATTAATTTGACAGTAATAAATATATACGAATGTGTTTTTCTTAGTCCTAAAATGGATGGGTGTAAACAAAATTACTGGGATAATTTTTTGTCTTAACATATGTGTGTATGAAAACAAGTTCCCATATGGAAAAAAAGAATTCAGTGCCCTGTTTCAATTAATTGTAATGTATCCTTAGTCATTGCAGTTGTTTAATTTTAATAAGTTACATAAGAGTTCGGTATTAAGAAAGAGTGCAACATTAACCTAAAGTATTTGTCAGAATCTTAGAAGACAGAAATGTTACCACATTCTGTTTTCATTGTCCCCTAAATATTTGTGTATTGTTTTTTAACTTAGAGTGTCATCTATATACCCGTCTCGTGGTTTTTCATTTTATCTCTTCTATTATTTTATCTATAATATACCATTGACATTTTTCTTCATTATAGAAGTAGTTGAAATCATAAGCATTTGTGATCAAAGGGAATTTGTGAAGGGTATGGGAGTTGGATTAGTCCTCTTTTAAGATTCCATACCATTCTAAGGGAATGGATTATAAACTAGTCAAGGGTTGGTGAATTATGAAATAATGGTTCTTTATTATATCATTGGAATGTTTTGAATTTTATGTGTTAAGTTTAGCATAGGGGCACCTGGGTGGCTCGGTCGGTTGAGCCTCTCTCTTTGGCTCAGGTCATGATCTCTCAGTTTGTGGGTTCGAGCCCCACATCAGGCTCTGTGTTGACGGCGCAGAGCCTGGAGCCTGCTTCAGATTCTGTGTCTCCTCTCTCTGCCCCTCCCCTGCTGACACTGTCTCTCTCTCTCTCTCTCTCTCTCTCTCTCAAAAATAAACATTAAAAAAAAAAGTTAATATAAAGGTTTATATATATTAAGCCTTGATTGTATTGCTGATAAATTATATTTGATCACTCTTCCTCTCCTTTGGGTGAAGGAAAAGCATGTGTTGTACCAGTAATGAATGATTTCAGAAAGTAGGGAACATCATTTAGTGCAATTTGGGGGTCTTGTTGGGGACTTTTTTCACTCAGCTTTTCACTGCTGTTCATGTAATAATTCTGGTGGGGTTTTTTTGTGTGTTTTTATTTTATTTTATTTTTTTTTAATTTTTTTAATGTTTTATTTATTTCTAGGAGAGAGAGAGAGACAGCATGAGCAGGGGAGGGTCAGAGAGAGAGGGAGTCACAGACTGAAACAGGCTCCAGGCTCCAAGCTGGCAGCCAGCACAGAGCCCGACGTTGGGCTCGAACCCACGAACCGCGAGATCATGACCTAAGCGAAAGTCGGACGCTTTACCAACTGAGCCACCCAGGCGCCCCTTTTTTGTGTGTTTTAAAAAAAAAAAATTTGGGGGGGGGCAGGGGAGAGGGGCAGAGGGAGAATCTAAAGCAGGCTCCACACTCAGCATGGAGCTGAATGCAGGGCTCAATCCCACTGTTGAGCTGAAATCAAGAGTTGATAGCTCACTAAGCTCACTAAGCCACTCAGATGGCCCTATTCTGGTTTTCATCCTACAACTACTTATTTAAACCTTGAGCAAGCCTCTCATTCCAGCTCTGTGTTTGCTTTTCGTTCTTTTTTTTTTTTTTTTTAAAGTTTATTTATGTTGAGAGAGAGAGTGTGTGAGGGAGGGGCAGAGAGAGAAGGAGAGAGAAAATCCCAAGCAGGCTCCACACTGTCAGCACAGAGCTTTATGCGGGGCTTGATCCCACAAACTGTGAGATCATGACCTGAGCCAAAATTGAGAATCGGACACCCAACTGACCAAGCCACCTAGGTGCCTGTTTACTTCTTTAAAAATATGATATTTTTCTTTTAGATCTGTTGTGAAAATGAGCTAAATGTAACTTAAATGAAAATGCCCTTGAATTAATTTTACAGTTTTGAAATATTAATTGTAGAGTTTTGTAGTATAATAGAATCATATCATTGATAAATTAAAAAATTTTTAATTTATTTTCAAGATAATATAACTTAATGTGTTTATATGAATATTCAACAGAAGTGGTTAAAATAAAAATTCAGTTTCCATTTTTCTTAAAGTGGCTTGATTTATACAACTTTATTTGCTAGGTATTTGTTCCTAGGACTCCCTCTAGTGTCTCTCTTTGAAAGCATCAGTAGGTTAACAGCTTTTTTTTTTTTTTAATATTTTTTAATGTTTTATTTATTTCTGAGAGAAAGAGAGAGAGACAATGTGAGCAGGGGAGGGTCAGACAGAGAGGGAGATACAGGATCTGAAACGGCTCCAGACTCCGAGCTAGCTGTCAGCACAGAGCTCGACGCAAGGCTCGAACCCACAAACCGTGAGATCATGACCTGAGCCGAAGTCGGACGCTTAACCGACTGAGCCACCCAGGCGCCCCGGTTAACAGCTTTTTAAAAGAATTACTACTCACAGATTTTAAAATTCATAGAGGATCATACTTTTTTATATTTTAATTTTGCTTTTATATTTCATTTGTTTTTTAATGGGGTCATGACAGGAATTGACTTCTCTAATTTTATAATTTCAGTACTGCAAGGTTAAAATCTCTTGCTACCACTTTCAGAGTGCTAGTTTTCACTTTATGAATTATTTGGTTGAAAATTATCCTATTTGAATTCACTTTCAGCATTATTTATTTACATACCTTGCTTTGATCAGGAGTAGATGTCCCAAAATGACCAAATGGAAATCTTTTTGAAGTTACAGCATTTGGCTATATATGGCAAACTTTTGAATATGTACTATATTAAACAGAAACTAAAAGAATAATAAATAAAAGAGAATCTCCTCCAAATTGATAACTACACCGCCATTTAAGTGATTTATCTCATTTCTCTACAAGTCAGAGGTATTACATTTTTCAAAGTATTGTGTCTTTTCTTTGGGGTCACTTTAAGTTTCTTATATCTTAAGTATATTAATTGAAACTAATGCCTCAATATATACTATTTCAAAACTGTAAGTATATTTGAATACTGATTATTTCTTGGGAAGTATTTAAATCTAATGGTATTAAGTAAGTATTGAACCCAGAGCTAAAATATTATTACTGTCAATATTTATGAAAGTAGTATATACTTGCATGGTTTATATCTAACATCTAGAAACTCAGGGATAATTAAGTGTAAATGCATATTCACACACATAAAAACACATGCACAAATGCACTTGGATCTGGTGACAAAGTGTGTCAATATGGAAAAATGAGTAGCAAAGTAAGTTCTGGGAAAAAGGTATTGGGAAAAAGGTATTTGTTCAGCTTATGTAAGATTCTGTACCACTGATTTTCTTTGCCTTTTGTGAAAAAT
The DNA here is from genome assembly GCF_003009895.1 of Hyaena hyaena. Classification (NCBI taxonomy): domain Eukaryota; kingdom Metazoa; phylum Chordata; class Mammalia; order Carnivora; family Hyaenidae; genus Hyaena; species Hyaena hyaena. The sequence continues at coordinate 506,218 of NW_024081634.1, read as the reverse complement.
CAGTGTTCCTATTTATAATGTTGATGAAATAAGAAGAAAACATTTAAGAATCCTAAAAGTCTGATATATATTCAGTTGCCTAAAGAGAAATGTAAAGTGTCCTTATTCTTTCTCAGTATTAGTGTCGCCAGTAGTGATAATATCCTTTCTGTTATCTGTATACCTCAATCTATCATATATTTTCACATTTTAATACTTGTTATGTGTTTCAGGGTGTTGACGATGCCTTCTATACATTAGTTCGAGAAATTCGAAAACATAAAGAAAAGATGAGCAAAGATGGTAAAAAGAAGAAAAAGAAGTCAAAGACAAAGTGTATAATTATGTAAATACAATTTGTACTTTTTTCTTAAGGCATACTTAAGTAAAAGTGGTAATTTTTGTACATTACACTAAATTATTAGCATTTGTTTTAGCATTACCTAATTTTCTGCTCCATCCAAACTGTTAGCTTTTATCTTGAATGCTTCTTTTAAATGACAGTGGAAACTTTTTTTCCTCTAAGTGCCAGTATTCCCTGATTTTGGTTTTTGAACTAGCAATGCCTGTGAAAAGGAAACTGAATACCTAAGATTTCTGTCTTGGGGTTTTTGGTGCATGCATTTGATTACTTCCTATTTTTCTTACCAATTGTGAACTTTGGTGTGAAACAAATTAATGAAGCTTTTGAATCATCCCTATCCTGTGTTTTATCTAGTCACATATATGGATTAATTACTAATTATAACTTCAGTTGAGATTTCATGATTGGTTTTACTGAAACATTGAGGGAACATGAATTTATGGGCTTCTTGTAGATTCATCTTGTAGGTATAACGTCCTATAGTTTCAGTCACCCTTAATGAATGTAAAGTTACACTGTTCATAAAGGTTTTCTCCGTCTTTTCACTGCTGTTTGTCATAGTCATGCTCCCCAAAATATTATATTTTTTCTATAAAAAGGGAAAAAATGGAAAAAAATACAAGGCAATGGAAAATATTAAAAGGCATTTACTTTCCATATTAGATAAATTCCTATAATACTCTAAATAGCTTTTCCTGTTAAGGCAGACCCAGTGTGTGATGAGGATTATAGCAGCCATTTTGGGGCTATATTTACATGCTACTAAATTTTTGTAATAATTGAAAAAATTTTAACATGTATAAAAAATTCCCATAGGAATTAAGTATAGTCTCCCTGTGTCAGATTGCTTTTTCTTAGCGTAACTTTAAATCTTTTCTTGAACTTCAGTCTTAGAAAATAGTTTTAATTCTGGTAGTGACGTTAACGATTATTTGGGCCAGTTAGCTGTAGTAGACGTTAAAGAGACCAAGGCTGCAAGGCCAGGCCTTGTGTGAACCTTTGAGCTTCATTAAGAGTCTCATGGTATGGACTGCATACCTGTGGCCTCTCAGTGTGGTCATGCACTGGGTGGTCAAAAGTGGGGACTAGCAGAGTTTGGATAAGATACATTCTCACGATGTGGTGGTCTTGCTGACAGATCAGACACATCACTTTTGTTTTTTAAAAAAAAACAACCAACAACTTTTTAAAAACATTATTTTAAATGAGATTTTGGGGTAGGGGGTGGCAAGATCTTAATTTTTTTTTTAAAACAATGAAGTGAAAAAGTTTCAGAATCTCTAGTATTGGCTAGTTCTCATTAGCCAATGTTACTGGCTAAAGTAACATTTCATAAACACTTTACAAGTATGGTCCATATTTAAGAATATATAATGGTTAAAGAATAAATTAATAACATGATTCCTACAATGCGTTTAAGATGTATTTTTAAATATCTGAAGTGAGACGGTGTGTTGAGGTGAAAATATCACTGGACTAAGAGGAAGGTGACTTAGATTCTAGTTACGTGTCTTTTACAATTCAATTTTGGGCAAATCACTATCCATTTCTTCATGTTAAAAGAAGTCATCTCAGAGGCTATATCTAGCATTACAGCTATGTGATTTACATTCAGTTTACATAAAGATATACCTATTTGTCAATCTCAGCACAATCTGTAACTTTTTACCTGTGTTATCTTCAGTGCCAGTCTTAGGCAAAGTTGTGCAAGAGGTGAAGTTTATTTTTGAGTATCTATTCTCCAGTGTCAGTATCAGTACTCTCCCCCACATTCGTGTCATCTTGCCTGCCTACCCTTCTACATGCCCCATGACTTGATGCTTTCCTCTTAATACTTCGAATTCCTCTAACCTCAAGATTTATTGCTGCTTTGGATATCTCTGTGAAGGCTTCCCATCAAGTCACATTAGTCAGGCTCAACATAATCTGACAGATACTATAGTGAGATTGAACCTAATAGCTAATTTTTAGGTGGTAGCTATATAGCAATTTAACTTTGATCCTTTTGAACATCATCTCTTTGCTACCTGGTCCATTAGTGACTAAGTAGGAATTTTCATACCTGCTATGAGTAGACAGAACCCTATCCGGTGGAAGAATTTAATAAAGGTAGTACTGAAAGATTTCCTTAGATAACCTAAAATTAGAACTAGCCCTGGTAACAGTGATACATTCCAGTATTTTGATAAGCAAAATCTTCTTACAATGAAAACTACCTTAAAATTTAATTCACAAAGCTTACTTTTCAGAATTCATTTATTCAACAAATATTTGAGTGCCTACTAGATGCCAGGTACTACACAAGGCACTGGGGATATTACATATCCCCCAAAAAGGACATAATCCCTATCCTTAAGTAGTGCTGATATTTTAGAGTGGTCTGTAATATCTTAGTGAGGCATGTGGCACATGACCCAGAGATAACATAATGCATATTGTAGTTTTGCAAGAAGGGATATGGTCTCTAAGGTTTCTTCCAGTTCTAAAATAATTGTTTTGCGGATTCCAGTAAAGCTGTTCAATCAAGCTACTTTATATAAATCGCTTTACTTCCTTATTTTAAAGGAGTAAACTTGACTATATATTGTTTTTTATTTGGGATAATTACGTGATTCTCTTGGGACAACTAATAGTACATATTAAATCATATGTCAGATAATAACATTAAAATTCCCAAGTGTGTATTATTCTAGTTGGTCTCTTTGTATAATAATTAAAAATAGACTTAAAATTAAATAATTGAATTTAAAAATAGTTTTATTTATCTGGGTATGAATAAACAGACGCCTGAACTAATTCACAGAAAAGAAAATTTCTATGTAAAAAAATCAGTCCAGTTTCTGAAATGCTGTGCTAAACTACAGGTTTATGGAACATTATCTAGATAGGGTGTTAAGACTTTATAGTACTTCCTCTTGTTTCTACACAAGAGAAAGAAATGGCCATACTTCAGGAATTGCAGTGCATAACTGAGGGATTTTTAGGACTCTTGAATTTTTTGATGTAGCTGGGCAACATTTTTTAGGCAGTGGTAATTATCCTTTATTATGTGAATTTTGAATGGTTTAACGGAAGGTTTGTTTTTGTAGAGATTTTACAAGGGGAGCCATAATCCTAGAAATAAATTTATGTAATTATTACGGCCTTAAAGATAAAAATCCTTGTTGAAGTTGAAAAAAATTGCTAAATTACATAGTCTTAGACATTAACATGTTTGTGGAAGAATGTAGCAGAAGTATGTAGTATAATTTCAGTGAATATTTCCAATTAGGAATTCTAGGCTCTATTTTAACTGAGTCACACTGCATAGGAATTTAGAACCTAACTTCTAGGTTATCAAAATCTTTGCCACCATTGCACAATTTTGTCCTAATATATATAGAAACTTTGTGAGGCATGTTCAGTTGCAGTTTGCACAAGTTCATCTCATTTGTATTCCACTGATTTTTTTTTTCTTCTAACCATTTTTTTCTAAACAATTGTACACACATTCAGTTTTTTTGGTAGGAAATAAAAACTGTCATTTCCATTGTCAAAAAATAACAATTTCTTGGTAACTCTGTATTAATGTTTTCTTTTAAAAAATCAGTTTCTTTAAAACTGAATTTATATTTAATAATTTCTGTTAGTATTGGGTAGCGTGAAATCTGCATTGAGAAATTGAACAGCATACACCTGATAGCTGTAAATTCCTTCAGAAAATGAAAATTATTTCTTCCTAAAGGTACATTTACATAAGTTCTTGAGGAATAGTCATAACTAGGTTAATAATTGTTTTTGTTTAATAGTTTTAAGTGCCTGTTTGGGATGATGATAGGCAATTTATATGAATTTAGGAAAAAACAAAAGTTTTCACTTGCAGAAATGTCAATTACAGAGGGTCCCCCTCCCCATAGAGCTAAATGGGTTATGTAATGTTTTATCCAAAAGTTTCCAATTCCACTGTCTTGTGTTTTCATGTTGAAAATACTTTTGCATTTTTCCTTTGAGTGCCAATTTCTTACTAGTACTATTTCTTAATGTAACATGTTTACCTGGAATGTATTTTAACTATTTTTGTATAGTGTAAACTGAAACATGCACATTTTGTACATTGTGCTTTTTTTTGTGGGACATATGCAGTGTGATCCAGTTGTTTTCCATCATTTGGTTGCGCTGACCTAGGAATGTTGGTCATATCAAACATTAAATTTAAAAATGACCACTCTTTTAATTAAAATTAACTTTTAAATGTTTATAGGAGTATGTGCTGTGAAGTGATCTGAAATTTGTAATATTTTTGTCATGAACTGTACTGCTCCTAATTATTGTAATGTAATAAAAATAGTTATGGTGACTATGATAGTGTGTACTTCTTGAAACGTTTGTGCCACAGTTGATACGGAATACTTCATAAAACACAGACCCTATAGTATATTAGTGAATCTTTTGCAGCTTATAAGTTAGATATATTCTTTATTTGTGAAAGGTGTTTTGAACATTCTATAAAGGTTTTAAGTGTTTACTTAAAACCATGATAGATTTAGGTCCATTACCATGTTAATTCATTTAAAAGTAGATGCAAAACAGACCTGTCTTTATGATGAAAGAATAGAATAACAACATTATTTATTACTTTTTATCAGTAAAGGTAATTGATACACAACAGGTGACTTGTTTTAAGACCCAAAGAGAACCAGCAGCAAAATTAATAATGGAAGATATTAAACAGGTTGTATGTAATGCCAATCAATGGCAGCCTACTTCAAGATCAGAAATAATCTTACTCCACACACACATTATTTCTGTAACTACACTTCTATCATCGCCAGGTGCTATCTGCTTTGTAGTGAATCTTGAGTGTGTGCTGAGAATTAAGTGCCACACAGGGTCAAAAATAAGGTGGTATTCCTTCAAAAGTTAAGGGGAATTAATGTGCAAGAAATTATTTTTAGTTAAATGTATATTAAGTGGCATTCTCTTGTCAGTAAAATGGAAAAATGGGATAAGAATAATTGGCAAAAACTTACTAAATTAAAATTATTTCAGGTGCACTATAGTTTCATTCAAAATGGGTGCTCATTATTTTTTAATTGGTAGTTGGCTATATTGCTAATTTTGTATAAAAATTAAGCATAAAGGGTTGCTGATAAAGCTCTGTGAATAGAGATTGAAACCTATTTCAGTTCAATAAGGCAGCGCAGGTATTTTTTACATAACCTGTATATCTTGCCATTTTAACGTAACGCACAATTATTTTTATCATATCTTGTTTACATAAATAGCTGACACTGCATTTCAATCAAATTATAGTAACTGTAATCAGTTAGTTTTGTTGCTATCTGAATAATAGCGTTGTTTCATTGCTCTGTATTTCCTAAGAAAGTATAAGGCTTCTAACTCTTTCATTACAAATTCGCCTCGTCCGATAAGTTCTTTGATCTTCTCTGGGTCCTTCACATCTTTGTTTTTAAGGAAAACATTCTTCAGACGCCTTTTAAAATAGTCTGCTCCCTTTGGATAGTCTCGTCCAAGATACAGCAGCTTAAAAAAGAAAAATTATATATTTCTAAGCAATCTGTATCTCAATAACATATGTATAAAACTGGCAACGTAAGTACTTACATTTTTATAAAGGTTCAGTACTTCTCCTCTTAAAGAATTGTTGGCCATTTTCATTTATTATGAAAAGTGTCCACCTTTATACATAACATACCTAAAGAAAAAAAATTTTTGTAAAGAACTGCATCGTAGTCCCTTTTAGAATCAAAGAAAAGTGATTGTACATGTTGGGAATATGGTTACCTTTTTGTTTTTCATTCAGCTTTTTGAGCACTTTATGTTCCAGGCACTGACATAGCTATGAAATGTCAGATATGTGTTCTCACAGAACTATATATCTGTGGGGGAGACATATGAAGAGGATTTTTCTATGAAGGAAAAAGAATAATGAGAGAGAAAATGAGTTGTCAAAAACGGATGTCCTTTTATACGGAGTGAAATGAATGAGATTTAAATCCCAGCTGCATAACGTTACACAAATTACTTAAGCTTTCTGAGCCTCAGTTTCCTTTCTGTCAAGAAAGAGTGTCTATGTTGCTCTCAGGGCAAGGCCAGATTTGTTTGGTGGACACACAAGAGGCCTAATCCTATCTAGAAGGGTGCTATCCTAAGAGAGGCTAAAGAGTAGAAGCTGAGTGTGGGAGTCAAGCAGGTTCTCGACTAATGGTAGATGGGCAGTAAGAGTGGTGGTAAAGAGACTGGGTGAACAAACCCTAGCAGGTACTTACGCGAGAAGCAAGCAACATCCAGTGAAGTAGACTGTGCTTCTATATGTGTAACCTGTTACTGCTATTAGAGAAAGGTGGCTCTTTAAAGGCAACATGATTGCCTAAACATAGAAAATAATTCCCAGTACTTGTTATGGTTGTGGGGATTAAACTGTAAAATTCCTAACACCATAAGCATTTTAGTTCGTAATAAGCCCAAAGTAAATGTTCATGTCATCCATAACCCTCCTTAAAATTTACTCCTATTTTTCCAATGACCTAAGACAACTTTTATACTTTATGTCCCTCATTAACAGAATTATTTTGAAATAATTTCAGTCTTGCAGGAAAGTTATTAGCAACATAATCCTAATACCATTTTTCCTGAACAGGATTTTGAGAGTAAGGATATATAGGAAATTGAGAATTGAGAGAATGTTACTAACATGATATATTAGTGTGAGTACTTTGCAGTGCCATCTAAAGGAAATACAATCCAACACACCTATGTAATTTTTCATTTTCTAGTGTCTCATATTAGAAAACAAAACGGGCGCCTGGGTGGCTCAGTTAAGCGTCTGACTTTGGCTCAGGTCATGACCTCATGGTTCCTGGGTTTGAGCCCTGCATCTGGCTGGCTGCTGTCAGCACAGAGCCTCCTTCAGATCCTCCGTCTCCGTCTCTGTCCACCCCACCCCCACTCGTTCTCTCTCTCTCTCTCTCTAATAAAAACTTTAAAAAATTAAAGTGAAATTAGTTTTATAATATATTTTGTTTATGTCCAAAATATTATTTCAATATGTCATGTTAGCTATATTTCAAGTGCTTATAGGCATGGCTTAGTTGCAGCTATATTGGACAGCACAGCTTTAAAGTATATTTCCTGTGAACAAGGGCATTTTCCTACAGAAAAGTACAACTATCAGAAACTAATGCTGCTACATTACTACTGAAATCCACAACCCCTACACGTTTGGCAGTCATTCCAAAGATGCCCTGTTTTATAGCAAAAAGGTCCAAACATTACACACTGAATTTGGTTTTCATATCTCTTCAGCCTTCAATCTGAAACAGATCCTCAAGGTTTCCTTGACTTCTATGAACTTCATACTTTTGAAGATCACAGGCCATTTATTTTGTAGACTAGCTGGAGACTACCACAGAAATGTTTAAAATGCTCAGAAACAGCAAGTAGCCTGAGAATGAGCCAGGGGCTGGAGAACAGGAGGGATCAAAAAGCAGGAGGAAATCTTTGGGGATGGAGACGTTAATTATTGTGGTTGTGGTGATGATTTTATAGACGTCAAATTTATCAAACTATTTACATTTTAAAGAAGTAAAACTTCATGTCAATTATACCTGAGTAAAACTTTTAAAAAGTTGGTGTAAACATGCTGGCAAAATGTTTGGAGTAGAGCTGCGAGGTAGTAAGATAGATACGGAAATAGAGATCTATCTAAACCCCAAGGCTGCTAATTGGGGTAGATGGTTCAACCGCCAGCAGTTAAGTTGCATTAAAACCTGGTATGCCTCTCTCTGGTGGGAGTCCTGAGTGTAAGCACTGATTTTACATTTTTTTATTTTAATGTTTGTGTGTGTGTGAGAGAGAGAGATGGAGTACGAGTGGGTGAGGGGCAGAGAGAGAGGGAGACACAGAATCTGAAGCAGGCTCCAGGCTCTGAGCTGTCAGCACAGCGCCTGACACAGGGCTTCAACCCATGAACCGCGAGATCATGACCTGAGCCAAAGTTGGATGCTCAACCAACTTAGCCAGCCACCTGGGCGCCCCCCAAAATTTAAGGTTTTAAAAAGTTTAAGTATAGCAGCTAAATGAAAACCTTTTCATTTCTTGCTGAAGTTCATAAATCTAATTCTCTGGCTTCTCTTTCTTAAGGGGGAAAAAACACATAGGAATAAACATTATTTCCATTTTAGTAATTCCCCTCTTCACTAGTAGTTTTTGAGCTAATTCACACAGCAAACATACAATACAGCAGAACAATTCTTTCTCTTTTTCTGTTTTTCTCCAAATTGCTTTTTCTGCTTTTGTCTACATAGCTTCCGAGCTTTCCTCCCAAGTCTGGTAATCCTTTTCTGTCCATTTTTACAAGTGAAAGGACAAAAATAGCTTTTTACAAGATTTGTATACACGGTTGCAGTTGCAACTGATAAGACTCTGAGCTTCATTTAGGATAATCTGAGTGGGCCATTGTTGGGGAACCTCTGAAGTCAGAGTGTTAGAGCATTCCTCCTGGGCTGGCCAGAGTGCCCAGAGAAGAAGCTTCCAATTTGCTGAGCATTTGCCTATTCAATCTTCAGAAGTGGAAGAAGAATGGGGACTTGCACTCAGCAGTATGTATACCAAATTTACTTAATTTCTACTTCCAGTGTGGTTCTCGTACTTAGTATACCTGAAGACACCCCAGTGTATAGAATAGTAGTATTTTGTCAGAAATAAACCTCCATGCTTCTGTAGGGAGTGAGAGGTTTGGTCCCTCCAGAGGTGTTTCTCCAAGAGCTTTAATTTAATCTCTTTTATTTCATTCCTCATTTCTAGTTCCACTGGCCCTGTTCCAGTGCCTTTTGAGAATTATGCAGTATAAATTGGGCTTTTCTGGTGTCTGAGTCACATTCATTCATCTGGTTTGCGGCTTCCAAAATTTTACTGTTGTCATCGTCTCTCTTCTATTTTTCCAATTTATTTTTATATCCCTTCACTGAAGATTTAGTGGAGTTTTGAGAGGGAATGAATTTAATCTACTATACTAATGCCTAATTTCAACTTTAAAACTTTTCCCTTTTTTTTTTTTTTTGCTCAGAGCCTATCTATAGTATGATTTAATCTTACTGAAGAATGGCTCTTCAGAACCACGTGCTTTAAAAGCGATTCTCAATCAACACAGACATACTTTAAAACTGCAAATTATAGCCTGTTTAATTTTCTAACAAGGAGCATAGCTTTATTTAACTCTAAACTTGTCATTTGTAAAAACCTGTAGAGATATGGCTTGTCTTTTTAGTTTGCAAATTATACATGATAAAAGATTTGCCCAGCAAAAACTGTAGCTGGTTTGATTAGAGTGAAACTGTCCCAGTCTTGGATATGTTAACTTCTAGGAATTAAGGTAGTTTATCATTATTATTTTGTGTTGACCTTCAGGCATTTGAGTAGCCATTGGGAGAAAGAGGTCTCCTTGGGTTCACAACTGGTGAAGCTGAAGTGCAGCAGGGACCGGGGGCCGTTCCTTAACCCTGCATGAAGTCATGGAGGTTATTGCTCTTTGTAAAGAGCCAATCTGTTAGGGACTGAGAGGAGTCCCATTCTGAGAATGTGTGTGGTACGCCAGGGGAAGAAGGTACCACCCTCACTGATAGCTCTTTTCTAGTAACTGGGGACTGAGGAGTTCAGATTTAACCAACTCCACTCTGGGGTTAAGTAAGAATTGTCATTTTACGGGTTGCCAAAGCTGTTGTTAATCACTCCTCCTCATGAAGTTCAGAAGGCAATAAAAGCTAAAGGAAAACTGGCAAAGAAAGGCAGTGCAATATTACTATGTATAGGGTTCTGTTAGATTTGACTCAAACAGCTGAAACACATTTCCCCAAACTAAGCCGAAAAAGCTTCACACAAAAAACTTTAATACCAGCACCGAAGGATATGTTATCACAGAGGTAGGTGGCAAGAAGACTTTTGCCCCTAAGTTGGTATTTGGCTTGGTCGAGCCCTACCTAGAAGCCAGATTATAGAAGCGAGTTGAAAGGAGCTGTTTACGTATATGTTCAGAATGGGTGGATATTACAGCTGTCTGAAGGCAAAGAAGAGAGAACAGGAAAATCGCCCTTACACTTAGGCAACTCGCAAGAGAAGTAGGAAAGAACCAACTTCACTGGGATCATCTATTTTTATAGCACAGAGACCCCTAGAACAGTCTAGCGTGTTCTCGCACATCCATAGCAATTCCTCCTCCCTAGGAGGGAGGTGGCCTAGAGGGAGCCACTACAGCAAGTCCTGTCCCTTAGAGGCCTACCATTTTAAGGTAATTGGGATTACCATTAACACCTCCTTAGGCCCATCAATCCTAACTGAATTGACTGAAGTTTTATAACAAAGACGTCAGTAGTTTGACTGAAACACTAAAACAAAAGCTTGCTTTCCTATCAAATGGCTTCAGAACTGTATATGAAGTGGACATTAAGACGTTTTTGATCTTGCTACCGGGCTTGCAGATGGAATGTCCTAATTTACAATCGGATTTCTGTTACAACGGGGATAATAAGACCTCAACCCATAGGACTAGCTCAGTAATACTTACTAATACATTTAATCAATGAAGTTGGAAGAGAGAGAGCATTATAAAATTACAATTCAGAGATAAGAAATGGTGCCAACGATTTGAAAGTATTCCATGTTCTGTGATGCTAAAACAAGGCCCTAAAGTCAGAGAATTGGGCGAGAATTTGGAGGGAGCTTAAATTCTTAAATCACTTAACTTCTTCTAGTTTCCCCGTGGGTCTAAGTTGGTAGTGTTTCTTCATACGGGAGAAGACTGAAATTCTGAAGGTTGTGCTACTGGCGAGTACAATGAGCCTGTGACCTTGGGCGAGTGACTTAATGAGCCTTTCTGGGTGTCAGCGACCTTCGACCGTAAGAAATACTTCATCCAGGATTTGCTTCAACTAATTTCCTCTTCTTGTTTAGAGCTGCTCTTAGGAAAATCGGCATGTACATAACTTGCACAGAAGGTAAACTGAACCATGTGCACAGAGAAGAATCCGAAGGTCATTTTTTAAAATAACCCTCTTGGAACTAATTTATTGACTTCTTCTCTAAACTGAGCCCCGGTCCCCACTCAGCCCACCCGGGTGTCAAGTCACTTGACCCACTGGCATAGCGGGCGGCTCCCTTCCTTCTCGAAACTCTCACGGAAAGATCTGCCCCAAAACACTCCGGGGAAACTGAGGAAGAGAGACTGTCAACGTCGGAAGACGTTCAGAAACCCTTTGCCACACCCGGTAGTCCCTGCCCAAGGCATCCTTCACGACCTCCAGACCCCAGGATCTGGAAAACAGAATAAAACGCCCCGGCGGCGGCACTCACGCACTTTCCGGCATTCCACGGCCGTAAAGGCCCCCGACCGCTTCGACTCCAGGGTCGGTCAACAGCGAACAGGGCGGTGTCGGTGTGCGCCAGCCAGTCAGAGAAGGGGGCGGGGCGCCGCCCGGAAGAACCCGAGCGCGATTGCGCGGACCCTTTCGCGAGGAGGTGCGCTCCTTCCCGAGGGCGCGTGTGGGCGGGGCTTGTCGTCCTAGCTACCCGGGAGCGTTTGTCCACGCAGCGCTAAGCTCAGATTTGGCCCACTACAGAGTTTGTGCTTGCTGCAGCATGGTGAGCGGGGAAAGTGGCGGAGGGGCGAGCAGTGATTCACCGTGGTAAAGTGATATAATAAGAGCATGTCATATTTTAGAAGGGAGCGGACCGGTTTAAGAAAGAACCCATATCCCTCTGGGGAATCTGCCTTCTGATCCGTGGCCTTCCCGTCCGGAAGAGGGACAGATGAGAGTCCCAAACTGGTTTCGGCAAACGGGGGATGGCCACTGCGGTCAGATGGTGTCCTAATCTGGCACTGTTGCTAGGTTTAAGAATTGGTTTCAGCCTGGTAATTTCCAATAATGAGAGACGTTTCCGTTAAATTGCTTTTGTTTTTAAAATGTATTGGCAGCTGGGCGAAAATGTGTTTTTTGTGCCTCCTCCGTAAATTAAAAGCTGTTGCAGTTTATTCTCCTTTGAAAAGTTATTTCATGTGGTCTCTTGTGGAAATATGAGTGGTTTTGTGATGCAAGTCACTCAGCTTGCCTTGACTTTATTAAGTACAATAAAGCTTCTTGTCTTATTTAATGCACTCCTCAGCTGTCATGTCTTCCACAAACACAGACCAACCCTGTAGCTGTAAGATTATCTTTTCCCCCATTTTCTTAAATGGGACTTCCATCTTCTATTGCTAAAACAAAAGGAAGTAGAAAATGTAATTAGTTAATTTAATACAGTAATTGAGAGGAAATACAGATTACATTCTGTGTCTTTGAAACTAGGCTAGAAGTCAAGGATCTTAAAAGTGAATATTGTAGGGGCACCTGGGTGGCCCGGTCAGTTAAGCGTCTGACTTCGGCTCAGGTCATGATCTCACGGTTCATGGGTTCGAGCCCCGCGTCAGGCTCTGTGCTGACAGCGAGCTCAGAGCCTGGAGCCTGTTTCAGATTCTGTATCTCCCTCTCTCTCTAACCCTCCCCTGTTCATGCTGTCTCTCTCTCTCTCTCTCTCTCTCTCTCTCTCTCTCTCAGAAATAAATCTTAAAAAATAAAGTGAATATTGCAGCCCCTCCCTGTTACAGGAGACAGGCTAAACTAATAATAATACAGTTTTTTTTAACTGTAACGAATGAAATGTCTACAGTGGAGTAAGATTAATTGGAAATGATGAAATTGGGGTGGGGAAGGACATAGAAAGGGAAGAACAATGCTTTTCGAAGTGTGTTTTAAAGTATGAATATGAGTTTCCCGAATTGATGGAAAGAAATAAGGAATGGAGAACATTCATGTCTGGAAGACCAGGAGGTAAATGACTGGACTCTAAACTGACTAAACTGACTTAACATCGCTGGTAAATTGAGGGAAGAATAGCCCTTACTTTATTTTCCAATGGAACATAAATGTCATCCCTCTAGCAGTGTTTTTCAAAATGTCCCTGGAACATTTACTTTTACCACATCTGGAATACTTGTTAAGATACAGAGTCCAGGAATAGACTGGATTCCAAGTCTACGGTATTAGTTTCCTAGTGCTGCCAGGTAACAAAGTAAAACAAACTAAGTGGCTTAAACAATAGAAAAGTATTGTTTCACAATTCCGGAGGCTGATAAATCTAAGATCAAGATGTTTCCAGGGTTCTGCTCCCTCTGCAGGTACCAGAAAGGCATCTGTTCAGACCTCTTTCTTAGCTCTGAGGGTTCCTTGGCAACATACCCCCATTCTTTATATTGTGTTCTTCTGTGTGCATATCTGTATCCAAGTTTCTCCTTTTTATAAGGACACTAGTCATATTGGATTAAAGGCCATTCTGTTTCAGTATGATCTTACTTTAATTATATCAACAACAACCCTAGGTGCGAATAAGCTAAAATTTGGAGATACTGGGAGATAGGACTTCAGCATATAAATTTTGTGGGGATGCAATTCAGTACTTAGTATTTACTGAATCATAATGGGGAAGGGGAAGTGAGTGTGCACACTTTTACTGAAGAAATATGCATTTTTTAAATAAGCATCCAGGTGACTTTTATGCCCTCTGAACTTTGAGAACTACGGTTGACCCCTGAATAACAATGGTCCACTTTGAACTGTGGGAATCCACTTACAGGCTGATATTTTTTTTCCATAAATATTGTACAGCACTGTTAATGTATTTTTTCTTATGATTTCCTTAATATTTTTTTCTCTAGCTTATTTTACTGTAAGAATACAGTGTGTATAAATATAATATACAAAATATGTGCTAACTGACTCTATGTTATCAGTAAGTCTTCTAGTCAACAATAGGCTATTAGTAGTTAAGTTTTGGTGGAGTCAAAAACTATATGTGGATTTTTGACTGCATACGGGTCAGCACCCCTCATCCTTGTGTTGTTCAGGGGTCAACTGTACTATACTACATGATTGTCAGAGACTAGGAGTCTGGAATTCTCTCTTGTCCAGCAAGAGAGCAGACACAGAATTGAATACAAAAAAGGCTAATGTCCAAGAGGAAACAAGAGCCCCCAAACAGGTTTCGTCTCTGTATTTATTGAGAGCACAAGATCTTACACACGTGGTGAACGTGGAGAAAACAATCAAATAGTAATCATCACTTGGATGATTAAGAAGCAAAGTGTCTGATCACTTTGTGATCAAGGCACAATAGTATATTGGTGTCAGATGGAAAGTAATTTTCTGCAGGTGATATAACAAGTTACTCGTGATCCCATTACAATATCTCCCTAGCTAACCTCTGTGCTTTCGCCCTGTAGTGGTGGCTTTCTCCCCTAAGGTTTTTTCTAACCCATTTATGTAAGTAGAACCTATTTCCCCACACATGATGCTCTTCTTATGATTTGTAGGAGGGATTAGGATAAATACTAATCCCAAACCTGCTTCATATTAAAAGCACTAGTAAGAGATGATAATTTGTCAGTCTTAAAATATGGCTACTTGAGAACAGGAGCAATACTGTTTGCATATTCTGCTGTATAGTAGTTAGTTCGAGATGAAAGTGTATTAACTATTAATTGATAGTAAGTATAATAAATATAGAACCCAACAGTAAAAATTATATGAGAGCAAAGGCTCTACCATTCTTATTTATATCAATCTCTGGTGTCCCAGAACACCTTGTGTCCAAATTAAATCTTAAATATCTGCTGAATGAATTAATGTACTTTCCAAGAAGATAAAATCTGCTTCATGTGAATTTTAACATTTATATTTAATACAGTGAAAATCTTATAGCTTGAACCAGTAATTTCTCCTGTATACGTCTTCAGATGTGGAAAGTGTATAATCATATAGTCACATGATCTCTTATAGATTCCTTATCAGACACTTAATGGACACGTGAGCCTAATCAGGAAAATACAAGTAGTGTTATTGAATCACTTGTAATGGTAATGCTAGTGGTAAATATTTGTTGAAATACTGTGCTTTCCAAAATAATTTCCAAAGAATAGATCTGCATTAAGACACATTGCTGAACAGACTCATTTGATCATAGATTTGCTTGCCTTATATAACTGACTTTCTTTCTATAAACTTAGCAATCTAATTACAGAAAGATTCTTTATTTATGAGATCATTTCCATACTTTCAAACTGGACATCAGTACCAGTACTTAATCATTTATTGTTCTTTGGAACCCTTTAAACTAGCTCTTTCCTGACCGCTGCTCTGTGTGGGGATAGGTTCTGTCATTCTGCAAAGACCATGGCATGATTGTCATAAGAAAGAGTGTAAGATTTAAAGAGTGTATAATTTTAAAAAGATGTTTCAGTGGGTGAACGACTTTAGTTTTTCCTGTACCTGCTTGTAGTTTTGTCTAAATTGTTTTTTAAAAGATATTATTTGAAGATAATTTTAGATTTACATGAAAGTTGCAAAGATGGTACAGAGAGTTTCCTTATGCTCTCCTAATTTTCACATTTTACGTAATCTTGGTACTTTTGTTAAAATATCTGAGTTTTTAAAAATTGATCAATCCTTTTGTTTTTCTAACTTTCAGGGTCCCAAAGCAAAAAAGGTAGGTAGAAATTATTTTCTCAAAATAGTTTTATAAGCACTGACATTGTACAAACAGAAGTTTTAAACATTTTCTAGTTAGTTTTATCATTGTTTATAGGGTTTATAGGGTTTACTAAGCTTACTGTATAGATATTAATGATATTTAAATCATGGGTACTCTTTTACAAAACAGGATGTATTTCACATTTGACATAAAAAGATACTCTAGTTTCACCAAGACTTAAAAATAGTCTTTAGTTTTTACATGTACATAAATTTGGGGCTTTTTATTAGTTGTGCTCTAGAAAATGTTAGATTAAGAACCCCATTTCTTTATTCCAGATAAACACAAAAATTTAGTTACAAAACTTTAAAAGTGGACCCTAAGGTAATAGATTTTTAAATGAATTGTATAGTAATGCATACTTGATTTTCTTTTGTACTTTGTAGAAATTTGAATTTAATTAGGGAGGTCTCGAATCCCTTTTTCTCTTTTTCACTTAGTAGATTCATACTTTATTTTTTTTAAGTTTAATTATTTATTTTGAGAGAGACAGAGACAGTGCAATTGGGGGAGGGCACAGAGGGAGGGAGAGAGAGAATCCCAAGCAGGCTCTGTGCTGACAGCACAATGTGGGGGCTCTAACCCATGAAACTGTGAGATCTTGACCTGAGCCAAAACCAAGAGTCGGACGCTTAACTGACTCAGCCACCCAGGTGCCCCAGTAGATTTAGACTTTAAAACAGATTATAACCTCTTGACTGGCAAGCTGGATTTAGCCTCTAAGCATATTTTGTTTGACCTGAAAAGTTATTTTTTAATTAGTTGCCAAATTATTTTCAGACAAAAATGTGATATCCCCCGTTCTTGAACAATTGAAATACTGGTGACATTGGGCCTATAGTCTAGTAAGGCAACAGTTGGCTAGACTGAGCAGTGGCACCCCTTTTATAGAAATGCATAAACTCTCCAGTTTCCCCTAGGCCTGACTATGACCAAACTCAGATTACTCAGGTTACTTTATTAACCTGCTTGATCCCAGGAGGAATTTGGATTTGGAATGCCAGCTTTAAGGTATATCTCAAAAGTCACTTCCCTAAAATTTTCTACTATTCTTTCTTGCAGAATCAGTTATTCTATGTTCTCATAGCACATGCATTTGTACATATGTCAACTATAACCCTTATGTCATTTTATTGTAAGAATTTATAATTATGAGCTGCTCAGGGTCAGGATCATGTCATTCATTTTTATGTTCATAGCATTTAACTCAGTGCCTGGCACATAGTAGACACTGAATCAATATTTGTCTAATGAATATGTGGAACCCCATTTACCCTGCCACTATTTAAAAATACCTCAGGCCTTGACTATTTAAAGATAATGCTTGTCTAATGTGTGTATTCAATATTTATACAATTAAGCATTTCTTCAAGAGATACTGTTGAGTGCCTCAGTGTTTGCTTCTCTCAGTCACTTGGACTCAGTCACTTGGATATTGTTTTAAGGGCTGTGAACTGAACAAAATTTATGCAGGCTCAAGACACAGTCTCATGGAAATGTTCTGGAGGACTACAGTTATTTGTATATGTGGGTCTATAATAGTTTATTGATTTGTGCGTATTTTTTTCTGGCTTCAGTTTGTGAAATCTTAGAGTCATTGTTTTCAATCTGAAAATTCATTGTTCTAAATGACTTGGCGCTTAACTGTGTATGGAAGGGTGCTACATAAATACTTCTGTCTTCTTTTATTCAGAGTGTTGTATCCCTTAGAGAATTGTCATAGTAAGCCTCTAAAATTTGAGTCCAAATGTAAGGAGTAAATCACTCCCTTTTTATTTATTCCATTCTTAAAGATTGTGGTTTGGAGGATGAATTGAGTCTGTAAGTACAGTTAATAAAACATTGAAAGATATATTTTATTCTCTCTTTGTCACAGATTTTTAAGGGAAAAGTAATATATGCACATGGTACAAAATTAAAATAGCATAAAAAACGGAAAGTTTTCTCTTACTCAAGACTAGAAGAACTATTGCATGTCTTTTCATAAACTGTCTTAGCATTAAGGAACACACACATCCCTCTTCTCCCCACAGGTGGGAGCATCCTGCGCCTTCTACTTATCACTTAATGATACTGTATTTAATCTATTCTAGGATACTCATCTCTTTATACTTTACTAAAACTGAGATGTATCCATATCATCTTACAATCATCTTAGTCTTGGATTGACATCCATTTCTTCCAGAGAGGAGGTTTACTTCTGCCAGTCACGTGGGCTTGCTCACAACCTGATACTGCTTTCAGTTCTCTGCCTGTGAGTTTTTGGGTCACACTAATGGTATGAGTCAGACAGCAAATCCACATGAACTGGGTTGTGGCTTAAATTTTGAGGGATTGTTTTTCCATTCATTTTCCGCATTGAGATCTGCACGTTTTCTTCCTGTATCTCTCTGTGTTGTGAGTTCATTTCTCTTTACTCATATCCAGCTTTATACAGTCATCTCCTGTTAGACTTCCACATTGGGCAGTCCCTACTTAAAGGTACATCTTACATCGAATGGCACCATAGTTTGGATAGGATAAGTATGTCTTTGGAAACTTTTTGCTTCAGTACATCAGGATAATGTCACTTCTTTTCATAGCTGCATCATGTTTCCTTGAAAGTATGTACTCTGATTTTTCTGTTGTCCCTATTTTTTGCTACTACAAACAAAGTTAAAATGAAGATCTTTGTATATAAGGCCTTGCAGAAATATGGAAGAATACTTATTTCATTGATGTAGCAGTGTTCTAGACTTTAAGAGAACTGTAGCAAGAGAGAGTCCCTGATCTCATGAAGCGTATATTCTTTTTTTTTAATCCAGCTTTATTGAGATATGATTGACATATAACATTGTGTAAGATTAAAGCATACAACATAATGATTTGATATACTTATATATTATGAAGTGATTACCAGACTAAGGTTAATTACACATCTATTACCTCATGTAATTACCAGTGTGTGTGTGTGTGTGTGTGTGGTGAAAGCATTTAGAACCTACTGCCTGAACTCTAACAATACTATATTGTATTGTTAACTGTAGTCAGCATGATGTACACATCATCTGATGTACACATCACTTATTCATCTTATGTCTAGAAGTTTATACTCTGACAAATATTTTCCCATTTCCCCCATGGCCTACCCCCTGGAAATCACCAATTTATGCTATTTCTATAGAATATATTGCTTTTTTGGATTCCATATGCAAGTGAGCTCATACGGTGACTGTCTCTGACTTATTTCACTTAGCATAATGCCCTTATTTCTCTGGGTTGTCACAGATAGCAAATTTTTCTTCTTTTTGTGGCTGAATAATATTCCATTTACATATATTTATCCACTCATCTGTGGATGGACACTTAGGTTGTTTCCATGTCTTACAGTACACATGAGGATGAAGATATCTTTTTGAGATAGTGGTTTCATTTTCTAAAGTTTACATCCTATCTGGGGAGGGGAATTGAAGAGATGATATAATATTGGCTAAGCGTCCAACTGCTGCTCAGGTCATGAGCTCATGGTTCATGAGAGTGAGCTCCATGTTGGGCTCTATGCTGACGTCGCAGAGCCTGGAGCCTGCTTCAGATTCAGCGTCTCCCTTTCTCTCTGCCTTTCCCCCAACTCACTCACTTGCTTCCACTTCCCCTCCCTCTCTCTCTCTCTTTCTCAAAAATAAATATTTAAAAAAAGAAGAACGAGAAAAATAATATAATATCAGACAGCTTTGAAAATACAGAAAACCAAGAAGGGGGTCAGTGAGAAATGTGGGGTAGAGGATAGTGGTGATGCTATTTCATACAGGATGTTAAAGAAAGAAAATTGAAGAAGAGACCTCGATGAAGCAAGGGAGTTAGTCAATAATTATCTAGGGGATAAGCATTCTAGAAAGAAGAGACAGTTATTGCAAAAATAGCCAAGTAGGCCATGGTGAGACGTTTGGGCTTTATTCTGAGTATGGTGGATAGCATGGGAGAGTTGAAGCAGAAGAGTGATATGGTCTGATTAACATATTTAAAAGCGAGGGGAAGGGAAGCAAGAGTAGAAGCAGAAGGACCAGTTATGAAGCTACTGCAGCATCTAAATCACAAGTCCTTTTACTGAAATTAACCCATTTCTACTACATAAAAAGTACTCTCACAGATACACAAAGATCTTCCAGTGATGCCAGGACACAGATAGTTTTATGGAAATCAATTTCCAGATCATCAACTTCCATACTCCCCCTTGCCTGGGAAAGCTCTACTATCTTAAAGTCCTCCCTTTTCACAGTTACCCTTTTGCTTTACAAAACAAAAGCATATCTAAATCTTAGTGGTTCACTGCCCCAGGGCCTGGGCTATGAAACTAAGGGACAATTCAAATATTGATGTTGGCACAGGTCTCTCTAATCAGGCTACCAAGAGACTTTTTGTCCTTTGTTCTTTGTGGCGAAACGTGGCGTTAGAGGTATTGAGATATTCAGAATTTCGTATATATTGTTGTCTTGAATTGTGGAGCTGGTAGTAATTTTTAGTGACAATACCCATGAAATTATTGTGATATGATGATGCAAGAAACCCTCTGACAATGTTTATTTATTTGTTATTTTTTTTAATGTTTCGTTTTATTTTTTGAGAGACAAAGAGAGACAGAACGAAGGCAGGGGAGGGGCAGAGAGAGAGGGAGACACAGAATTTAAAGCAGGCTCCAGGCTCTGCTGTTAGCACAGAGCCTGATATGGGGCTCGAACCCACGGCGAGATCATGACCTAAGCTGAAGTTAGATGCCCAACCAAGTGAGTGATCCAGGCGCCCCTGTAATTTATTGATAACACATCCGGACTCCAAAAACAATATTAATTTTTTTAATGAAGACAGATTCAGGGTATCAATAAAAATGTAAATAAGCTTACTATTTTTACATAGACCCTAAAGATGCTTGTGAAACTTTACATAATTTAGAATTATTTGTTGCAAAAGCTAGGAAAAATTTTACAAGGCTACAGAAAAGGTACACTGTTAAAAGATCTGTCACTGCATTTATGTCAGTATTTTTTTTTCAGAAACTACTGTACTTCATAGAATACATGAAACAGCAGAAGAGTTATAATTAGATTGTAGGGGAGAATTGCAGTGCAGATTGATGAATGCATAGATTATTCCAGTTGTTCCCGGCTAATAATTATGACTATTCTTACAGTAAAGAAAATAGCGTTATTAATGAAATTTTGATATTTGAATTTTTTTAGTAATACAGCTTTAGTGTACAACAATAAAAAAAGATTTTACAGGACTTAGAATACTTTTGTTTGAATTTATTTTATTTGAATAGGTTAAGAATGGTGCCTGAGTACCACGAGGCATACACAGAACTGTAAAGAATGAGCAAAGGGGGGGGGGGGGACTCAGTGTTCATATCTGTACTTTAAATCCTATTTTAATTTTAGAATGCAATACTATGGTCCCCAAGTTGCAATGGCTCTACCTGTGATTTTTCACTTTATGATGGTATAAAAGTGATACATATTCAGTAGAAACCTTTCTTTGAATTTGCTCTTTTCTTGAACCAGTGATATGTGGTACAGTACTCTCTGGTGCTGCTGGGAGCAGCAGTGAACCACAGCTCCCAGCCAGCCACGTGATCACAAGGTTAAACTACCAAAGCATTTATAACCATTCTGTACCCATACTCCTATTCTGTTTTTCACTTTCAGTACAGTATTCAATACAGTACATGAGATACTCAACCCTTTATTATAAAATAGGCTTTGTGTTAGATGATTTTTTTCTGATGTAAGTATTCTAAGCACTTTTTTAATGTTTTGTTTTGTTTTGTTTTTTTCTGGGAGAGAGAGAGAGAGAGAGAGAGCGTGAGCAGGGGAGGGTCAGAGAGAGAGGGAGACACAGAATCTGAAGCAGGCTCCAGGCTCTGAGCTGTCAGCACAGAGCCTGCCGCATGGCTTGAACCCATGAGCTGTCAGATCATGACCTGAGCCGAAGTTGGACGCTTAACTGACTGACCCACCCAGGTGCCCTTCTAAGCACTTTTAAGGTAGGGTAGGCTAAACTATGGTGTTTAAGCTAAACTATGATGTTTGGTAGGTTAGGTGTATTAAGTGCATTTTGACTTGCCATATTTTCAACTTCAAATGCGTTGGCCAAGATGTAACCCCATCTCAAGAAAGATCTGTATTCATAAACAGACTTGGGTTGCCTAAAATTTGATTCCTGGTTTCTATGGAATGTTCGGTGTTGATCCTAAAATGTACATGGTATTAAGTTGCAAATATTAAAATTTGAAAACAACGTGTGAGAAAATCAATTCATACCTGTTTCATTATAAAACATAAGGTAGCTTGTCATGATGATATGTATTAATACATTTATTTGTCCTGAAAAATGAAGTCAGAGTATCTGTGGTAGGAAGTAACTGTGATATGGCCTATTGTTTAACTTTGAAGGATGAGATTTGCTAATTAGATAAATAGAATTTTAAAAAATACTTTGAGTGAAATCAGCAGTTTTAAAGTTTCAATCAACTTAAATGAAGTGCTAAGAAAAAATAATTTTATCAAAAATATTATTTTGATTTCTTCATATCTAGTAAGATTTTTTGGATCAAACTTTCTGCTAAAAACAATAATGCTGACTTAAATATGTACATTTGGATCAAAACTGTCATCTTAAAAGCAAGTAAGATTCGATAAGATAGTAAGAAATTATCAGAGAAAACCTAAAGCAAAGAAGTAAAGGAGAAGCACTTAAAACTTTTTATCATGAGGGCATTTGCAGAACTGAGCAAAACGGAAGCCACAGACAATGATGTCTTCAAAGTGCTGAAAGTAAATAAATGCCAACTTAGAATTATGTCTGAGCTTAAATCGTTTTCAGAAATAAAGGGGAAAAAATACTTTCTTAGACAAAAACTGAGTTTGCCACCTGCAAAACACATTATATGTGTAAGGTATAAAACAATAATCAAAATAACATGTAGGTTTAAAAAATAAACTGAGATACATGACAACAAAACAACCCAAAATGTTTATCAGTAAACAAAATGAGGTCTATCCACACAGTGGAATCAGCTATAAAGTGGAAGTATTGATACATACAATAGCATGGATGAACTCTGAAAACATGTTCTATGACAGAAGCCAATCACAGAACACTTCACATTGTCAGATTCCAGTTATATAAAATGTCCAGAAAAGGCAAATCTATAGAGAAAGTAGATTAGTAGTTTTCTTGACCTGGGGGGTTGAGAGAAAATGGGGAAAGAGGTGACTGCTAATGGGCATGGGATTTCTTT
This sequence comes from Hyaena hyaena, assembly GCF_003009895.1. Taxonomy (NCBI): domain Eukaryota; kingdom Metazoa; phylum Chordata; class Mammalia; order Carnivora; family Hyaenidae; genus Hyaena; species Hyaena hyaena. Next base: position 482,987 of record NW_024081634.1, on the reverse strand, counting down.
TTTGAGGAATGATGAAGATTTATTATGGTGGTTGTACAACTCTGTGAGTACACTTAAGGCCGTTGAATTGTACACTTTAAATGGATGAGTTGTATGGTATGTGAATTATATCTCAGTAAAACTGTTATAAAAAGATACATGAGAGCAATCACATATAATCTAGGTAGAAAGAGTATAAATTAATATGTTCTAAAGTTCTTGTACTGTTTGGTAGTAGGATAAATGCATTCTTTTTTTTTTTTAAGTGTATTTATGTATTTGATTTTTGAGAGAGAAAGAGACAGTGTACAAGCGGAGGAGGGCAGAGAGTGAGAGGGACAGAGCAGGCTCCAAGGCTCTGCTCTGTCCACACACAGCCTGATGCGGGGCCCCAACCCATGAACCATGAGATCATGACCTGAGCTAAAGCTGGAAACTCAGCCAACTGAGCCACCAGGAGCTCCTTAAGTTAGTCTATTTTTGGGAGGAGAGAGTGCATGCAAGCAAGTAGAGTGGGCAGAGAGAGAGAATCCCAAGCAGGCTCCGTGCTGTCAGCGCAGAGCCTGATGCAGGGCTAGAACCGATGAATTGTGAGATCATGACCTAAGCTGAAATCAAGAGTTGGACGCTTAACCGACGGAGTCACCCAGGTGCCCCTAAAGATATTCTTATATTTGGTATGTATGTTGACTTTCTAAGATAGTCACTAAAACGATATAAACAGAGTATATAACTTCCAAATTAGGGGGGGAAAATAGAGTATTGACCAGAAAAAAAATCAATTGAGAAAATATCAAGAAAGTTTACAAAAGGAAGGTAAGACAACATCCCAAAATCAAAAGAGAAACATTGCCAGATTGGATAAAAAATAAAATCCAACAGTAATCTTTTAACAAACATCATCTAAAGAATAAAGATATAGAAAAGTTTAAAGATAAGATGATGGAAAAAGATATGTGATGCAAGTACTAGAAAAATGAAAGCCGATATTGCTATATTAATATTAGACACAATAGACTTTAAAACCGAAAATACTTCTAGAAACAAAGAGGGTCATTTTGTAGTGACAAAGATTCAACTAACCAAGAAAATATAATTTTAAGTTTGTATATACTTGATTACAAAGCCTTGAAATATACAATTCACAAATTTAGAGAGAAGAGAAATAGACAAGTCCACAATCATAGTAGAAGATTTCCTCTTTCAGTAATTGATAGAACAACTATTAAAAAATAAATAAGGATTTAGAAGATTGGAATAACATGATGAACAAACCTAATGAAGTAACCATATTTAGAACACTGCACCCAACAACTTCAGAATTTTAAAAACACGTATTTGCACAAAATTGGCAATGTACTGTGACATAAACCTAGTCTCAGAGTTCAAACGATTGAAACAATTCAAAGCGTGTATTATAACCTCAGTGAAATTAAACTTAAAAAGAATCACATCAGTTATAAACAGGAAGATCCAATATGCTGGGAATTTTTAAAACTTTCTAGTGGGTCAAGAAATAAGATAATGGAAGTCAGAAGATATAAGTCAGTGATAAGGAAAATACTTCAAATTTTGTGGAATGTATCTAAAGTAATACAGAAAAATGTACAACCCTAAATACTTCTATTAGAAGAAGAAAAAAGACTATAACATGCACAAAGCATCCTCTCAAGAGGTAAGAAAAGGAAAATTCAAAGGAGAGGAGGGAAATAATAAAGACGTAGAAAAATTAATAAAATGGAAAACATACAATGAAGAGAATCAATATCCTCATTTCCTTCAGGTCCTCAATGAAATGTTACCTTCTCCTTGTGGCCTGCCCTAACCACTCTATTTGCTATTGTCATACATCCCTTCCCTAACTATGCCTGCAGTCTGGAGCTCCTTTGTTTTCCTCCATAACACTTTCGCCCTCTAAAATGTTTTGTAATTTATTTTTAAATCTTGTTTATTGTTTTTATCTATCTCATCCAATTTGAATATAAGCTTGTAAGTACAAAGGTTTTTATCTTTTTAACTGGGATATCTCAAATGCCCATCACATGTTATATTCTCAGTATTTCTAAAATAATTGAATGAACAGGCCACAATTTATTTCTTTGAAAATGCTGATAAAATGGGCAATTGACTGGTAAATTTTATCAAGAAGAACGAAAGGCGTAAGTAAAAGGGAAATATGACTTTAATAATCAGTCACATTATTTGAATAACTTTATGTGTCAGTAAGTTAGAAAATTTAGATGAATTAGACAAATAGCTAGGAAAAAAATTACTCAAACTGTTTCATAAAGTAGAAAACCTGAATAGTCCTATAATCATTTAAGAAATTCTGTCAGTGATTTAAAATCTTCCCAGAAAGAAAATTCTAAGTCTCCAAGTCTTTGTTAGCCTGTTCTTCATTCAAAGATAAAGAAATATTTTCATTTTTATACAAATTCCTCTAAAGCATATAGAAAGAGGGAACACTCCTAGTTCATTTTTAGTTACCTGGGTATCCTGAGAATAGTATGAGAAAGGAAAATTGGAGCCCATTCATGAACTTAAATCTGAAGAAAAGTTTAGGAAGCTCAATCTGGAAGTATATAGAGTGTTAATAAATTATAACCCACTTCCTTTATCCCTGGAAGGCAGAATTGGTTTGATTTAGAAATTGAATGAATGGACTCAGATTGAACTGGAAATTCAATTATTCTACATTACCATTTAATCAGTTAAAGGGCACTTCCTTAGCCTGATAAAGGTATTGAGGGAAAAAAAACAAAAACTAAATCCAACTACTAGAGTAACAAGAGTGCTGAAATTAACAAATGTTGATTTGTATAATGATTATGGAATTACAGGTTGAAATAATTACTTTAGAAAGTTCATCTTCTATAAGGTTGAAAATGCATATATCTACCAGTTTTACTCCTAGCTATACACTACAGAGAAACTCTTGCAAATGGACACCAGGATACATCCACTTGAAGGTTTAGAGCAGTATCGTTCATGATGGTAACAAGCTAGAAACCATCCAATATCTATCAGTATAAAAATGAGTTACTAGGGGCGCCTGGGTGGCTTAGTCGGTTAAGTGTCCGACTTTCGCTTAGGTCATGATCTCGCGATTTGTGGGTTCGAGCCCCGCGTCAGGCTCTGGCTGACTGCAAGCTCAGAGCCTGGAGCCTATTTCAGAGTCTGTAACTCCCTCTCTCTCTGACCCTCCCCTGCTCACGCTGTCTCTCTCTCTCCTAGAAATAAATAAATAAAAAGAAAAAAAAAAGAGTAGCGTTCTCAAGTTTAAAAAAAAAAATGAGTTACTATTCAGCAGTGAAGCCATCAATATGGATGAATCTTACAAGCCATAACATGTATTTAAAGACATGTATTTAAATACAAAAGGACAAATACTGTATTATTTTACTTATGTGAAATATCTAGAGTAGTCAAATTCAGAGACAAAGTAGAATGGTGGTTATCGGGCTAGGGTCGCAGGAGGAAGGGGAGTTAGTGTTTGAGGTACATTAAAAGATTTCTGGAAATGAGTGGTAGTGGTGGTTGTACAACAGTGTCAAATGTACTTAATACCACTGGCCTGCACATTTAAAAATGGTTAAAATGGTAAATTTTGTGTAATGTATACTTTACTACAATAAGAAATTATAGCCATATACATAAAGTATAATTGGATTTATGTAAAGTTAAAAAGTCAGCAAACTATGTTGTTCAGGAATAAATATATATGTAATGAAACTTTAAAGAAAAAACAAGATGGGAACACCTGGGTGGATCAGTTAAGTATCTGACTCTTGATTTCAGCTCAGTCATGATCTCACGGCTCTTGAGTTTGAGTTCTGCATCTGGCTCTACGCTGACAGTGTGGAGCCTGCTTGGGATTCTCTCTCCCTGTCCCTGTCCCTCTCCCTGTCCCTCTCTCTCTTTCCCTCTCCCTCTCTCTCCCTCTCTCTCTCTCTCTCTCTCTCTCTCTCTCGGTATCCCTCCCCTGCTCGGGTACACATTCCTTCTCTCAAAATAAATGAACAAATTTTTTAAAAAGTCAAAAAAAGGAAAAGACAATCTTAACAAATGTCAGTGATTATCTCTGGGGGCTCTTTTTTGGTAAATCAATGTAATTTTTGGTATATGATATGTGAAGGATGCAAAGAACTGCATGAGAGAGCTGTAGCAAACCTGTTTCCACTGTCTTATTTATTTATTTAATTTTTAAATGTTTTTTTTTATTATTGAGAGACAGAGCATGAGCATGGGGGGTGGGGGGGACGGGCAGAGAGAGGGGGAGACACAGAATCCAAAGCAGGCTCTAGGCTCTGAGCTGTCAGCACAGAGCCTGACATGGGGCTTCAACTCACAAACTGTGAGATCATGACCTAAGCCAAAGTTGGATGCTTAACCGACTGAGCCACCCAGGTGCCCCTCCACTGGTTTTTAAATATAAATCAGAGTTCTAATTTCTTTTATTTGTAAAAATTAGAATCCATTTGAAGCCTTGTTTCATTCAGCAATAGCTAATGAATCAGGAAAAAGAGAAAACCCAAGTATTCATAGAAAGGTGCATATTTAGTAAAATTTTATGTTTCAAGTTTACTTATCAAAATTTGTAATATAATATCTTGCTTGGTTCATTTGTATACTGAAAATAGTTATAAGATTAAATCCGGAACAAAATTTTTATTACTCAGGAACTTAAGAGATAAGGAAATAAATATTTTAAATTTTTATACATATTTTTGTAACAGATAAATGTAAGAAAGGGTTTTCAAGTATATTACATTAGGGTACGGTTCTGTGAGAGAAGTCGAGTGGAATATGAGGTCAAATAGGAAAAGGATTAACATTTTTATTAAAGAAATTTGTTCATATTTTTTAAAAATATATGATATTGGCTATAAGTCACTATGATACACAGATTCCATTGGATATATTTTTATAATTTAGAAAGATAGAAAAGATTTATTTTATACTGGAAAGTACAACATTTGTAGCTATTTAAGCTTATGATAAAAAGTTTTCGATGCCAGATTAAAAGTGTGTGAAGGGGGGTAGTTGGTTTTTCAAAAAATGTTAAGGAAATATATTAGCAAATGATTTTAAAAGTTACTGGTCAGTTACAGAGGAAGCTGAAGGAGAAGCCAGAGAAGAAGTCTGCAGAGGAGGGACCTGTGAGAGAAGAAGCAAAATCAGACAGTTCTAACCTAAAAGCCTAATAAAATAATTCTAGAAGGAGGAAGAAGACTTGGTCAGTGATGATGACAGATGCGTAAAATGAGGGCTGCAAATTGACCATTGGCATTGGAAACATGGCAATCGTGATTCCTTGATGAGAGGTTTGAATAGAGCAATAGAAATGAAAGCCCGATTGGAGTGGTGCATGCAGGAAATGGGAAAGTGGAAGCAGTAGGCAGGTCTTTTTAGGTGGTTTGATATAAAGGGTAACAAACAGAATTCAGGCAGAAAATGAAGAGGGATGTGAAATCAAGAGAGAGAGAACTTTATGAATAACTGGAGGTATTAATTACAGAAGCCAGGACTTATTACGTAGGCAATAAAGGACAAGATCCAGTGTAAGGGTGGCAGTTTCAGCCTTAAATAGCAGAAGTATATTACGTTATATCATACACCAGAATGGGAGGGAAGGCAGACAAAGATATAAATAGGTACAAAGATTTGGGTGTGGAACCGAGGTCATTCTAGAGTTTCTGATGATATGCGAGAGAAAGTCAGTAGCCAAGAACAGGAAAGAGGAGAGGATTCTGGAGGGTTGAAGAGTGAGGAGAATGAAATGGGAGGAGGAATACCGGACAGTGCCAAATCTGTTTAAAATTTGTGTTAATAAATTTGTGCTCATGTGTTTTTCTCTGGCAAGGTTCAACTGCTTATATTGCTAATGCAGAATAAATGTAGAACTGAGCTGAACTAGAACGAGGAATTTGTTGCTGAGCTTCTCAGAGGGACAGAGAAATAGGGGAAGTGGAAATATATAAACTAGCGGTTGTGGGGATGAGCTCTGAAATCTAACCCAGTTAAAGAAGTGAAGGTGTGAGGGGGTTGATAAACAATGAAGAAGCAGTAGGGCTAATGGATTGGAAATTCCAGTGGAGCATTCTGTAGTAGGTGCGCCAAAAAGAGATGACGATCATCTAAAAGTCTGTATATTCCAAGGATTAACCGCTCTAATGATTGCTAAATTTAGATAGTCCTCTTTTCTTTCTATACTTTCCTTTAGGGAAAATGGAGGGGAGGTGGTTACCACCAAGACAGTTCTCCAATTTATATTCTGTAGCCCTGATCTCTTTGCTAAACCTCAGTTCCTCAGGTTCAGTGTCTGCAAACATTGCCTGGATGCTCTACTAGCGCTTCATAGTCATTATATTCAAACTTCTTTCAACAGTGTTTCTTTAAGATTTACGTGTTCTAGACTACAGGGGTTTTTTGTTTTTTTTTTTACTCTTCTCTAACTCATTCCTCTCTTCGTCTCCAGTTTTAATTATTGTCAAATTAGTTTGTATGATATTTATTGGACCCATTCTATCAATATTTACAGTCATGACTTTAGTTTTAGTAACTACTGTTAGTAGTCACTCAAATGGTATCGTCTTTATAATCATTTTTTTTTTCTTAATGCAAGGTTAGTTTTCAAAATTGTATTCTTAATAGCCACAGCCCTTCTCAAAACTTTTAGTTTTCCAGTTCTTTTAGAATAATGTCCAACCTCTATAGCAGAGGCTCCAACCTTCTTTTTCATTCTCATTTCTATCACCTTTCCTTGGAATCTCCCCAGGGCCCGTGAACTTGCTGGCCTTTCCAGTGCTATCCCATCTCCATATCTTATTTATTGCCTGCATTTCCGTCTTCTTGAAATACCTTCTCCGCATATTTGCATGTTAACATCTCTTGGGCACACACTTAAATATTACGTGCTCTATAACAATTTTACTTCATTCCCATTGTTGAAAATAATCTGTCCTTCCTCCAAACTTACAAAATTGCTATCTCTGTATCGTAGTCATAAAAATATTTTTAATAATTATAGACATGTAGTATTAAAACTTTTTTTTAACATACATTTTATTTTAATCCTTACAACAATAAAATGAGGTCTTCTTTAGCATCATTTTAAAGATGTGGAAACTCGGAATAAGAAACTTATTTAAATTGTATACTATTAATTGTATAGTGATTAAATTGTCACTGTCACTGTTGCCTTTTAATAACTTATATACTTATTTTTCTTACTTGTTTCCATACTTTGTCCTCAATGCATTGAGTCAAGGCTTTGTACAGGATAGGTTTCCTTTATTTGAAGGAATGAAAGACTGGATTCATAGAAGTAAAAGTGTTTTTCATAATCACTATATAAGAGATATGTATTTTACGTATTTAAAAGATGTGTGTGTTAATAGCCTTTCTTTGTTGTGACATTTAAGTCTGCCAGGAAGATGAAGAAAATCACCAAAGCTGAACGACTAAAGCAGCTACAGGAGGAGGAGGAGAGGCAGCAAAAGGAGGAAGGTACAAAATACATAGTGATACTATTTTCGTACACAGGGACTTTAACAATAGGTTGGTATTTCTATATTCTCAGCAATACTTTTAAAAAGAATTTTCAAAATTCTTCAGTTTTTCAAATTTCATCTGTTTTTTAAATAGATATCTGCTATTTAAAGGGCACCCAGAAAGTTGTGTTAGTATACACCAATCACTTTGAGATATATCTTGGAAGCGAAGTCGCCAGATAAAATACAGAATTCCCAGGGAGGGGCGCCTGGGAGGCTCAGCTTGTTAAATATCCAACTCTTCATTTCGGCTCAGGTCATCATCTCAGAGCCATGAGATTGAGACCCCCAGAGGGCTCTGCGCTGACAGTGCGGAGCCTGCCTCAGATTCCCTCCCTCTCTCTGCCCTTCCCCAGCTCGTGTGCATGCTCTCTCAAAGTAAATAAATAAACATTTAAAAAAGCATAGAAGGCCCAGTTAAGTTTGAATTTCAGATAAACAATGGATGATTTGGGATAATCTGCCCCACGCAATATACTATATGAAATATACTTAATCCCCCTCCCCCCAAAAAAAGTCTATTTGTTTATCTAAAATTCAAGTTCAACTGAGCATCCTGTATGTTTATTTGCTGACTCTGGCAACCCTATCTTGAAGTGTTTGTACTTACTGATGAAATTAGGGGCTTTGGTGCTAATTCTACAGTAAGGATTCTGAAACTTGAATTCATTAAATATGGGAAATAGACACTAGCAAGAAATACACAGCAGCCTAAATTATTATAGTTTAATAGTATATATTTGCCAAATTTAAAGAGGATTTTCATTTGTAAAAAAAATCAATTAAGAATTAATAAAAATATCTGTTATTCAAAGTAACAAAAAGATTTCAAAAACCTGAATATTTCAAGTGATTGTAGCTTTTAGCATTAAGAACATGTGTGGGAGTGCCTGAGTAGCTCAGTCGGTTAAGTATCTGACTCTTGATGTCTGCTCAAGTTGTGATCTCACAGTTGTGAGATGGAGCCCCACATCGGGCTCCACATACAGGGTGGAGCCTGCTTCGGATTCTCTCTCTCCCCATCTCTCTGCCTGTCCACTGCTTGTGCTCTAAATAAATAAATAAATAAACTTTTTTTTTTTTTTTTTTTTTTTTTTTTTAAAGAACATGTGTGGATTCAAATTCAGGTTTTAAAGTCTGTCCTCAGGTTCCATGTTGATTTTTTATATATAATCATTATTAAATCCCTTTCCGGTGGCCCGTGATAAGAATATAGTATCAGGATCTAGAATTTGGAGAAAGTTTTATTATATTGGAGTAAACTCATATTTTTCAAGATATCTTTCATATTTTGCTTTTAATAGTGAAAGCAAGAGAAGATTAAGGTCTGAGCTGACAGGACAGAACCTACTTAGGATTCTCTCTCTATCTCTCTCTCTCTCTGCCCCTCCCCTGCTTACATGGGTGCATACTCTTTCTCCCTGAAAATAAGTAAATAAACTTAGAAAAAAATGGTAATTGCTTCTGATGATGTAGATGTCAGAAACTTCTGGAAATCTGAAGATTTTACCTCTCCTTAATTACTCATGATGGTTCTGTCATTTTTTTATTGGTTAAAATTATTATTAGATTGCTATAAACTTTTTTGGGAAGAGAAATATCATCATGGGCCTATTTTTTTGGCCAGAAAGTTTGAGTCATGTTACTTTTTTGAAAGAAGTCCAGCATTTGTCTTATTTCTGCCACATAATATAGGCTGTAAGTTCTAAAAATATTTTATCACCATTATATCTTGAAAATATTTTAAGTAGCTTTAAGGGCTTAAAATTAGATTGATTTAGTCTCTGAGAAAGTGATTTTTTTGGTTCTTTAGAGGAAGCCCGTGTGAAACATGAAAAAGAAGAAATGGAAAGACTTGAAAGACAACGGATTGACAGAGAAAAATGGCATCAACTTGAAGCACTAGTATATAAACATTAGTAATATTATTAATGAAGACAAATTTTATAGCTATCAGATCTCTTTGGCCATTTAATGTCATTCTCCCCCATACCTACCACTAATATTTAGGCCTATATAAAATGGATTAACTCCTTTAATCCTACCATAAAGAAGTGAACTTATTACCTACATTTCACAGATAAGGAAATTGAGGAATAGGGAAAGTAAGCAGCTAATAAGTTGTAGAGCCAGGACATAGACAAAAACAGTCTTGATTTAGAGCCCTTGCTTGTAAGCATTAAGTTATTTTCCTTAATCTGTTTTATAGATAATTAAACAAGGGCCCGCCCCCTCCTCCAAAACTCAAATTCTACCACTTCTATTTTAGTTTCATTTCTCTTTTTTAACAGAATTTTTTAGATCAGTAGTTCTGAAATATTTTGATCTCAAGACAAACCTCATAACTTTTAAAAATTGAAGACCCCCCAAGGAGATTTATTTATGTGGGTCATATCTCTCAATATTTACCATATTAGAAACTCAAACTGAGAAATTTTAAGACACATTATATTAATAGACATTAAATATTATATAAAATAAATATTAATAAGAAACTAGTAAATATATTAACATATTTTAAGAAAGAAAACTACATATAATTATAATATATATTATTGAGTTATAATTGGCATATAACATTGTATTAGTTTCAGGTATACAACATTCAATATTTGTATATATTGTGAAATGATTATTCCAATAAGTCTAGTTAGCATTCATCACCACACATTATAAATTTTTTAAATTAGGGAAACAAGTGGCATTATTTATATTTTTAAAGTCTCTTTGATGTCAGACTTAACAAAAGACCACTGGATTCTCATATCTACTTCAGGATTCTATCCGTTACAATGTGTTGTTTTTATCAAAGTGTATGAAGAAAATCTGGCCTCATACAGATTCACTGTTGGAAAAAAGAGGAATATGATAATAGCCTTTCAGATAATTGTGGATATTCTTTTTGATTGTATACCAAAACTCAGTAAGTCATAGTTTCTTAGTATGGAATCTGAAATCATATCAGTGAAGTTTTCATACTGTTATACTAAAGCATTGATCTGTCTTACACTTTAAATTGATCTTGTATCCATGTATGATTTTGAAGTGTCATGCTTTGGTTGCTTCGAAAAATTTGGTTCACTGAATTATTTCCTTCTAAATGTTAACACATTTTTATTAGTATTTATAAAGAATCAAATGCATTAATGTCTTATTCAATCAAATCAGAAAGGTTTTTAAGGATTGAGAAAATGGCAAGCTCACAGTGGTTGATAGAAATTTTTTTTAATTTGAATTTTTATTTGAAAGCTTGGATTGTAAAAATTGAATTGAAAAGTAACAAATACTTTTAATTCTTTCCTGGAAGTGTCATACTCAATTCATTCATTCTTGAGAGTGTCTGCCAAAATACTCAAATAATTGTGCAAGCAGTAATTTCTCAAGACAGCCTTGTCTTTTGATGTGGGGCAGAAGTGCTTTATGCATACTTCCATTCTATCACACAGGACAGTCAAAAGACATATACTGAAGGGTTGACATTTAATAAAGTTAATAATTTTCACTTCCTCAGGTCATTCTTATGTGAAACTTGCTGTTTACCACCTCCAGACCCCAAAAGTATAATATGACCCCTAGTATAGCTTATGCCTTGATTTGTGCTGAGACACCAGCAATTTTATTCCATTTTGCAGCATTAGTGTAACTGTATACATTGCGAAAGAGGCAAATACTGCTTCAGTATTATTATGAGGACATATTTGACTTCACAGATCCCTAAAGAGTCTTGGGGATCCACCAGGGGTCTGCAGATAACTTGCACACCGCTGTTTCAGAGGAAACCTTGTGGAAATGCCTGTTACATTCAAACTAACTTTAGTGCTCATTTTGAAACTAAGTATTTTGCCAAGTAAAGTTTAGATGCTACTTGTGAAACATAAAGCTAAAATTAAAGAGCCCGCCAATGTATCTCTCCCCATGCAACAGGATCTAGAAAGGAGGAAAGAAGAGCTTGAAGAACTTTATTTACTAGAGGCATGTTTTTCTGAAGCAGAGAAGTTGAAACAAGATACTAGATTGCTGTCTCAGGTAAGATTGATTTTGTGTGTGTGCCCCAAGTGGGAATTATACTCTGATATCCTTTTTAATCCCCCTGAGCTTTTCATTTGTCTGTAAACCATTTCAAATTTGACAAATCTCATATTGCACATGGCAAAGTAAATTCATATAGCTTTGTAGAAAACTATTGTCAATAATAAGACCCTTGAAATTTTTTATTTTGACTCTGATTTAATTTGGGGGAATCTATACTGAGGAAATTATTCTAAATTAAAATAGAAAACTCTGAGCGTAAGGCAATCTAGCATTGCTCGAAACAGTGTAGCTTTGGAAACAATAAAGTTTCTTATAAGGAGAAAAAAATTGTAATAATATGGCAAAAGATGATTGCAGTATAATTTTAAGCAAAAATTTTTAAGTACAATATGATTACAAGTGTAGAAGTTTCATAGACTGCAAAATGAATGGAAGAGCTCATACTACAATGACATTGTTAGTAATAATTTGGAAAAGAAACCCACAGAAAACAGTAATAATTTGGTAAGTAGAAGTTAGCCCAAGTATTGGCTTTCATAAATACAGGAGCTGTGTGATTAGAGAGGAAAGCAAAACAAAACCAACTCATAAATACTGTTTTAAAAGTATGACAATTGTTAGAATTGCTATTTATTTGAACTATTGAGGCTTATAAATTATTTGATGAAGAGACTTTGGCTAATTTTAGAGATATCTCAAGTAGACAGTTAAAGTCATCATTTTTTTTTTTGCCTAAATTGGGAAAACTAGGTAATGAGAACTGATACTTTGAAAGAAGTTATTTAATCTTTGCATTTTCATCATTGTGACCTTTCCACCATTTTTATTCTACAGTGGAATCACTACATCCAATGTGATGGGAGTCCTGATCCTTCAATATCCCCAGAAATTAACACTTTCATTAGTTTGTGGAAAGAGGAAACAAATGAGACTTTAGAGGAAGTCATCACAAAAAGTAAACTAGTGCTAAATGTAGGTACTGGAGTATTACTCTGTAATTTTAAATTATTTGAGTTACAAATTGTATCAATCCAAAAATTGAAATAAATAAATATAGATTTGTATTTGCCAATTAATAACACTACTGCTTGTTTGGATGTTGAGAAAAATATTTGTTAACCTTTTCATTTTTTTTAATTTTTACAACTCCTATTTTTATTTTTTATCTTTGCCACCTTAGATAAGGCCAACATAAAATAAATGTGAAACATTATGTGTGTCTAATCCAAGCGAGGAAAAGAAATCAAGTTGCATCCATTTTTGTAAATAACTTAGGAGAAAAGTGCATGATTTTATCTTGAGTTGAAACTTTCCACTATTCAGTGATTCACGACACATACTTTTCTGTGTCAACTGTGTGCCAGGCACCTCCTCTTTTAGGCATGAAAGAACAAAGGTGAATGAAAATATCCTACCTTTGAGGCACCTGGGTGGCTCAGTTGGTTGAGGGTCTGACTTCAGCTCAGGTGATGATTTCATGATTTATGAGTTGTAGCCCCACATTGGGCCCTATGTCGACAGCTCAGAGCCTGGAGCCTGCTTCGGATTTTATATCTGTGTGTCTCTATCTCTGCCCCTCCCCTGCTCATGCTTTGTCTCTCTCTCTCTCTCTCTCTCTCTCTCTCTCTCTCTCTCTTAAAAATAAATCAACATTTAAAGAATATCCTACGTTCTACTTCTGCAAATAGATTGGACAGGATATGCTGAGGAACTACCACATTATAATGCTAAAAAATGTTTTAAATGATATTTAAATTCATTCCCTATTTCAAAAGAAAGTAAAAGAAAATCTTGGAGGCCATAAAACAATTCAGAAAAGTGGTCCAGTCTCAGAGTCAGTGGCTTCCCAGAGATGCCACTTTCCCAGAGGCTTCTTTTTCTGTTAACTCTTGGGTTAGCATTGGTTTAAAGAACCATCAGGAAGCAAAGCCTAGGGTGCATGCAAGGTGGCAGGTTGGATCAGAAGCTCCTTATATGGCTGGGAGCCTCAAAAAGTTATTGTGGATAAGAGGGAAAATACCTGCTGTGCAAAGGGAGATGGTAAGAACTTGTTTGGCTCACCGTTAGCTTAGTGAAGGGAAGCAAACATGTGTCTACTGAGGATTCTTAATCACAAGTGAATCAGAGGTTGTATTGAACGAATTTCCCAGAATATAGCACACAGAAAGAGACAGAGATGGAAAATATTAATGAGCAGTTAATGGATCTGTATGATAGAGTAAAAAGGGCTAAAATGCGTCGAAAAGGACTACCAGAAGGAGTGGCAGATGAATGAGGGAATGACAGTATTCAAAGAGAAAATGACTGACATCTTTCCAGATTGAGGAAAGATCCAAATCCTCAGATTCAAGAAACCCAACAAATCCCGCTAGGATGAATAGAAAGAAACCCATACTAGGTACACTTACATAATAGTAGGAACTGGAAAGAATTCACTGCTCGTGGTCCTGTTATCCTCTAATGATTTTGTTACAATTCGTCACTGCACTTTTTGTGCCGCTTGTCACCGTGGTTTACTTCTTCTACATGTTGTTATAAGATCGAGTAACTCCAGACTGTCATGCTCATAACATGCATTGCCTAGGTTGATGTGGACAAGCTTATGAGATCCATTTTGCATATGGAGAGAGAAACTGTGACTTGCTTGGAGTCTCCTATGAGACTTTTTAGATGGGTCCCACTCTGACTTTCCAAAGGCTCCCAAGCCTCCTGTCCCCTGTGAGGTATTTGGACGCCAGTGGATTCATCGTGCAGTGTTCTTTCCCGGCTGCCGTGGCATGATGCTGGTCCAGGAACCCGGTGCTCTGCAGGAGCTGGGAGAGAGTGGGAAGCAGCACTAGAGTTCACTGGTGATGAGCTGGGGGTGAAATCTCCCTATTATGAGAGTGAGTTACAGACGTAGAAGTAAGAAATGGTAGAGAAAATGAGGAAAGGGTAAGTAAAACAAAACAGGAGGTGGGAGAGGAGGAGGATCATAGCCATAGGAAACTAAAGCAGGCAGCACTTGAGGAACAGAAAGAATTGGATAGCAGTGACCCCATGGTAAACACCAAGTTCCAAATTACCAAATGTATTTGGCCAGCCCTTATATAATACTTACTATTCCAGGCTTTAGATATAGTAACTTGCTGAATTCCTATAATAACCCTAGGAGGTAGGTATCACTATTCTCATTTTACAAATGAAGAAGGCACAGTGATGCACAGAAGCACAAAGATGTTACAAACTTGTCCAAGTCCACACTGTTGGTAAGACGTGGTGAGGATGGAAGCCCTGCATTCTGGCTTAAGTCCATGCTGCCCTACACCACAATGTCACCTCTCTTAATTCAGAAATTTTCTAGGTGTTATCTGTGTCAGTGTTCAAGACTAAATCCTGCCACTTATTCGTTGCTCCTTGATCATGATGTGCCTCAGTTTCTCCCAACACTTTAAATATCTCCACTCTCTTCTTGATTAGATTATTTCTGGAAAGTTAAATGTTAATTCTTCATTTTGTTCCTCTAAAGGTAAGGTGTTTTTTCCTCTGGCTTCTGTCGAGAGTTCTTATCTTTGCTTTTCTATAGCTTGACAATGGTATGCCTAAGTGTTGTTTTCTAGGGCATTTATCCTGTTTGGGGTTCTCCGAGCTTCCTGAAACTGTGTTTCGCATCTGACTCCCATTTAGGGAAATTCTGTTATTTTAAATATTTCTTCTGTTCCTTTCTCTCTTTTTTCTCCTTTTGGTATTCCCATTATATGTCTGCTGTACCTTTTGTAGTTGTCCCACAGTCCTTGGCTATTTTGTTCTATTTAAAAAACTTTTTCATTCGGTTTTTGTTGTCTTTGACTTTTGGTTTTCAGGAATTCTGTTGATATGTCCTCTAGCCCAAAGATTTTTTCCTCTGCTGAGTCCAGTCTACTAATAAGCCCACCAAAGGCATTCATTCATTTCTATCTGGTTCTTTCTTAGGAGTTCTTACGTTGCCCATCTATTTGTGCATGCTGTCTGCTTTATCCACTAGAGCCCTTAGCATATCAGTCATAGGTGTTTTAAATTCCTGGTCTAACAATTCAACATCCCTGCCAAGTGTGGTTCTGATGCTTGCTTTGTCTTTTAAATTGTGGGGTTTTTTTGCCTTTTAGTGGGATTTGTAATCTTCATCTAATAGCTGGACATGATGTACTGAGTGTAAGGAAGTGGTATAAATAGGGCTTTAGTAATATGGCTGTGAGTTGGGGATGGGGAGGGGGAGAATCCTATCTATAGTCCTGCAATTAGGTCTTCGTCTTGTAATAAGCCTGTGTCTCTGCATGGTGAGCTTCACAAGTGTTTTTAATTTTTTAAAATGGTTGTTTTTTTTTTTTAAATGTTTTATTTATTTCTAGGAGAGAGAGAGAGAGACAGCGTGAGCAGGGGAGGGTCAGAGAGAGAGGGAGTCACAGACTGAAACAGGCTCCAGGCTCTGAGCTGGCAGTCAGCACAGAGCCCGACGCGGGGCTCGAACCCACGAACCGCAAGATCATGACCCGAGCGAAAGTCGGACGCTTAACCAACTACGCCACCCGGGCGCCCCTTTTTAATTTTTTAAAACATTGTTCTTAGGTGGGAGGGGATGGCTAGAGCTAGCTGAAGTTGTCTATTTCCTTCCTCCCAGGTGAGTGAGGCTATGCTAAAACTCCTGGAGATTAGTCTCTAGTTAATTAGTTTTCCCTAAGATCAGGCCTTGTTAAGGACAGAGTACTCTGGTGTATTTCAAAACCGTTCCTTTTCGCTTCCCTCTGCCGGAAGTAGGAGGGGATTCTGCTCCCATATTTATTGTAAGAACCTGATGGAGCATTTGGAGGCAAATCTCACCCTATGGTGAGCTTTCTTCCTTCTATGACTGTGCTCTCCTGGAGTTTTTCAGTCTCAAGAGTTGTCCACACTAAGCCTCCAGGAATTTGTCATTTGCAGTTCAGATGTTCTTGTCTGGCACTGGTGTCTGCAGTGGCTTTTGTTCCTGAATACACTCTGGTAAGCTAACTTTCTCTATTCACTTATAGGTCTTTCCAGTCTTGAGGTCAGGCATTTGCCCAGTCCCTTCCCTTCTTGGGGGCTCCTCCCTTCTTGTTGATCAAAGAAGAGTTGTCGATTTTTCAGTCTCTTGAGCTCTTTACTTGCTGTTAGGAAGGAGTGGGGTCTTCTAAACTCCTTACCGGTTTAACCAGACTGGCTCGGTTTCCTTATCTATAAAAAATAGGCATGGGGCAAAATAGTTGGGGAGAGGGAGGGAGACAAACCATAAGAGACTCTTAAATACTGAGAACAAACTGAGGGTTGATGGGGGTGGGGGGAGAGAGGAAAACGGGTGATGGGCATGGAGGAGGGCACTTGTTGGGATGAACACTGGGTGTTATGTGGAAACCAACTTGACAATAAACTATAATGAAAAACAAAAACAAAAAAATGGGCATAGGAGGCGCCTGGTGGCTCAGTCGGTTGAGCATCCGATTTCGGCTCAGGTCATGATCTCACGGTTTGTGGGTTTGAGCCCCACGTCGGGCTCTGTGCTGACAGCTTGCTCAGAGCCTGGAGCCTGCTTCGGATTCTGTGTTTCCTTCTCTCTCTGCCCTTCCCCCACCTGTACACTGTCTCACTCTGTCTCTCAAAACTAAATAAATGTAAAAAAATTTTTTAAATAAAAAATAAGTGTAACAGTATCTACCTCATAGAGTTATGATGAAGATAGAATGAATTAAAACATATAAACATTTTAGAAAAGTTCCTGGCACATAGTAAGTGTAGGAGAGGGGAAATTCTATCCTTCAAAATCTTTCACCTGGATGGAGAATTCAATTCACAAGAGACAGATTAATAGAAAAAACGCAAAATTTTATTACATGCACATGGAGACCCAATAATGAAATTGAGACCCAAAGAAATGACCAAGGCAGGCAGTTTTTATACATTTTAGATAAAGAGACAATAGATTTGTGAGGAATTTATAAGATAAGGAAAATAGGTGTTTGTGAACTTTAATTAGTAAGGAATTCTAAGTGGAGTTTGGTCTGAGGTGGTAGATTAGTAAAAACAGTAACAAGGTTTATTCCTATAGTTTTCTTGACTTTAAAGTCCCTATCTCTGATAATAAAGAGGTCTTTTTACTTCTTAGTACAGGAAGGGTATTTTTCATATGCGAGATTTGTTTCCTGCTTTCAGGAGACAGAGGAGGGTCCAAGTGTCTTTATACTAGTTGTTTCTCAAGTAGCTTTGATTCAAAATGATCAATATGCCATTGTGGTACATTTGGGGGTAGCCTGCCCTGGGCACCCATATAAACATTCAGTACATATTAGTAACCATCTGCCCCTCCACCTTCCTCCTCATTATTGTTTGTTTGCTGGTTTTTAGTTTTTTTTTTAATTTTTATTTATTTATTTATTTATTTATTTTTGAGACAGAGAGAGAGAGAGAGAGAGAGAGAGCGCGCAAGCAACCACGAGTGGGCGAGGGGCAGAGGGAGAGGGAGACACAGAATCTGAAACAGGCTTCAGGATCTGAGCTGTCAGCACAGATCCCGATGCGGGGCTTGAACCCAGGAACCATCAGATCATGACCTGAACTGAAGTCGGACACTTAACCGACTGAGCCACTCAGGCACCCCACGTGTTTATTTTTGAGAGAAACAGAGTGTGAGTGGGGGAGGGGCAGGGAGAGAGGGAGACACAGAATGGAAAGCAAGCTCCAGGCTCTAAGCTGTCAGCACAGAGCCCCGACAACAACGGGCCTTAAACTCACGAACCGTGAGCTGAAGTTGGGCACTTAACCAATTGAGCCATCCAGGTGCCCCTCCTCCTCATTATTGTTATATAATCATTTCTGTTGTTTCATTGTCTTCAGTATCCAAGCTATGCCTCCTCTTTTAACTTGCCAATAGTTATAGAATTCTTATAATGGATAATCTGTAGGAATTAGTTTTTATTTTTCCATAATCTTAAATAATACAGTAAATAAAAGGGTTTTTAAATGTTTTACTGATGATATGATGTGTTCGTCAATTCTAATGTGATAGAACATCGTCTTTTCACTTTTTCTTTGACTATTTGTCAGAAGTTTTATTTTTATAGTAAGTTTTTACTTTATATTTTTACTTTATAGTTAATTGAGAAATTGAGATTACTTTTATTGCAAATGCCATCATATGATTTGGAAGATAAAACTATAAAACAATATCAAGGATCAATTCTAGAACTGCAGGAGCTCCTTCATCTTAAGTTTAACACAGCCACAGAAATACTTCTCAGAGTGAGTGTGATTATTTTACCCATAAGTTATGATTAATTTTTGTAAGAATAAAAATTTTATGCTATATAATGAAAAATTCACTCTTTTTTCATTAAAAGGCTATGGAAAAGTAGAATAATCTGAGGCATATATTTATCCAGATTTAACAACCATAAATATTTCTTAAAATTTTTATTTATGTTTATTTTGAGAGAGAGCGAGAGAGAGCGAGAGAGAGAGAGAGCGCGTGAGCAAACGAACTGGGGAGGGGCAAAGAGAGAGGATGAGAGAAATCCCAAGCAGGCTCCACTCTGATGCAGGGCTTGAACTCATGAGCCATTGAGATGACAACCTGAGCTGAAACCAAGAGTCAGATGCCCAAGCAACTGAGCCACCCAGGTGCCCCCAACTGTAAATATATCTAAAGGAAAAAAAAAAAACCACCATTATCAATGTAGTTAAAGTCCAGCTTTTTTCTTATACTTGCTAAGGTTTAGTAGGATCACTATGAAAATAAATTTGTAAAACATATGTTAGATATTCACTAGTCTAGATAAATCAGTTGATAAAGATTATTGGTAGTCACTCTATTTTCCCCAAATATTTTATCACTAATGATAATATTCAAATAACTGTAAAATCATTATTATACCTTAGAAAGTAATAATTCCATACTCTAATATCTAGTCCATATTTAAATTTTGGCTAATATCCCATCAATGTCTTCTGTAACTGTTCTTGTTTTATTTTGTTGTTTAAATCAGAAAACAGCCTAAGGTCA
Source organism: Hyaena hyaena (assembly GCF_003009895.1). Taxonomy (NCBI): domain Eukaryota; kingdom Metazoa; phylum Chordata; class Mammalia; order Carnivora; family Hyaenidae; genus Hyaena; species Hyaena hyaena. The sequence goes on along the minus strand of NW_024081634.1, from coordinate 463,397 downwards.
CACATTGTTTTTGGGTATTTTGGTTTATTTTGGTATAGAATACAGTCCTCTGAATAGGGTTGGTAGCTTATGTTCTAATTACAAGAAGAACTGCAAAGAAGGCTTAAACTTCACTAAACTTATTGTTAGTAATATTCTTATTATAATTTTGCAACTATTTTATTTATACTATAAGAAAAAAACAAGGAAGTGTCTTACAATTATTAGCAATCTAGTTTAAGAGAAAAAAATACAGTATGTAAAAGAAAAGCAGATTAGGAAAAAAATACTGTAATGTTAAATTTGAAGTGGAAATATCAGTATGAACCAGAGTTCTTTTTAATTCTTAAAATGGAATGAAGTCTAACTGGGGTAAACAGCAAATTCCAGGTCTGGAGTCAGGAAAGTGAAAGATGAGGTTGAGTTATCTTGTGCTAGAAAGCAAATAAATACTCAGAGACTGTTGGAGTTGTTTCCAAAGGGATAGAACTAGCTTAAAGAGGCTCTCATTGGTCAAATTTAGACTAATTTGAATATCAGAAAGAACAATCATAATTGATTATAACACATTAAGTAAAGAAAAAATCCACGGGTCTAAAGTGATACTCCAAAAAGGAAGGGGGACCGTGGGGTAAGGGGAAAGAAGAGTTCTTTATAGAAGAATGCCATCTGATAAATGTAGAAGGAATTGTCAGAAAGTCACCAGTTTTCAATTCCCAATTGTAATAAGTGATAAGGATCATTTTCACCTAGGTAATTAGGTGAAACGTTGTTGAAGAACACATGAGTCTCCTAGTGCCGAAGTATTCGGCCACAGATTACTTATTAATCGGGGAAAAGTGTACTTTGTAACTGGGAGAATATGGGTACTTATACCTTGACCAAGTGATCAAGTCCACATTGTTAATTGTGGGATGTCCTAGAGCTCCTGATAAGACACAACGTGAAGAACACAACATAACCTCCAATGCCTTCTTGCCAAAAATAATTAAACCTACCTACACCTAACTTCCAAAAAAAATCACAAAAAATAACGGGGATAGAAGAGCAAGTTAAACAATACCATGAGGAAACAATGAGATAAATTCACAGTGTTCTACAAGACAACTATTCTGGACACTGCATCAATCTCCAGTACTTCTAAGGTTTTACAATATGGCAAGTAAACACATACAATATTGACTTACTTGAGACATTTAAGAGAGCTAATATACATCAAGCTCTATTAGCTTTTATTTAACATTCTTAAGAACATCCTTAAATTGTGTGTTTAATGTTAGACATCAAGTGTTGGATTGACTAATGAAACATGACTCATTTAGATTTCATAATGGGATATTTTGTTTTCTAAACTTGATAATGTTCAGAAATGAACTAATTTTTGCAGTAGCATGATCTATAGTTTAAAATGAAAAGTCATGATAATGTGAAAATCGAGAAGGGTAACACAACAGTAATCCTGGGAATACAGGAGCAATTTTAATCCTTAGACACTGCAAGCAACTGAGTGCAAAGATGAAGCACATTTAATTAAGTAAATTCATTTGTATCATTCAGAGTTTTTTTAAAACAGTTTTTTGTTAGTTTGAGACTTTTACCCATATTATTCTACCCATATTACTCTTTTAAGTAATGAAGGGAATCTAACACCTAAATGATGAAATGACTCCTGTAAGTTGCATAATTTATGAGGCCTCTAATCTTTTATAATGTTTTCATTTTCTGTCACAGCAAGCTAGTACATTAGCAGATCTGGACAGTGGAAATAAGGAAAAAGTCATTCAAGATGAAAATGTTACTCTGTATGTGTGGGCAAACCTCAAGAAGAATCCAAGGTATTCCCGTGGGTGATACTGTAGGTCAAAAGACATTGGGAGTCACATCATGATGACCAAGCATATGTCTTTTGCATAATAGCATGGTATACTTGGATAAAATCTATGTTAGGAAGTCAGCCAGCTGGAGTTTGAATCACAGACCTGCCGTTTATTTACCTGAGGCAAGTCACTTAGCCTTCTTGTGCTTCATTATATCAGTGGTCAAATGATGACTATATTACTTAATGGGATTGGGTTGAAGATTACATATTAATGTAAATATCATAGCATGATGTCTAGTACAAATAAATGCTGAATAGATAAATGTCTTCTCCTTTTCTTTACCCACTTAATTCACACCCCCATGGGGGGGGGAGGTAGGTGCTTTCTACATGGCAATCTAAAACTGTAAAAATCTTTGTGAACTGTTTAATACTTTAAAAATACTTTAATATATATTATTTTTTAGATATTTAAGTGACGTTTCCCCAATTCTTTACAGCTAATAACATCTTTCAGAGAAATTAGAGTAATAATGATAAATTTATCATCACTTCTGCTATTTAATCATCAGCAGTTCAAATTAATTGAGTTAGTATGGTAGTGAGTTCAAGGGGGGAAAAATAGCAAAGTAAAAGTCAGGAGTCCTAGGTTCTGGTCCCAGCTCTGAAAAGACTAGTCATATGACAATGGAAAGAATTGGACTTTAATTTTGATATTTTGTAACAGGAAGGAACAAAATACTTTTCAAGTTACATTTGTTGTAAGATACTGTGATTTAAATCTAATGAAACAGTGTATTAATATCACCTGTTTTATTGTCTATAGAAATTACTGTGTATTATTTTAAAAGAAGTAAAATGAATAGCCCTATATTAACTACCTAGATTTAAGATGAAAATTAGAAGAGAATTAGATGTTGTCTTTTTACTAAGATAGTGAATAGTGGAGGCAGAAACGCGTTTTGTTTTATTTGATGATAGTCAGGGGGCTGCAGGCATGATGAGTTTAATGTTGGATCTGTTGAGTTTGAAGTACTTATGGAATATCAAAGTGCAGCTGTGTGAAGGCACTGAAAAATCTGAGTTGGAGATCTGTTTTCGGGAGTCATCATACAGACTAGTACTTCTTAACTTTTTGGGAGTCATAGACTCTTAAGAACTTTATTACATACACTCATCATAGGTAAGGACATTTTGGGACCTCTTAAAGCCCCTTCAGGGACCCCTCTTTTGTGTTGCTACCCCATTCCGGTACATGTAGAACTCATGTTAAAAATGCCTGAAAACAGGGGCACCTGGGTGGCTCAGTCGGTTGGGCGGCCGACTTCGACTCGGGTCATGATCTCCTGGTTCGTGGGTTCGAGCCCCGCGTCGGGTTCTGTGCTGACAGCTCAGAGCCTGGAGCCTGTTTCAGATTCTGTGTCTCCTGCTCTCTCTGCCCCTCCCCCACTCATACTCTGTCTCTCTCTCAGAAATAAATTTTTTAAAAAAAGAAAAAAATGCCTGAAAACATAAGTAATGATTGAGGCCATCAAAATAATATCCAAGGAGAGTAGGTAGAGAGAGGAAGAAAGAAGCCTGTATAGAGAGCTGAGTAATGTCAACATTTAAGGGACAGTTAGGAAGAAGGCCATACAGGGGAAACAAAGAAGGACCTGCCTGAGATGGAAGAGAAAAGTGTGGGGTCATAGATCCCAACAGAGTGTTTTTGAGAAAGATAACACTAGGAACTGGGTCCAAATGCTGCAAAGCAAGCAAGCCTGGGCTGGGACTCAAAATTGTGGCAAAATTAAAGTGGAGAGAAATCTTGCTTAGGTATAAATTCTCAGCAGACTTTGTTTCTTACAGTCTGATTCTTTTTGTTAAAATTATTAACAGGTACAGAAGTATCAGATTCTCTGAAACACAAATTGGATTTGAAATTCCAAGGATTTTAGCAACAAGTGACATTGCTGTACGACTCCTACATACTCACTATGACCATGTCACACCACTGTGGCCTGTTTTAACACCATTACAAGAACGAGTTGCCACAGTAACTGACTCTGTCAAAGACGAAGTTAAGAACGGAGAAGCAGAAATCAGTGACGAGCTCCAAGAAGAAAATAAACCACAAGAATGTGAGTCTGTATCAGTCCAGGAGGAAGAAACAACATTTGAGGAAGAAGGTGATATTGAAGTACAAACGGTAGGACACATTTTTTTAAATGTATACATTTTGTCTTCATGTAGAAATGTATTAGTTTCCCTTGAAACATTCTTAAGATTTTCTCCTTACAACTAGAAATTGTCCGAAAGCCACTTTCTTGCCAATGGCTCAGGTTTGAATGTATATATTTCTTCTTGCCTTCTATTAATAGTCACTGTTCATAATTGAGCCTATTGTTTCAACATCCTAAAATTCAGCACAGGAATTGCTCTATTTTATTCTAGGGATATGCCTGAACAGCTCTGAGGCAAATTTAATTTTTGTGTATTTTATTTCCAACTCCCTTAAAGGAATGTGCCATTAAATGGAAACTTGTAGTAAATACTTCCACCAACTGAGGGACTCTCTTACATTACTTTCTCAGCTTTTGGTTTTATAAGACAGAATTTTATAAAGTAAAATTGATTTTCTTTGTACTCCTCTCTTAAAACTTTACATCTTTAGGTATAATAACATATTTGGGCAGTTTACTAATCATACTCCTTTAGTTGTTTTCGCTCTTTTCTATTTCCAGGATTTTTTTTTTTTTTTTTACAAATAGTTTATTGTCAAATTAGTTTCCACATAACACTCAGTGCTCATCCCCACAAGTGTCCTCCTCCATGCCCATCCCCCCTCCCCCCCATTTCCAGGATTTTTAAGCCACTTAATTTTTATGTTTGAATTAATTATCTCTTTAAAATTTTTCAGAACTCCGTGGCTTTTATGTTTGGCCATAAACAATCTGCATTTTAGGAAGGTTCAAAAAATAGCAGGTTTTCCTACAAGTGCCTAAGACATGATGTGTATTGTTTTATTGGTTTATTTTTTTTAAACACGGGGAAGGGTTAAGAATTAGATTGTATACAAACTTGAAATCAGAATAGGAATTTATTACATATTCTAAGAACATATGTAATTGAAAAATTCCATTTTAAATATTACACCATAATAAAGATTCTATAGCTGACATTTTAGAGAGGTGGGAAATGATTTGCTCTCCTAAAATAAATTTTTTTTATGTTTATTTAAAAAAATTTTTTAATTTTTTTTTATTTATTTCTAGGAGAGAGAGAGAGAGACAGCGTGAGCAGGGGAGGGTCAGAGAGAGAGGGAGTCACAGACTCTGAAACAGGCTCCAGGCTCTGAGCTGGCAGCCAGCCCAGAGCCCGACGCGGGGCTCGAACCCACGAACCGCGAGATCATGACCTAAGCGAAAGTCGGATGCTTAACCGACTAAGCCACTCAGGCGCCCCTATGTTTATTTTATTTTTGAGAGACAGAGACAGTGTGTGAGCAGGGGAGGGGCAGAGAGAGAGAGAGAGAAAATCCGAAGCAGGCTCCAGGTTCTGAGCTGTCGGCACAGAGCCTGATGTGGGGCTCGAACTCATGAACTGTGAGATCATGACCTGAGTTGAAGTCGGCACTCAACTGACTGAGCCACCCAGGTGCCCCAGAAATAATTTGTTCTTTAAAACCTTCTCACTTAAAAAAAAAAAAAAAAAAGTTTTTTTAAGCATTCTGATTTTAAAATAAAAAAATAAAAATAAAAAATATAACTTTAAAAATAAAATCCTAAAGCTTAAAAAAAAATAGGTAGAGGGGGGAGGGGGGATGGGCATGGAGGAGGACACTTGTGGGGATGAGCACTGAGTGTTATGTGGAAACTAATTTGACAATAAACTATTTGTAAAAAAAAAAAAAAAAAAAAGCATGGTGGCTTACTAGAGTTCATATTTCCTGTTATCCTTCCTTTCCTGAACATACGGGATGATTACACTCCACCACCTTGAAGTTAGGCATGACCATGACTTGCTTTACCTAATAAGATAGGAGTGGAAGGGACATACTGATTTCTAAGGATGGGAAAAATAAAGAATGAGTAAATGGGCCCTGGACTTGACATTGTTTAAATAGGCAGTAAAAAAAAAAAAAAAAAAAAAATTAAAACCCGTTAACTTAAAATTTGACAGGATTCATGGTTGAACATTCAGAACCATTAGATGAGAAAAGTATCTTTTTTAAAAGATATTTGATCTTGATCTAATTAAAAATATTGGATAATTTCTCTTCTCTCAGGCTCCTTTATTATCATTATTTTATGAAAACCCATCAACATTTTATTCAAGAATTTCACATTATTTAAAAATTTTAAAGTTAGAAAACATAATTTGATAGAGTAGTTGAATTTACATGGCTAACAGAATTCTCTTATGCACATGTCTGTTAAAGGGGCCTCATGCAGTGATTTATTATGTGCTGTTAATGTTGGAAATAGTTATATATTAAAAATGTAAGCATATAGGGGTGCCTGGATGGCTCCGTTAGTTAAGCCTCCAACTCTTCATTTCAGCTTATGTCATGATCTTGCAGTTTGTGAGTTCAAGCCCTGCATCACGCTCTGCACTGATGGCATGTGGAGCCTGGTTGAGATTCTGCCTCTCCCTCTCCCTCCCCTTCCCCCTCCCCCTCCCCCACACTAAATATTTTTTTTAAATATGTAAGCATATAAATCACTGAAATACTAGAAAGTGAACTTATGTATTTTTCTCAAGGCCTGTCATTCATTAGACAGTAGGGAGTTCTTTCCAGTAAGGAGTACTTTCCTTTACCTTTACTTTTAGCTAATGAGCTCGAGGGTACCAAACAAAGATTTCCTCAGCTTAAATGGCTCTTACCAATGTGTTTACATTTGGTTTTTCTATTATTTAGTATTTTATTGAACAATTTCAACTTATAACTAACAGTATGCCAATGCCTAATGTTGATAATGCCCCAAAAGTAAACCCAGCAAAAGCATTTCACCTAGAGGTAAAATGCGCGTTCTGTGGAATATTGAAGCTGTCTTCATATAAGTAGTCTAGGGTTGATGTTAATTATTCTTTAAATGTTTGGTAGAATTCATCAGTGAAGCCATCTGGTCCTGGATTTGTTAGTTAGGAGGTGTTTTTTAAATTTTATTTATTCCTTATTGGCAATTGATCTGTTCAGACTTTTTGTTCAAGATTCAGTCTTGGCAGGTTATATGTTTCTAAGAATATCCATTTCTTCTGGGTTGTATATTTTATTGGTGTATAATTGTTCAGTGTTGTCTCTTATGATCCTTTATATTTGTGGTATCAGTTACAGTGTCTCCTCTTTCATTTCTGATTTTGAATTCTCTTTTTTCCCTGTTTTCCCTTTTTTAACTGTAAATCTAGCTACAGTTTTGTCCATTTGTTTTATGTATCTTTAAAAAAATAACACCAGCTCTTAGTTTTATGGATAGTTTCTGTCATCTTAGTCTTATTTATTTCTGTTCTGATCTTTATTTACTTCTAATTTGGGGCTTCATTTGTTCCTTTTCTAGTGCCTTGAGGTGTAAAGTTAGGTTGTTTATTTGGAGTCTTTTCTTGTTTCATGATGTCAGCATTTATTCCTATGAACTTTTCTGTTACAACTGCCCTTGTTACATCTTGTAACTTTTAATATGTTGTGTTTCTATATTTATTTGTCTCAAAGTATGTCTTTTAAATTTCTCAATTGACTTCTTCTTTGACCCTTTGGTTGTTCAGTAACATGTTGTTTAATCTCCACATATTTATGTATCTTCCAGTTTTCTTAAAATTGATTTCTAGTTTCTTAACATTGTTGCTGGAGAAGATGCTTGATATGATTTCAGTTTTCTCAAATTTACTAAGGCTTATTTTGTGGTCTAACATATGATCTATACTGGAGAATGTTCCATGTGCACTTGAGACGAATGTGTATTCTGTTGTATTTGGATAGACTGTCCTGTATATGTCTGCTCAGTTCATCTGGTCTAACAAGTCATTTAAGGCATTGTTTTCTGTCTCTGGTAAATACCGGTGCTCTAGAGTGCAGTAGAGAAAGCACAAAGAGAGTGCAGTGGAGATAAAGTAGAGAGAGACTACCCTCTGCAGTTGCTGTGGAGGATTACAGTTGGCCCTCAGATGTGTGTTTAATTAGCAACCTGCCCCTCAGGCCACAGCTATGAGCATAAGCTAATAGGCCTCTTTCACAAGAGACTAAGCCCCAGGGTCTCCTGCCTCTCTGCTGTGCCCTGGGGACAGTAGCCAGCTAAGAACCTTTTCTCCATGTGTTATAGTCCTATGGGGCCCTCCTGTGTAAGCCCTACTGGTAACCAGAGCCAGGCAATCTAGACGTGTCCCCTGGGTGGCAGCTGCAAAAGTCACACACAGAAAAAGATTACAGGCTCCTTTCTGGGAGATCCTGGAACCTGGAGCTGCACCGAGGGAGAGCACAGAAATGGTGCCCGACGGCCTGTTTTGGAAGAGTAATTCAGTAGGTCCCTAGATGTGTGTTAAATTCGATGCCTGGCCCTCAGACCTAGGCTTTAAGCAAATACGCCTCTTTCACAGAAAGCCTGGGTGGTTTTCAGTCGGCTGCTTCTGCACTGAGCCCTGGGCTGCTAGGTCCAGGCACAGATTCCTTTTAACTGATACTCAGTTTGCTGTATCTCTGCGGGTCTGCTGAATGCAAGCCCACTGGCTGTCAGAGCTAGGTGTTCCTCTCACGTGCCAGGTGAGGGTGCCACCTGTGGGGTTAAAAGTTTGGGTGCCAGCGTATAGGAGGCTTAGGAGGAACTTGACGGAGGAACAAGGGGGAGAAGAAGGGCGGAAATGGTGGGGGAAAGGGAGAGAGGCAAACCATGAGAGACTCTTGAACGCTGACAAAAACTGAGGACTGATGGATGTGGGGGGGAGGGGGGGGATGGGCATGGAGGGGGGCACTTGTGGGGATGAGCACTGGGTGTTCTGTGGAAACTAATTTGACAATAAACTATTTGTGTAAAAAAAAAAAAAAAAGTTTGGGTGCCAGAATTGGGGTTCAGACCTTTCAGTCCTCAGGGTGAAGATGGTATTTGTGCTTTCCCTCCTGACTGTGGGTCCCTGCATGCTCGTGGGATTCCCGGAAAGATTATGTCTCAGCCTTTCCTCCCCACTTTGATGTGAGGTTTTTCTCATTCAGCCAATGTGTAGGAGTCGCTCAGCTAGTTTTGGGCACCCCCCAGTCCATAGGTAGCTGCAGTTTTGATATGTCTGTGGGAAAAGGTGGGTTCAGGATTCTCCTATACCACCATCTTGAACTAGAACCTATCCTACTTTTATGTGGAAAAATACCTAAAATGTGTTAAGATATATATTCAAGTTACAAAACCGTATTTGCAATAGGATTGTTTCTTTGTGAGGGGGGGATTTTATTTGTTAATGCGTAGGAAAAAAGCTGAAAGCCTAGTCACCCAATAATGGCTATTGTGGAGGTCAGGTGTGGGGAGTGAGAGAAAGGTAAGATGGCACTATATTATCGGTGATTTTTTATTTTCTTGGAGTGGGGTTATGCAAATTTCTTTATTTTGTTTTGTGTCCATGGTTTCCTTGGTATATATACTATATGCCAAAGGCATCAATCAAATTCTACACATACATGCAGTTTATGGTATATCAGCAGTGTATGTTATATCAGCTACACCTCAATAAAGTTGTTTTAAAAAAAACCATTAAATGACTTTTTACATCAGACCCTGAAGATGTGATTTCACATTCACTCTAAGACTTATTTCAGTTTCTCAATTTACTTTCTACCTCTGGTGGTTAATTTTGATACAGACTTGGTAAAATATGGTGTAATACTGAGAACTTATCTGGTGGTTATTTATTTATTTATTTATTTTTAATATAATTTATTGTCAAATTGGTTTCCATATAACACCCAGTGCTCATCCCAACAAGTGCCCCTCCTCTGTGCCCATCACCCCCTTCCCCTCTCCCCCCCCCATCAACCCTGTTTGTTCTCAGTATTTAGGAGTCTCTTATGGCTTGCCTCCCTCCCTCTCTGTAACTTTTTTCCCCCCTTTCCTTCCCCCATGGTCTCTTGCTAAGTTTCTCAGGATCCTCATAGGAGTGAAAACATATGGTATCTGTCTTTCTCTGACTGACTTACTTTACTTAGCATAATACCCTCCAGTTCCATCCATGTTGATTTTTTAAAATTTTCTTTAAACCTGTATTATATGAATTTCCAATAAGCAAGTGCTGAACACACATTACTTTTCTAATAGAAAATGAAACAGAGTGTATTTGTTTTTGGTTTTAAAGAGAGAAAGTTCATAAGCCCCTATGATGATGACCCATTTGCTCTCTTGTCATTGTGAAATTCTCTCACCCATCTTCCTCTTCCACTTCACCTACCTGCTCCTGATCTTTAAAGACTTACCTTAAATTTTACCTCCACAAAGTTTTCCCCTTCGGGCTAAATTTAGATGTCTCTACTTCATTCTTATGATGTCTGATTATTAGAATTCTTACCTTAAACACTAAAGTATTATCTTGAGGACAAGAATATCTGGACAGAGTTTGTATTTGCCATAAGCACAGGACCTGCTACAGACAAGATAAGGGCTCCGTAAATATCTGTTGAATGAGTGAAGAAATAAGTGAATGAATGGATGGTTAAATGCACGCTTGTCCCTAGAGATTCTCAGGACCCTTCCCTCAGCAGCTCTGATCTCTGTAATGATCTGACCTCATACGAGTGGTGATAACCGGGCTTCACTCCCCACCACAGCACCTCAGGAAGTGTGCCCCCTTGCAGTCCTGTGGGAACTCAGAGTATTTTTGAAGCAATATTTATGGAGGGCAGTTAGGTTTGTATTCCTTTATAATCACAGCAATATAGAGAATATCATAACCCTAAATTCACAACACTGTTTTCTTTGTGTGGCTAGTATATTCTAAAATTTTTTTAACTGGAGTGTAAATTCATGAAATTTAACTTGCATGTATCTGTGTACCTGTGTTTGTGTAAGAGTATGTGTAAATTAGGGACTACCTACAACATCAGTAGGTAAACTTAATATGTTTTGGTTTTAGAGGAAGAGATTTCTTTATTTTTACAACTTTTTTTTTAATTTAGGGCAAACAACTTACCTGTAAAATTTTAGGTTGGCATATTTTAATATAAATATATTTCCCATATCTTTTAATGAATTTGGAGGCTCATTGCAAGGTAAATTGTTAGTATAATAATTCAGTAATTTATTACCCAACATACCTGAGTTATGTGCCATTTGTGATCACAAATAAGTATTTAGTACCTTGTTAAAAAATTAAATCTCTTAGATTTAGATCTAAATGATCTTTTTTCATAGGTTTATTAAGAACTTTGCCAGTAGAGGGCTCTTCATACCATATTTTAGTTAATTTAAAGGTGTGATAATGATAATATGTTAAAATTATAGGTAGTGGGTAATATTGTCTTCCCAATTTATATATCTTACAAAATTTTTAGAAAAGCCTAATTTAAATTTTACACACTTATGGGAAATGTTTTTTTCTAATAATCACTTTCAGAAATATTTTAGTGATCTAAAAGGTATCTTTGAAATTTGTGAGGTTCTTTGTCTTTAAGATACTCTAAACAGATACAGGATTTAACATAAATAGGAGTATATATAATAGATGTAAAACATTTACTAAGTGGTACCTTCTATAAGAAATTCAATATGATCATTATTTTCAATGAGCTAATAACACTCTTGTGGAGGAGGGAGTAACAGTTGCCATATATTCTTACATGTGCAACAAGAGAGATGATGGATGGGAGTTAAGACATAAAATCTAATCCAAAAGAAAAATGTTTTGAGTGAATAGAATGGAATTCTCTGATGAGGTAAAATTTGATCTAAATATTTTGATAGGCTTGGAGGAGTTTAGATGAGAAGGAAATTATTCTGGTTATGGGGGAAAGTAGCACAGGTTTGGAAACCACTGACCTACAGATGGTATTAAAGCCATAGGAACAAACTCAGCAAACTCACGATAATTACTCTTAGCTTTTAGACAAAGTGAAGCAAATGACACTATATTTTCAAAATCCATCATTAATTGCTGATGAAGAACCAATTCCAACCACTTATTCTGAAGTTCTAAATTTATATCGTTTTTGATGAGAAAATTGGATTTCAGATCCATAAATTTTCTTTGTATAGATATTCTTTTGAGGGACAACAGAATTCTAGACATTCTATCAAATGTGTATTCAGTGCTGATGTTTTGCAGATGTGTAGTATCAAGATCCTCTACTTCACTGATAACCATTGATATCAATCTCCTATGTTCTTTTCAAGTAATTTCATGATTTTTGTGGCTTTTGATTGGGTTAGTTATGTTTTTACATTTAAATCTGTTATCCATCTGGAATTCATTTTAGTGTAAAGTGAGAAGAATCCAAATTTATTTTATTTCAGAGCTTAGCCAACTGTCTCAAAACACCATATGAACCTGGGCTTTTCCTATTGTTCCAAAATGCCAAATGCTAAATTCCCAAGTGGATCATGAGATCTGTTTCTGGAATCTCTATTCTGTTTCCACTGATCTGATTCATGATCAGAGTGTTTCATATTAAATTCAAATTGCATATATATTTTTAAAAATTTCCATGTTACAGTATCTGCACATTTATCAAGTTGCAATGAAAACTCCTTTGCTAGTGTTCTATGAAGTTCTTCCCATATTATAAGTCAATTCCTGTATCTTTTAAGCCGAGGTCTCATTGAAAAGCTGATAAATTCCTATTGTTGCATGTAATGGTATTGTGGTTATCAAGGGGAAAGTTTTATTGAGAAACCTAAATTCTTAGCTTTCCTGCAAGGTAAGAAACCAATTTGGTCTAAACTCTGAAGAATTCTCAACTTTTTGAATTATAAATTGGAAAACCTGACTTGCTTATTGGCCTCATATCTTTGCTATTTTTAATGATCATTATATATGTGATATTATATATATATAATGATATAATCATTAATGATCATAATGATAAGAAGGAGATGCAACTGGCTTTTTAATGGTAGATAATGTCCAAGGCCACCTAGATGTCCATGGACACCTCAGATTCAACATATCCACAATTGAATTCATTACATTTCCCCCAAACCTGTCCTTCCTCCTTGTTTTTTCCTGATAATCCCATCACCATCCACCTTATTACCTAAGCCAGACACCCAGAAATCCGTCTTCACCTGTCCCTTGCCTTCTATATTGAGTTACTATCCAAGTTATGTTGATTCTGTCTCTGTGGCCTCTCTCCTACATGCTCCTTCTAATGACCCTGATTACTTCTACTTTTATTTAGGCCCTGATCCTCTCACTCTTCACTAAACACTCCATTCATCAGCTGACCACTAGAATAGTCTCTCCAAATGCAAATTTCTTCATGTCACTTTCCTACTAAGTCTTGTGTGGGCTCTCTTTTACCCATAGGAGAAATTCTTACCTTTAGAGTGGCATCCAGTGCTCGCTTCGGCAGCACATATACTAAAATAGAGTGGCATCTAAACTCTACATTCTGGGCTCTGCATCTTTCCAGCTTCAGATCTTACACCCACTTAACATGTCTCACCCCGGCCTCACCTGACTATTTAGGGTGCTTGAAACTCTGTTTTGCTTCATGCCTTTCTGCCTTCACTCACATTTGGAATTCTCTCCCACCATTTTTCAGGAAGACTTAATTATCTTTCAAGATTTAGTTCAAATTTGGGGCACCTGAGTAGCTTAGTCGGTTAAGCGTCCGACTTCGGCTCAGGTCATGATCTCACAGTTCGTGGGTTCGAGCCCCGCGTTGGGCTCTGTGCTGACAGCTAGCTCGGAGCCTGGAGCCTGCTTCACATTCTGTGTCTCCCTCTCTCTCTGACCCTCCCCTCTTCACACTGTCTCTCTCTCTCTCAGAAATAAATAAAACATTAAAAAAATTAAAAAAAAAAGATTTAGTTCAAATTTTACCACCTTTGGGTAGCATTTCCCGTCTTCACCCACCCAAGGAATATTTTCCCCACAGAATGAACTGTTCTTCCCTTGTACTCCTATTGTGGACCCCCTGACTTTTTACTACAGCACTCACAAAACTGTATTATAACCTGCTTTCCTTAATAGACTGGGAGCTCCTCGAGTCAGCGACCTTGTCTTTTTTTGTTATTTACTCCTAGTATCTGGCAAAGCCTGTACAATTTAGGCACTCTATTAAAATCCTTTGAAGGGTGAGTTAGTAAATGAGAAGTTTCAGAGGAGCAGTGGAAAGGGTTGGCAGAGAGTTGCAACAGTGTTAAAACTGGTCAAGAGGAAGACACAGAGCAATGCAGTGACAAGAATAAGGGAAAGAATTTACTAAGGGGGACTTGGCTGTGTATGATGGTTGAGGATGAGAGACATGATGGCATTAACTAGCTTTAAGCTTCTGACTAGAATTTGGGTACAAGGTTTTTCTATTGCTCTAGAAGTACAGATGGCATTTGGGGTCAAATTAAGTTTGCTGGATACCATCCAGTTTGCAAATATTAACAAACACATACCTTTTTTTTTTTTTACAATAACAGCACTGCATTTTTCTAGCACTTTACTGGGTACAAAATCCTTTACTTCTATTATTTTATTTGACTCTTAGAACAGTTGGTTTCCTAAGCTTCAGTTTCCTTTTTTGTAAAACGAGGGTGATACCATCTCGGAGGGTTGTTTACAAGATGTACTGTGTGTCTGGCACACAGTTAAGTAACAGGTACATTGTTAGAGCAGGGATTTGAGGCCCCAAATGGTTAAGTGTCTTGCTCACGGTTGCAAAAGTAAGTTCGTGGCAGATTTAGATATACAATCCAGATCCGAGGCCCTCCTCTTGTAATGTTCGTTTCACTACCCCGTATAGTATCTTTTATATTATTTGGTGCATGATGTCTTTAATTCCATTGAGTGGCTTACCCAAAAGCAGGCTTTGGAATTACTCTATCAGAGAACAGATTGCCAAGATGAAGCAAAATCTAAAACTCAAAAATAAAATCAAATATACAATCAAAATACAAATATAAATAAAACCTCATAGCTTGCATTGCTTCCCAGTTTATTTTCTACCTGAGGGCTGTCAGCAGAAAATCTGAGCAGGCCGGCCCCTGCCCTCGTGATGGCCTATGGAGATGTGCTCCCATTTTAACTGATTTTTAATTTATTGTTTTTTAAGTCGTTTTTATGGCCGAGCAAGTGTCAGATTAGGGCCCTAGAATTAAGGGAGCAGGCATCTGAAGTGGGAACTGGAGCCAAAATAGGGTGAAGAGTGAATCTGGGCTGGAGCAGCCACTCACAGTCCTACCCGTCTGTCCCTGTGTCCTCTGTAGAGTTCTGTCCAGGAAGAATCTGAAGCCACAAAATGTGAACTGGAGACGAAATTACTAAGTGAGACAGTTTTTGCAGGTAATCTTCTAAATCCTATTTTCAGAATTTAACTTTATTGGGATTTGTCTGCTTACAAGAGAAATGCGGGGTCGTTACAAAAAAAAATTCAGATGTTACAGAAATCTGTTTGAAGTGAAACTTCTTCGTAAAACCCCTCTTCTAAAATAACCAAGATAAACAAAAATTTCTCCTGTTTGTTTTCATTCTCTCTATAGCTCTCTTCTGATTTATGATGAAACCATGAAATGCCGTACAAATGTTTGAAAATTACCTTTTTATCAATATTTGTTATGTTACGGAACATATTTTACATCCATACAAAGAACATAATACCTATTCTTCTTATGTGAATAATATTCAACACTATCCTAAGTCAGAACACATTAATAACCTTGCTTTTTAGTAGCTGTAGAATTCCATCCAGCAATGGAATGCTATTTAAATCTTTACCGATAGTAAAGTTATTTCTAATTCTTTATGATTACAAACAGTGTTGCAATGAATATTCACAAACACACACATACAACCATAAATTGTTCAATCCTTCTGTATTAAATCCTACCTTGGAAAATAGCAATTGGAGATAGTTTAAAAATATCAAAATGATAGTGATATGTAATTTGCAAATATTTTAGTTTGAGATTTATGTACATCACTTCCCAGTAACTTCTAAGGAATTCATTTTTGATAGGTTTCTTTGCATATTTTCTTTTTTTTTTTAACATATATATATATTTTAATGACTTTATTTTTTTCTTTTAATTTTTCTAATGTTTTTATTTATTTCTGAGAGAGAGAGAGGCAGAGTGAGCAGGGGAGGGTCAGAGAGAGGGGGAGACACAGAATCCGAAGCAGGTTCCAGGCTCTGAGCTAGCTGTCAGCACAGAGCCTGATGTGAGGCTCAAACCCACAAACTGTGAGATAATGACCTGAGCTGAAGTCAGATGCTTAACCTACTGAGCCGCCCCTCTTTGCATATTTTTCATAACAAGCTTCTTGTCTACTTCTTCACCTTTTGCAACACACTTTGTCAGCAGCCAACTAGCTTTATATCTTTATAACTTTTCTATAACCCTGAGGAGGTAATTTTCCTGTTAGAGATAGGATACTATAGTCAATTCATGAATATATGTTAATAATATATATCATAAATGTTTAAATTTGGATACAGTATTCTTTCTTTCTTTCTAGATAAATGGATAATTAATTAGATACTTTGAAAATTTAAAGTCTGCATTTTATTGAAGGTACAGAAGGGGAAAAGAGCCATTGCTTAAGTGGAATTTTCTTTTAATTGTCATTAATTACCAGTGCCTGATCTCCATAGATTAAATTCAGTGACTTCTCAGTGTGCTTCCTTTTATGGGAGAGGAAAATTGTAATGATAAATAATAAGACTAACAGTTTCTAAGTTTTACTGTGTGTCTGGCACCAGTTCTAAACTTTTTACATGTATTAACTCACAACTCCCCCCAATTCAATAAGATAGACGCTAACATCTCTTTTGTAGAGGAAGGGAAGAAAAGACATGTTAATTAGCATATCTTGCATAAGCTAGTAAAGGGTGGAACCTATAAATGATCTGATTTCCCTTTCTTATTGATTGTACCACATGGAAAGATTCTGGGTAGCAGGTGGGAATGGTCCTAGTGATATGTGACTTAAAATATTCCCTTGATTGTGCACTGAGAATTATGGAATGATAGAATTTCCCCATAAAAAGTCTAAACAGAGGGATTAGCCAATTTAGTTTTTTTCACTTTTAAACCTCTGTCCCTTATTTTTGTTGGAAAAAAATTAGCCTTAATATATGCACCAAAATTTATTTTTTTAGCATTTTATTTTCTTTCAGATTTTTAGTGCCTTAATGTCCAATTTTTAGACATTAATTTATCAGTTTCAAATTATTGTGTTAAGCCATTTTTGATATAATGAAGGTAGCAGAGTATGCCACCCCACAATCTGTCATTGGCATAAGGATATTTTGAGTTGAGAGCAACTGAAAAGATGAAGATGCAAGGAAAGCTTCTTACCCTCACCCTATCTGCCTAAAACCGAGACATAAATTTTCAAAGGTGTCCCTTCTTCCCTCTCTTCCAGGAAGGACAGTGGTTAATCTCCAGAGACCCTTTCAGACCCTATCAGCCTGGAGAGGGGACCAGAGAAATCTACATAACAGACTTTACTAACTAGTCTTTTTTCTTTGTCCTCAGAAACCTAAAACTGCTTTCCTTTATCTTGTCGTTTCTCCACAAATGTGTTGTTCTTGGTTGCAGATGCTCTCTAAGCCAGAGTTCTGAGCCCCCTCTCTGGGTTACTGATGTTTCCCTGGGTATCTCCCATGTCCACAGGAGGTATACATAATATGTGATGAATGGGTTTTTTTCCTCTTGTCAATCTGTCTTTTATTCTAGGGATTTCAGCTGAGATCTCAGAAGAGTAGAGGGAAAATTATTTTTCCTCCTCTACAATACATATTTAAAGTTATTTTAATAGTAACCCATGCTTATTATATACAAATTCTTAAAATGTTGGTATATAAAATACGAATGGAGCCCTCCCCTGTAGCCTACCATTATACATGCCTAGTCCCACTTTGAAAGTTAGCTTTGTGAACAGTTTTGAATTAAACACTTTCTGAAGTTTTAGTAGCTAAAGAAAAACTTTGTTTCCAGCATCAGAATTTTTTCCTTTCTCTCCTAATACCAAAATGTTATGATCTATTTCGACACTGAATTAATCTGGTTAATTTTAGCACAGTTGTTGCTGATAGAGAATGCTAATGAAAAGCCATGTTTCTTTGGAGACAATGAGGTTGATTTATGCCAATTCACAACCCTGGGTGGAGTGTACCATTTGGATATCTTCGAGCTTCCACCACAGTGCAAACCAATGAAAGGCTGGATAATTGTGGAAGTAGGTTGATTTTTGAATCAAATTTATGCGTAAAATAATCTCTCATACTTTTTTCTCAAATGATCTAACAGCTAATGAACTTTAACCCTATTAAGCAAGCATAAAGGAGAAAAACTAATTTTAAACTGTCTTGAATTTATAAAATTTGAGTCAGATACTAAAGGAAAGGATTCTAGATTAGTGCAAATTTTAAAACTATAAATCATACATGTTGATTGTAAACCTATAGCACTATGTTTAGATTGTGCCAGTTTGGTCTTAATAATGATAGTCTATTTTAAGATGCTGGCAAACTTTTTCTGTAAAGGGCCAAGTGGTAAACATTTTCAGCTTTGTGGGCATGCCAGCTCTGTTGCTACTCTCAGTGCTGCCATTGTAAGGAGAAGAAGCCATATGTAATCATTTAATTTTACTTACACATACTGGTGGTGGACCAGAATTTTTAGGGGCCATATAGTTTGTGTACTCTGATCTAGACCAGTGGTTTCCAACATGTGCCCTTGACCAGAAGCATTAGCATCATCTGGGAACTTACTAGAAATGCAAATGCATGGGCCCCCATTTTAATCTTCCTGAATCAGAAAGTCTGGAGGTGAGGCTTGGTAGTCTGTTTTAGCAAAACACACCTTGAAGTTTGAGAACCACTGGTCTGGATCCTTGATGTATAAAGTGTGGTCCATGAACAGCAGCATCAGCATCACCTAGAAACTTGTTAGAAATGCATAATTTGGTGCTTTGCCTCAGACCTACTGCATCTGCATTTTAAGAAGACCCTCAGGTGATTCATATGCCCATTTAAGGGTAAGAAGCACAGATCCAGGTGATGCCAATGGTGCTGATGCACGTCCCACACTTTTAGTAAGGATGCTAATGACAGCAATTGTTAGATCATTTTTGAAGGAGTTTCTCACTCCTGTTTCAATGAATACTAACATTTGCCTTGGTATTGACTTGGTTTGTTTTAACTTTACTTCATGGTGGCTTGTTTCCCAGATAACCCTGTTATATTGTCATAGCCCCTTCCGCCTTCCCTCCTTGCTCTCCAGCCTTTCTGTTCTTTCCCCTGCCTCCCTCATCCCCTTCACTCTCTTTTTCCCTGTCTGTCTACCTCTTTCTCTCTCTCTCCTCTAGCACATCATGTACAGAGACTGCCAGGCATTTCTCACACACAGCCCTACCCATTAAGGACCTTGATGCATTCTCATATTAGAGTGGTATTTCTCAGCTTTGTTTTTTTCCATTATCACCCCCCTAAAGAGCCTTTGTAGACATTTTTTTCCTAACCACCCCTGCCCACAAAATTGTAATACCACGGGTATACAACATATTTGTGTACGTATCATACATGTTCTTCACCTAAAAGAGTATGATTTTTTTCATGCCTCCAAACTAATTTTCAACCCCTTTGGGGTGATATTGCTATTACTTTCCCGTTCTCCCCACAAATGAAAATGCATTTTTTAGACCATGCCTGGGGGAGATAATCTGGTCTGTAGCCACTTTGAAGAATCTATTTGAATCAAATTTTCCTACCTCAGGAATACTTGAAGGACAATGAGGCAGGGGTCCAAGAAAGACATCGCTTTGGTGAAGATAGGCCTTCAAAACTCTCTAGCTAGGGCGACTCCATGGCTCAGTCGGTTAGGCGTCCAACTCTATTTCGGCTCAGGTCATGATCTCATGGTTTGTGAGTTTAAGCCCTGAGTCGGGGCTCTGTACTGACAGCATAGAGCCTGCTTGGGATTCTCTCTCTCCCTTTCTCTGCCTTGCCCCCACATGGACATGCTGTCTCTCAAACATAAAAAACAAAACAAAACAAAACAAAAACAAACAAACAAAAAAAACCCTCTTTATCTGTGGAAAGATCCCAGCCAGAGTTGGGATTTCCAAGAATTTATTCAAAGATCTGTTCCTGCATTTTGTTGATGTCCTGATACCACCATTCCACATTGTCTACTTGAGTCCAGAATATCCTCTGTTATACTTGTTTTTCTCTCCAGCAACAAAGAGGTCTTTTGCTTTTGTTCAAGTCTATTCTCAGAAATCTCCCACCATGTCTAGAATTTTTACCCATCCAGTTTTTTCCTCTACTTTGTGCCATTCTTAATCTTCCCACCCCTTCTTCCCTAGATCTTTCTCTGCTACATTCAAATAATGGACAAATCTCCTTCATCCCAGAGAAATCTGCTGTTGGCTTAATTTACTCTCTCTCCCTAGCTTTATTGAGATCTAATTGACATATGACATTGTATAAGTTTAAGGTATACCTACCTGATTTTTAATTTACTTTTATCCATTCATTTTTACACTTCCCAAAATTTGCTTATACTCCTCTCTCTCTCCACCTACACACCCTAACCAATGTATTAGAATATGGGACTGGGGGTCCTATAGCTCTGTTTCTGAGTTGTGGCACCTCCTTGAAGTCATTTTGTAATCTTTGGCAAATTATGTGATTTCTCTAAGTCTTCCCTGTCAAATATGTTTTATAGAATTACTTGGAGGATTAAAATGATGAGTAAGTCCCAGGATAGAACCTGGCACAGGTTAAATTCTATAATTCAAATTTAGTGATTTTCTTTTCCCCTCAATCATTATCTTTTAACTTTGTTGTGACTTTTTGTTAATCTGTAGTTAAATGAGATCAACCTTCAGTGCTTATTAAGAATAACTATATAGGGCCACCTGGGTGGCTCAGCTTGTTAAGTATGTGACTTCAGCTCAGGTCATGATCTCATGGTTTGTGAGTTCGAGCCCTGTGATGGGCTCTGTGCTGACTGCTCAGAGCCCACAGCCTGCTTTAGATTCTGTTTCCCTCTCTCTCTCTCTCTCTCTCTCTCTGTCCCTCCCCCGCTTGTACTCTGTCTCTGTCTCTCAAAAATAAATATTAAAAAATAACTATATAGCTTGTTCAGCAACATTTACATCTTTGCTACTAGTCAGCTTCTAACTTGATGTTATTTTTGGTCATTTTTAAAAGCTACTCAAAGAAGGGCTGCAGAAATATATATATCCTCCAGAAAGTACAGAAGACTTTGAAACAGAAAATGCTTTCCCACCCATCGAGGTCACACTTGAGGTCCAGGAGGATGTAATCTTTTTTGAGGATCCTATGGTTGCAAGGTGGGATGCTGAAGGTACAGCAATACCTTAATCAGCTTTGATAATTATGTCATGAAAACAGGTATAACACGGGTCCTTAAAACAGAAAATACAGTGTCTAAACTCCCAGTTTCTAATCTTACACATTTCTGTGGCAATTCTAGGGTCTTTGTTTGCTCTTGATGGAAATGAATAGGTATTGGAGTTTATTTATTGAGTTCGTTCCTGAAGTGTTAACTGCCATAATTTCTGAACAGTTACTTATGGTTATGTAATTATGTTTAAAAAAATAACAAAAATATCAAAATAGTATAACATCAAAAATAAATGAAAAACCTACTCTCTCTTAAAATGACTAAATCAGATTAGGGTGATTAAAATTTAATGTTAATAATCTATAAATTACATATCTTATGCAAATAAGTATTGGAGATGGGGAGTTGGCCATTGGGAAATCTGAGACAGAGGAAAACTAGCCCTTTATGCCTCTTTATAACTTTTGATTGTCGAACCACGGGAAATTATTGCTTATTCAAAATATGAAATAAATATCAAGAAAATCAGAAGTACCAGCAGAATACAAGCTGATGATTCACTAATCAACCCCTCGTTTGGAGTTGGCTGACTAAACTTTGAAAGGTCTTGGTCTTGTGAATTAATGTATGCAGGTTTGTGGCTGCTGGAAGAAAGGTATATAGCTTTACTTTTAGCGTGAGTTATTTTACATTCATCTATTTGTGGAACGATTTACTTGGTGGCAGGTTGGGAACAGATAAGATCACAAGGTACAGAGCTATTACTTAATATATTTATGCAGTTAGAGGAGCAGAGCATTTAAGAATTTCTCTGCCAAGAAGGATAAATATTAAGTAGTTTAAACCTTTTTATGATTGCTACGGTAATCCACATTTTGGTTGTGTAGACATAGCCACAAGGTATTTATATTCTAGATATAGCTTATGTATTAAAAACAGTATGTCTGTCATACATTAAATTATAAAACACGTCAAAATGAATAGATAATTTTTTCCTCCATGTTGCTTTAGAAGTTTCACTTTTCCTTTCCTTTAATGGTAATATTCTTAAATATTTATGACATTAAAAACTATTCACACTAAATTAGAATTAGGCAAGTTATCGCACGTGATTCAGAGAAATCAAATGTGTAAAATTTGACTTTGCACTAATTAGCAGCAATATACAACTCCGATAATTCTTCCCATGGGGGGACTTCTTCCAGGAAATACCACAAATATGGGGAGTTTATCTATAGGTCATACTTAATTTTTGCCTTTACAAATTAATTTGGATACTGTAAAAACAGAAATAATTAGGAATAACTTAGTTTATCAATATAATTGTATTTGACATATTGAATTTAACAGAAATAGTGAATTGAACCCTCCCTGTGAGGAGAAAGCCGTGTGGAGATGGAGAGGGCATTCTAGGAAGGGAATGACTCCTGTATTCCATAATTACCCTACACAAGAAGAAATATAGAATAAATGAGACCTAGTTCCTTCCTCTAGAAGTTTTCAAAGTTGAAGGAGAGGCAGACAAGGCCAAGCCACAAAGGCCAAGCCACAAATCCGATGCAGTGAGGTGCTATCATAGACAAACGTGTTCTGGAGCAGAAGAGTGGGTCCACCTGGAGCATTAAGGAAGGCTCCTCATGGTGTGGGATCTTGAACTGGGCCTTGAGAGAGTAAGAGGATCCTGGCATGCAAGTGTTTGTGTGGATGTCGGCGTTCCTTTTTATTGAGTATATACCTAGGGAATGAATAATGAATTGCTGGGTTGATGGCAAATTGGCTTAACTTTTTAAGAAACTGTCCAATTGTTTTTCAGAGTAACTTGTACCAGTTTACATGCCTGCCAGCATTATATGAGGTTTCCCACTTTTCATACCCTTGCCAACATTTGTGATTATTTATCTTTCTGATTCTAGTCATTCTAGTGACTACGAAGTGGTATTTCAGGGATTTAATTTGTATTTCCCTAATAACAGTGTTGAGCATCTTTTTTTATGTGTTTATTATCCTTTAATAGATCTTGTTTGGTGAAATGTTTATTCAGATCTTTTGCCCATTTTTAAATTGGGTTCTGTTTTATTATTGTAAGAGATACAAAGGACTACCTATCATCTGATTGTATTTATATGAAAAGTCCAGAAAGGCAAATCTTTAGCGATGGGAAGTCTATTAACTTCCTGTGGCTGGAGGTGAGAATGGGAGTAATTAACTATAAAATGGACATCAAATATCTTTTGGGGAGGATAACGGTGTTCTAAACTGGATTGTGGTAATGGTTGCACAACTGGGTGAGTTTACTAAAAATAATTGTATACTTAACACAAGTGAGTTTTAAAGTTTTTTTTTTTTTTTTTAAGTACTCAGAAAGATTAAGTACTCTAGGAAAGTAGAACTGCATGTGCAGAGAGGCTCAGAGGTATGTGGGAAAGGGGGAAAAAAGTGTAGCTAAAAACAAGTGTAGGAAGTACAAGGGATGAAGCGAGAAACATGGGTCTTCATTCTGAAGGCCTTACAGACCATGCTGAGGAGTTTGGACTTGATCCCTGTAGACACAAAGAAACTCCCAGCCAAGTTGGCTTTTTGTAGAGATCCTATTCTAAATGTAAAAGATTTATATTCACTTGCAGTTAGTTGGGTGATTTCACGTATGTTATTTTTGGATAGAAAAAATGAAACTGTTACTTTCTTATTGTGAAGGTAAACATTGGCAGACTGATGGCATCAGCAATGTCTCTTACAAATCAGAAGAAAGACTTATAACATTCAGCCTAGAAACCTTTAGCCCTGTTACCTTGATTCAAGATGCTCATATTAACATGCCATTTCAGTCATGGGAACTAAGACCACTGGATGTGAATAAAGTACTTTTGACTGTGACTACTGTATTTACTGAGATTGAAATACAAATTAAGGTAAGTCACAGTTACAGTAAGTCATATGAAAGAGGCAAGCCTCTCTGATGACAGTATGTTGAAGTAATCAATCGTTGGTGATTTACATATTGAAATGTCTTTTATAAATAATATATTTAAAATATACTTTGATTTAAAAACCATAGTTTTTTAACCTTTTCCCTAATGTTTAAAGTTTATTTATTTTGAGAGAGAAGGAAAGCAGAAAGAGAGGGCATGTGGGGGAGGGGCAGAGAGGAAGAGAGAGAATCCCAAGCAGGCTCTGCACTGCCAGCATGGAGCTGGTCGCAGGGCTCGAACCCATGACTTGAGCTGAAATCAAGAGTCAGATGCTTAATGGACTGAGCCACCTATATGCCCCGAGCCATAATTTCTAAATGAAAAAGAAAATCTAAATAGTAATTGGTTTGGTAATAACCTGTAATAGAGGGAATTTTGTACCCCGACGTTAGTAGAAATAGACCAAGTAATGAAGCTACCAGCCTGGCTGCAGTAGGACTTCCAGAGAGTCTTTGTTCCCCTCGCAAGAGGCTTCCTCCTTAAAACCAGAAGAGAGATGTGAACTCTGTACCCTTTCAAATTACCACTTTACAGACTTTAAAACCACACAATTCTGTATTCTTATGTTAAATCTTCCGTGTTAAAAAAAAGTATCCTTAAAAGTTGCACTAGTGTGAGTCAATATGACCATCATCCATGTTCTTAGATCATAACTTGTAAAATGGGAGGAGACCTGAGACCTCTTTAGTCCCTTGATTGTTCAAATAAAGCCCCAAAAGACTGATGGTGTGAGTAACAAGGGGACTTTGTGGCAGAGCTCAGAGCTGGCTTAAAACATAGCTGCCCTGCATCCTTTTTAATACAGAATGATACAGGGCTAAAAAACACATAAAGAACCTCAAGGCTGGAAATGGAATAACAGAGTAATAACTTACTTATATAAAAGCTTCTTTCTTATTAATATTAGGAAAACCTCTGCATGTTAGCATCAATCAAGCTAGATAACAAAAAGCATTCCTCTATTTTGGAAGGAAGATGGATGACTCCCATTTCTTTTATTCTTGCTTTGAAAGAAACTGGATTGAATATCTTCCCTACTAGACACTCTCATTTTTATGTTGTTATAAATAATAAGGTAAGAACGAATCTTTCCAAATTTAATGTAATGGACATTTAGAATGTTAGCAAGTTAAATTTTATGTAAATCTTAAGGTACAGTACAGGATTATAGTTAGAAAGGAGGGTTTCATGGCAAGACCAGAAACCCAGAGCTGTCTCAAGTTTAATAATCTTTCCCAAGAGTGTAAACTGGTAGTATGATCTTGATCACAAATGGAGTCCTGTCCGCAGCTGGTCAGTTCTGCATTTTGTATGTTTTCTTCCTTCTTCCAGGCTGGGTATATGTAAGACTTCTTAAAAGAGTAAATGACTCAACAGTTACCCAAACATGACAAATCAGGCAAAATTAAACACACTGATGTACAGAACCCACTTCCTTCTGCTGCTTGGCAGAGGCTCCCCGTCTGCATACTGCTTCATGTTACCTGTTAGGCTTTCATTAAATAAGCTCCTTCCGTGTTACACTGTATGCTCCTTGGGGCTGGGAACTGCTTTACCATCACCTAGCATTCTTCTAGCACCTAGCATACTCCTTGAATCAGTAGTTGTTTAATAAATGGGATATGTAAATGAAGACAAAGGAGGTTCTAATCAGGGAAGCTGTTTTGGGCAAAAGGGTTCTATATTCAAGAACAGGTTTGTAATATAACAACATTTCAAAATAATGGGGAGTACAGTGTACATATGTGTAAGAAAAAAGACCACCTTGGTTTTACTCAGTATCCAATTACTCCACAAATGCTGAATGTAGTGTCCTATTCATTGCAGAGTATTCAAGAATTTTTTTTCTGAACATTTATATTTTAGGCATTGTCATAGATGCTTAGGATCCGTTAATGAATAAAACAAAGGTCTCTGCCCTTGTTGAGCATACATTCTAGCAGAGGAAGGCAGAAATGAGCAGCTTGCTTTTTATGTTTATAGTTTAGTATGTCAAAAGGTGCTAAGTGTTACGGAGAAAAAAAAGTGCCGATCAGGAATCATGGGGCTAGGATGGCATACAGTATCGAACAGGGTGTTGGGGGGGGGGACGCTCAATGAGAAGGTGAGATCTAAGCACAACTTGAAAGTAAGGAATTTAGCCAAGTGGAGCTGAGAAAGCAAAGGGAGAAGAAAAGGAGATGATAGGTAGCAGGGTGTACCGGGGCGGGGGGGGGGGGGGGAACGTCAGACCCCTTGTCTGTCATTGCTTGGACTTTGGCTTCTCTCCTGAGAGAAGGGCAACACCATTGCCTCGTCTTGACCGAGCGATCATATAATCTGACTTGCATTTTAAGTGGATTTTTCTGTGCTGAGAAGCGACTGATGGGAGAGAGGCTTGTTGTGAAGCTCTGTGATCAATTCTGTGTGTTTTTATATTGACAGGATCCCTTGGTAGAAATGAAAGCTTATCGACAACTGGCCCTGCTAAGTTCTGCTTTTGCCTTTGGTTGGAGCAAGTGGAATGTAGTATGTAGTTCAAAAAATGTTATAGTGAAGGTAAAGTATGCAAAAACCCACAAAACTACTTTGTCCTCCAAAGCCAACTGAATGTAGGCCACAGTTTCTCCTCTTGAAAAAGTGAAAAAAATTAATTTTTTTGGACATTTACATCCAAAGTAGTTTTAAAACTTTTGTTTATTTCATCAAAAATATAAAGCTGAACTCATTGCCCAGTATGGTATCAAACCCTAGTAATTCACACTAATGTCCTTCTATCTCTTGACATCAACACAAGAACAAATGGAAGCTTTTAATGTGAATGTATCTGATTCACAAACTTTTTCCTCAGAGAGGGGTAGGCCTCCAGTTTAACTTTCTGGCACATTTACTGCCTGCTATAAAAGGTATCTTATCAAATTCTAAAAGCTGACGAATAGTTTTAGCAACAGCGAGCCACCATATTTACTTGTGTATTGTGTGTTTCTCCTGCTTGAGGTTAGGGTTTATTGTTGCAATTGCTCCTTAATTGTTTCATTGTTGTTATATCCCCAGCACCTAGAACAGTACCTGGCACATGGTGCTTCCTCAACATTATCTCTGTCAAATGAATTCATTTTGATAAGCTCTATAAACACATGGTTTAAGAAATAGGACACTAAGAATGTTTTACATTAGGACTTTTGGGGACCGAGTTCAAAGTTCAAATTACACTCTGCTAAAATACCTAATAGAAGAATGATTAATGGAGGTCTCTAATTTTCTTTTTCTTTAGCTGAGGGAACACGTTTCTGAAGAAGAGCTTGTTCAGGATTTTAACTGGCCCCTGTTAATGTTTAGTGGTGACAGAGCGCAGAGGCTCAACATCAACGAAAACAGTGAAACATTCTCTGAAGCCCTTAAAGAAGAAACCGAGTTTCATTCTACTTTATACCACATGGTTAAGGATTTTGCTTCCAAAGAAGCAATGGAGAAAATTAGAAGCTCCAAATGCCAGTTTATTGATTCCGTATGTTATATGCTACTCTCAACTAGAGTACTCAGCTATTCTTAATCCCCAGTGATAAATTTTGTTCAGTATGAAGAATCAAGGAACTTGGAGAAAATATCAGATTATTTCTTCAATAAAATGTAGTAAGTGAATATATTTCAAGTAGGTTATTAAAATCTAGTAAGCATTTTATACTCAAAATTTTTTTTAAAAGTGGGGTTATACGTGGCCTACTGAGACTCAGTTTTCACTGTAAGATTTTAATGGTTCTTTATTTCAATAAATTTTGACAAACAACATATAAGATCTCAAAAAGCTCATTAAAAGATCATAGGTGGGCTTCCTCCCCATTACATTTTAGTTGGGGGGGGGGTGGAAATCACAGAAAGAGGGAATGTAAAATATCTGACTGACAGTCCTTCTGAGACCCTCTGGCTCTATGCTGTAACTTCCCAGATAAAAATTACTAAAGTTCAGATACTGAAACTTTAAAAATGAAGACACACACAGTGAGATGTGCCCTAGTCACACTGGCGGTGGTCCGTTGTGTTGGAGTTTAGTAAGTTGCCACAAGATTTGTTCTAGAGACACCCAGGAGTCCCCATCCGGTGTGGGAGCAGCATCCACAGACTTCTGGAAAAATCGTCCTGTGAGGAAGCTCATCAAAGCTGCAAAGAGTACAATGAATGCAACAGAAAGCCAGAGTGCCTTATTAGCCTTTCTGATGGAAGTCTTGAGACTTGCTGCCCAGGAAGCTATTGTGTCATAACTATAAGAAAAACACAAATTCAGAATTCGATAATAGCAACAATCTGTTATTACAAACACTCCTTTGCCAGCAATACCAATCAGTTCATTGATCTGCCCTGTATACCACCAACACTGCCTTGTGATAAGCTACCTAAATGGGACCTGCTGTTTCGATTTGCATCACAATTTGCACCCCATCCCCAATAATTTTTAGAATTAGAGAAATGATTTAGAGTTAAGAAGTGCTACGGTGATGAAATTAGGTGGCTCAGGCATTATTTAACAAGAACATTTGAGTATTTATCTCCTCCTTTCAACCAAGTGAGGCACCTTCTACTCCTACAGTAGAAATAAAAATGTTATTTGTAGGGTAGAACGTGATATGTGTGTGTATACATACATATCACACCCTGGACTTTTGCTATATTGACACTTAAACGATTTTTAGAAACACCCACAAGAAAAGCTTATTATAACATCATGTCTCTGAAAATAGTTAATTGTGTTAGACACTTAGTGTCTTACATGTGCTAGTTATTTAATAACAAAACAATGCCACAGGTGCTACCATTATCATTCCTACCTTCTAGATGAAGTGGTGTTCGAAAATGAACAAACTTGCCTGGGCCCTCCGACTCCAGTGCCAAGTTCCTAACACTGTGACCTCGCACACATTCAGGGATAATTGCTGTAGGCCATGGAGGTGTGCTTTTTATCTTAAATTTAACAATCTGACAAGTCTTTTAGTGCTTTGACTAAAACTAATCCTGTTAACCCTGCCTTGTCTTTCCCCATTCCACAAAAAACAGTATCATGAGCAAGCAGACAACTTACGTTGAAGAGCCATCCCATTTTGATGGATTGTTTCTGTTTTCAGAAAGACTTGGCTTTCTTGTCCTTTCTACTATTTCTTCTCCAGGTGGTTCTGAGTCATCTTTACTTCTGTAAATAAGTATTTTTGAATATTTGAAACTATGGATAATATACCAGATTATTTATAAAATATTGCTAGATTGTATTACTAAAGAGGCTCACAGATGTTTTGCTTTAGAAAAATACATATCTAATTCTGAAATTCAAGTCACTGAATTTATGTTTTTAACCATTTATAGGAATTTAATTTTTACAACTTGCTTTATTTAGGAAAATGTTTGTTATAGAAAGTTGGGATACTATCCAAAGGACAAGTCAAAAGGAGAAATTTAGAAAGAACATGCAGAAGTTAGTTATCACCACTCATAATTAACCAGTGTTATTAATCTGGGATTTCTTTCCCTGTTTGTGTATGTGCAATCATACTTATAAAAATGTGAATATATCTTCCTCTTTTTTTATTCAATATATAGTAAAATATCTTCTCCTTCTACCACATAATCTCTGAACAGTGGATTTTATGCTAAACTGGAGACACATCAAAATGTCATTTCTTTAAAAATCTTAATTTTAAAAATGTTTATATAAATATGTTCAGTACAAAGCTAGCTACAATTAATATTTAATGAGCTGGGAAATAGCAGTTGGATTGAAAGTATTTCAAATAAAATCCAGTGTACAGAGGAGTTCCTTTAGCCTGAACAAGACTTGTTTTATTATCATGTTCATTAAGAGGTTACCAGTTAGATTTGAATTTTGAAATTCCAAGCTCATTAGGCCCTCACTGTTGCCAAAGGGAACTGTTCCTCAAAGTTGGATTTATTTTTTCTTTTCTACAGGGAATATATGGAAATGGTTTTAGTGTTTAAAGGAAACAAGGCCCAAATGCTTGAATTCTTGTTAAGTTTCTCAAGATTTCAGTTTTTGTTTTGCAAAGACTTCTCAGTAGAAGTCATACCATACTAACAAAAAGCAAAAAGTAGATTGTAATCTTTTGGAGAAAATTTGATTTTTTTCATCCACATAAGAAAAATCCATTATATTAGCTCTAAATCTGAAAAGAATTTTCAACACATGGAATAGACTCCCAGGATTATTTAAAAAACAAAAAAACTGAGGGTAGGCACTATGTCTTACTCTATACCCCTTAGGCTTGAATGTAGTATCTACAACATAGTAGGCAGGCAACGAACATGTATAAGAAGAACATACAACCATTCAGTCAGATCTCTCAGCTGAAGAAACTGAGACCAACTAAGGTTAAAACAATTTGTCCAATGTCACCCAAGGACTTAGAGGCATTGTTTCTCCATGCCCCTCCTCCTCTGCCATCTACCTTTTGCTGTAGAAGATTTAATTTAACTTGCTAAACAAACATATAGCAATAGAGCATTTTACGTTTCCCCTACGGTTCATTTACACATAAAGGGAAGATAGATGTATATATAATACACATAATACACATATATTACATATGTGCCTATATGCTATATATACATAATGTTATAATATATGATTCATGTTTTGTTTGGTTTTTTAATCTGAGTAGATGGGACACTACTTCTGTGGCTCTGTACTGACCTTTTTCTCACATGGCCAGATACCTATACAGGAAAAAAATAATCACACTTCTGGCAAATTTAAGGGTCTTTTGTAACTCAAGACCTCAAACCTTGGGTACTACAAGAGTGAATGTATTTGCAAGTAACACATAATGGTCTACCGTTTATAAAAGGCTTAATTATCTTTTTGATGATGCAGCATTAATCTCATTTCCACAGAGTAAAAGTGATCCCCACTGTTTCCCAGCTCATGTCAGGTTAATAAATACACCAAGCTTCACCTACTTTAGTTCACATTTTTCTTCTTCAGCATCTGCCCAGGAATAGGTGCTAATAAATCGATGTAATGAGGGACGGTGTTCACTCTGCTTTGACCCCAAAATACGCCTAAATAAAGATGATTATAGCCACTTGTCAAATTAAATATATCTGTAGCCATTATCAATTTATTCTCTACTACCTAAATCAATACAAAAATTATAAGTTCTGTTTTTGTCGGCATATTCACATTATGCTTCATAATAAAACTTCATGGTTATACACCTGTGTTTATAATTATCTTGCATATACTGTGTAATTCAAATGTTACTCTCTTACTTATTGCAAATATTTACTTCAGTCAATTATAAAACAGGAGGGTTCCAAAGAGCAGCCATAAAAGTACACTTACCAGCTGCTTGACCTCCTGCCGAATCGGTCATTTTCCATCCCAGCCACCTTTAAAGTTCAGAAATAATTTAAAAAAGAATGAAATGTCAATTTAGTGAAGTTTATGTTTTTTTCATATGAAAATTAATTTGCTTTTGACTAAGAACACTTAAGAATTTGCTTACCATTCCTGCATTTCCAATATTTCTGGGCAAAGAGGCAATGGTCACTCTCCGAAGAGAAGATGGCTACCCAAAGAGGGCAAAAGCACATTTAGAAAATTATCGGTATTTTATCATTGTATAAACACTAATGGATATCCTTGTTCATACACGTCACTGCTGAGTAGACATTTTGTTATGGCTAAATTGCCTTGCAGAAATAATCTACCTATTTATATTCTACCTCCTCCCAACACCCGAGGAGTAGAATTTTTGCCAAATAAGGTTTTTTGCTTGGCTTTCTGGTAACATTGAACACTTTTTTTTTATGTTGAGTAACCTTGTATATATCTACTCTGAAAACTTTATGATTTTTGCCCATATTGTTAATGATATTTCTGGCAGAAATTTTTATGCGTAGGTTTTCCCCAACCCAAGAGGAGATAAATATATACCTATTTTCTAGCTTTTTTGTCCCCACGGTTTTTTTCCATTTAACACATGTAAAGATGGGCATATTTTGATAAATTGATATGTTTATATATCAGCATTGAGATTTGCACAGGAAAATGTGATATAGCACTATGTGGTTCTTAAAGTTTAAGTACAACTTCAGGAAATAAAAATATAATATTAAATGTAGGAGATAGACCAAAGAGGCTTAAAGTGAATCCTTTCCTTTAACCGCCATTCCTAATTTAATTATATAGATTAGTTGAGTGTCAAGAATATAAAATCGCAGTCCAAGAAAATTGGGTTCTCACCATGGTTCTGCCGCTGCATGATCATCACTAATCACTTAACTTCTGTGAAAGTGATTTTCCTCATTTGTGAAAGAGATTCAGATGGAATGATTTTAAAGTCTCTTGCTCAAAAATTCTGTGAAATTTTGATTTTCAAACTGGCAAAAACTGCTGGCTGACTTTCAAGATCCCATTTTCCCCTTTTTTATTTGTTAAACAAAAAAACTCCTTAATTTTTTAGTTAGGCACAAAGCCTCCAGAATAAAAAACAGATTTTCCAGCCTCATTTTCAACCAAGAATGAAACGGGAAATATTGTCTGGGGTTTCTAGGAATTGTCATGAGAGAGAAAGGGAACATCCGCTTTTGCTTCTTCCTATTTCTTGGAATGTGACTCCATGTATTGACCAGGACCTGGGGCCCCTGAACCAATGAAGCCAACCTAGACCATAAGGTAGAAGCAAAGGGCTTTGGCTGATGAAGCAGTGAGAAGAGACTGGGCCTTTAGGATTTTGTGAAGTTACTCTAGCTATTTTGGGACTGATTATTTCCAACTCTGGTTTAATACGAGAGAGAAACTCTCCGGTTTTCCTCCTGCATTTACAGAAATTTAACTGATGGACACGCATGGTAAGAAGTATAAAAGCATACATACATAAACACACACACACATACATACATAACTACATAAACACATACGATTTACAGTTAAAGCCATGTTGTTTACAATAATATATTAAACCATCTCATCTGTAACATTTGATAGACAATTAGTAATTACCTTGGAGTTTAGAGAAGATGAGCGTTTTTTAATTTGGCAGTCATCTGAAAGGAAAAACACATTTTCACATCTTAGGAATTACATATGCAATTTATTCCAACTGTCTTAATTCTTTACAAAGAAAAGCAAAAGTCAGAAAATAAGACCCTGAGACTACTGAGCAATAAAAATATCTGGTTATCATTTGGTAAGTCATAACAATTAACTACCTTAACTGATGGACTGAAATCCTCTATGTTACAATGCTTCTCCAGCACATAGGGCACACTAAATAAATGTATCCTGAATAAATGAATCCAAAACTACAGATCAGAAGATTATCAAATATGATTACTTTTTTCTAGAAAAGGGAACAGACCATTAGAATAATTCTGTTCAGAAGATTCACACTATTTAAAGTAAAACTTTATATAAATCTTATTTATATAAACCTTATGTTTTAAGGGATTTTCCATGATCTCAGATGTCTATTTTCCAATCTATCAGCCAGCTTGCTATATCACAGTCCTTCCTTCCTTTGAGAAATATAAAACCATTGCTGATGAAGTGGCTCATTTAATTTACTGTGCTTTATGTGTGGAGTAAAAGCCAATTCTAACATACCCTAAGTAGGAGAACATTAGGGTAAACTCAGTGAGTTGTATTAAATATATTCTTTCATCTCAGCAATCTAATGAATTTTTGGTGTCATTACCAAAGACTCCTCCTTGTCTCTCAACCTATTTCCTAAATAATATCTATAGCATTTGGGCTATATCAATAACAGGAATGAGTTATTCTTCTAACATCACCTTAACCTAAGGGTTTCATACTAAAAACGTAATAAGAACTTGTAAGAGAATGAAAGAGAAGAATGTTAGAAAAACATAACTGATACTATTAAATTTTTATTACCATCATCTTCAAGAGGATTAAAAGACCTTTCATTCTGCAGAAGAACCTGTTTCAGTTCTTCTAATTCAGCATGCTCTTTGGCGTACATTCTCTTGAGGTTTTCTACATGCTGAATCATCACTTCAACTGCTTTACTAACCCGGCTTTCCTAGTAGGGGGTAAAAAAAAAAAAAAAACTACATTGAAAATACTATTATTGGGGGGCGCCTGGGTGGCTTAGTCGGTTAAACGTCCGACTTTCGCTTAGGTCATGATCTCGCGGTTCGTGGGTTCGAGCCCCGCGTCGGGCTCTGTGCTGCCAGCTCAGAGCCTGGAGCCTGTTTCAGAGTCTGTGACTCCCTCTCTCTCTGACCCTCCCCTGCTCACGCTGTCTCTCTCTCTCTCTCTCTCCTAGAAATAAAACATTAAAAAAAATTAAAAAAAAAAAAGAAAATACTATTATTGGTATCCAGTTTAAAAATGGTGATTAGGCACATGCATTTATCTTCACTCCATAGCTAGGCTCCCCTAAAATGACAATAAAGGCATTTTTTTTTTTAAAAAAAAAAGACATGAGTACACAAAGACAAAAAGAAGAAGATATAATAAAATTTTGAAAGCCTGCTAATAGAAAGACTAGTGGTGAATGACTAAGACCTGAAAAAGCTGAACTCGGGGGCGGGGGGGGGGGGGGGGGGGGGGGGGGGGGGGGGGCAGGGGGGGTGGGAAGCTGTAAGCCTGCAAGCAACTTGGGCTGCACCACAGAAAGCCATACAAGCTCTGGATTTAAAGATGCCTCTGGAATTAAACTTGTAGGTAGATATATAAATAGAAGAAATGGTTGAACACCTGCATAAAAAGTGATTAGATCCATAGATCCCCTCTCTTACTCAGACCAGCTGAGCCACTTCCCTTCACCACTTTGCTGAAAGGCCACGATGGTTGAATATTTAGAGAGAGAGAAACACCCTGTGGATTGGGCAATAACAGGAGATAGTGAATGGACCATACAGAAAAGAATAGATTAAGCAAAAGTCTATATATATACTGAGTACTGAGATGCCTCGCCTGATTTCTCCTTCCAACTTGCAAACACTGGGAGCCAGGCTTATGCTCTCAAAGCAGGTGGTTGGTAGGTTTTCCTCTGAGGAATCTAACACAGCAAGATAGAAGTCCTAACACTATTGACATTAAGAATATCCCGATGAGGGGGGAGGGGGGTGATGGGCATGGAGGAGGGCACTTGTGGGGATGAGCACTGGGTGTTATATGGAAACCAACTTGACAATAAACTATTTGTAAAAAAAAAAATAAAGTAACTCATCAAAAAAAAAAGAACATCCCAATGAAACACCCTAGCTTGTGTGAAGCTCAGAGACGAGGACTTTCCCTGCCCAACATACACACAGCTCGCATTCAGCCTCTAACCATGGAAGAGGAAAAGTCAACACTAGTCAACGCTAGAAAAAGCTGGAGGAGATCAACTACAGTAAAGCTTTGAGGAAGCTAGCAATATCTTCAGAGTTGTGATTAAGTGTTGTATCCATGATATAAGAACAAGGCATTAAAAAGCTACATGTTGAAAATAAAAAGGTTGGGGATTAAAAATATGCCTAAAATACATAACTCAATAGAAAAGTTTCAAGGTAAGGTTAAGGAAATACCCTCCCAAATAGAGCAAAAACACTAAAAGGTAGAAAAGAGCTGAAAAGGACCTGTTCAGGAGATCCAACAGGCAAAGAACAAGAACTCAAGAAAACATAGGAAAATTCCACAAATTGCAGAAAAAGGAAATAATTCAAAAAAATCTCTAGAACTCAAGAACTTGCCAACTTGGATCCCTATCCAGGGCCTGTAACAGTAAATGAAAATAAACTCCTTCCAAAAGAGGACACTAGGGGGAAAAGGAGATCCTAAAAGCTGGAAAGTAAGCAAAGGCATAAACAAAAGCTCGAGAGTCAGAATGGCATCAAACTCCGACAGCAACATCAGAAATTAAGAAGGAAATGAAACAATGCAAGAAAAATTCTAAAGGAAATGATCTCTAACCTAGAATCTTTCACTCAGCTAGACTATCAGGTAGAAAAATAAAGACATTTTCAGTTACATAATGTCTTAAAAAGTTCAACTCTTAGGAAGTTTTCTAAAAAATTGTAGTATAATTGGCACACAACGTTGTATTAATTTCAGTGATTTGACAATTACGCATTATGCTGCATTCACCATTGTAAGTGCAGTTACCACCTGTCACCATACGTTATTACAATTTATCGACTACATTCCCTATGCTGTACTTCTTCTCCCTGAGACTAGAGATTTTATAACTGGAGACTTTTACCCCTTTGTATCTTCTTGCCTCTTTTGTTGTAGATTAATTGACCATATATACATGAGGGTTTATTTCTGGGTCCTCTATCCTATTCCGTTGATGTGTCTATTTTGGGGCAGTGCTATACTGTTTTGATTACTATAGCTTTGTAGTATATCTTGAAGTCTGGGAGTAGGATACCTTTAGCTTTGTTATTCCTTCTGAAGATTGCTTTTGTGGCTCCCTATAAATTTCAGGATAATTTATTCTAGTTCTGTGAAAAGTGCTGGTGGTATTTTGATAGGAATTGCACTGAATCTGTTGATTGCTTGGGGGTCGTATGGACATTTTAACAATGTTAATTCTTTCAATCCGTAAGCTTGGACTGTCTTTCCACTTCTGTCATCTTCAATTTCTTTCTTTTATTGTCTTCAGAGTACAGGTCTTTCACTTCCTTGGTTAAATTTATTCCTAGATATATTATTATTTTTGGTGCAATTGTAATGGGATTGTTTTCTCAATTTCTCTTTCTGCTCCTTCATTCTTAGTGCAGAGAAATACAAACAATTTCTGTATATTGGTTTCGTATCCTGCAACTTTACTAATTAGTTCTAATAGTTTTTTTGGGAGTCTTTAGGGTTTTCTATATATAGTAGCATGTCATCTGCAAATAGAGTTTTACTTCTTCCTTAGCAATTTAGAGGTCTTTTCTTTTTCTTGTCTAAGTGCTGTGGCTAGGACTTCCAGTACAATGTTCAAGTGGTGAGAGTGGACATTCTGGTCTTGTTCCAGATCTTAGAAGAAAAATCTTCTGTGTATGATGGTAGCTGTGGGTTTTTCATATATGACCTTTATTATTTTGAAGTATGTTCCCTCTAAATCCACTTTGTTGAGAGTTATCATGAATCAATGTTGAATTTTGTCAGATGCTTTTTCTGCAGCTATTTAGATGAGCATATGGTTTTGAACCTTCATTTTGTTAATCTAATGTATCATGTTGATGTATTTGCACTTTTTGAACCATTCTTGAATACCTGGAGCAAATCCCACTTGAATGTGGGGAATGATTCGTTTAGTGTATTATTGGATTTGGTTTCTAACATTTTGTTGAGGATTTCTGCAATCATGTTCATCAGGGATATTGACCTGTAGTTTTCCTTTTTTGTAGTGTCTTTGGTTTTGGTATCGAGGTAATACTAATATTCATAGAATGAATTCATAGAGTTCATAGAATGAATTTGGAAGCTTACCTTTCTTTTCTATTTTTTGGAATAATTTGAGGAAAACAGGTACTACCTATTCTTTAA
The DNA here is from genome assembly GCF_003009895.1 of Hyaena hyaena. Taxonomy (NCBI): domain Eukaryota; kingdom Metazoa; phylum Chordata; class Mammalia; order Carnivora; family Hyaenidae; genus Hyaena; species Hyaena hyaena. Next base: position 425,681 of record NW_024081634.1, on the reverse strand, counting down.
ATATCTGGTAAGAATTCACCTGCAAAACCATCTGATCCTAAACTTCTGTTTGTTTAAAGTTTTTTGATTATTGATTTGTTACTAGTAATCTTGTTCAGATTTTCTATGTCTTCCTTCCTAAGTTTTCAAAAATTGTATGTTTCTAAAAATGTATCCATTACTCCTATGTTGTTAAATTTGTTGATATATAATATTTTATAGTAGTCTCTTATAATCCTATGTATTCTGTGATATCAGTTATTTCTTCTCTTTCCTGATTTTGAGTTCTCTTTTTCTTAATGAGTCTAGCTAAAGGCTTAACAATCTTCTTTATATTTTCCAAAAAAAAAAAAAAAAAACCAGCTCGTTTTCATTGATTTTTTTGGCCTCTATTTCACTTATTTCTGGTTTGATCTTTATTGTTTCCTTCCTTCTACTAAGGACTTTCTTCTTTTTCTACCTCCTTTAAGCAGAAGGTTAGACTGTTTGAAGTTTTTTGGGGGGTGTTCTTGAGGTAGACCTGCATCATTATAAAATTCCCTCTTAGATCTGTTCTTTCTGCATAGCAAAGATTTTAAACCACTATATTTTCATTTTCATCTGTCTTTATGGCTTCCCCTTTGATTTCTTTGTTGGCCCACTGGTTGGTTAGTAACATGTTTAGCTTCCAAATGTCTGTGTCTTTTCAAGTTTTTTTTCTTATAATTGATTTCCAGTTTCACACTGTTGTGGTTAGGAAAGATGCTTGATATGATTTTAATCTTTTTTTTTTTTTTTTAAATTTTTTTTTTTAATGTTTTATTTATTTCTAGGAGAGAGAGAGAGACAGCGTGAGCAGGGGAGGGTCAGAGAGAGAGGGAGTCACAGACTGAAACAGGCTCCAGGCTCTGAGCTGGCAGCCAGCACAGAGCCCGACGCGGGGCTCGAACCCACGAACCGCGAGATCATGACCTAAGCGAAAGTCGGACGCTTAACCGACTAAGCCACCCAGGCGCCCCAATATGATTTTAATCTTACTTATTGAGATTTGTTTTTTGGCCTAACGTGATCTAACCTAGAGTATGTTCCATGTGCACTTGAGAAGAATGTGCATTCTGCCAGTTTGGGATGGAATGTTCTGTGTATGTCCATTAAGTTTGTCTGGTCTAATGTGTCAAAGCCACATCAATTCCTTATTGATTTTCTGACTGGATGATCTATCCATTGAGGTGAGTGATGTATTAAAGTGCCCTACTATTACCGTATTACTGTCAATTTCTCCCTTTATGTCTGTTGATATTTTTGCTTTATGTATTTAGATGCTTCTATGTTGAATGCATATTTACAATTTTATATCCTCTTATTGGACTGATCCCATTATCATTATGCCCTTGTTTCTTGTTACAGACTTTGTTTAAAATTCCATTTTGTCTAATATTGCTACCCCAGATTTTTTCATTTTTATTTCCATGAAATATCTTTTTCCATCCCTTCCCTTTCAGTCTATATGTGTCTTGAGCTCTGAAGTGAGTCTCTTATAGGCAGCATATAGACAGGTACTGTTCTTTTATTCACCCTATATCTTTTGATTAAAGCATTTAAAGTAATCATTGCTACATATGTACTCATTGCCATTGCATTGTTTTGGGGGGGGGGTTTGTAGTTCTTTCTTCATTTCTTCTTCTCTTGCTCTCTTGCATGGTGATTGAGGATTTTCTTTAGTGTTTTGCTTGGATTCCTTTCTATTTTTTGTTTATCTATCATAGGTTTTTGGTTTGTGGTTACCATTAAAATTTGTATATGACATCCTATACAAATATAGACTCCTATTAGTAGTCTGTATTAAGTTGATGGTCACTTAAGTCTGAACACATTCTAAAACTAGATTTTTAATCCCATGTTTAGTGAACAGAAAGGAGACCAGTCTGGCTGGAGTCCAATAATTCGGGAAGATAATCATAGGAGATTAATTTCAAGATGTAAGAGGGTAGGGGAATCATGTAGATATTTTTAATCCATCATAAGGATTTTGGTTTTAATTCTGAAGAAGTATGAGGAGCCACTGGAGGATTTTGAACCAAAAAGAAATATGATATGGCTTAAGTGTTAAAAGTATTATTCTGGATGTTTTGTGGAGAACAGATTATGTTTCAGGGAGTATTTGGTTTGAATGGAAACAGGCAGACTATTTAGAAAGATACCGTATTAATCTTCAAAAAATAGAATGGTAGCTCAAATCAAGGTGGTAGCAGTGGAGAAAGAACTATGTGGTTGAATTCTGGATACATTCTGATGTTAAATAGCATTTTCTGTAGAATTAGAGGTAGAGTGTGAGAGAGAGGTGTTGAGAATTACTCCCAAGCATTTTCATCCGATAATCTTGGAGGGAAGTTACCCTTGACGGAGATAAGGAGATTATGTGCAAAACTGGTTTTGGAGAGATCATGAGCAGTTTATTTTTATATATGTTGTTTGAATTGTCAAACATCCAAGTGGAAATGCTGCATCTGTAGTCATGTGTTCTAGTCTGGACCTCATAGCAATGGCTTAAGATAAGCATGTGAATTGGGGAGTCATCAACTGACTACATAGGATGGTATGGGGATTGAAGCAGATGGACACTACATGTACAAGGGTGAAGCCCTGGCCCCACTGATATTATGAAGCCTGGGAGAATGGTGGGCCCCGTACAGGAGCCTGGAAGGGAGTGACCCGTGATGCAAAGAGAAAAAAAACAGGAGAATGTGGTACCTAGAAGCGAAGCGAGGAGACTGTTTCCAGGAGGAGGAGGAGGAGCTTAGCCATGCTGAATACAGCAGGTTAAGGAAAATGGATACATTAAGGCCAATCAGAGTAGATTTCAGAGAGAATGGGAGGGGAGAAATTACAGACCACGGATACGATTCTGTTGAGGAAATTTGCTGTAAATGGGAGCAGAGAAACAGGATGATAGCCAAAGAAGAAAGTGTCAAAGACTATTTTGTTTGTGTTTGTGTTTTTTCCCATCTTAAAGATGCCATATTTGTGTTCTTATGAGAATGATTCAATATGGGGAAAATTGATGATTTTTGAAGGAAAATAGGGAGAATCAGAGAGCCCAAGACTCTGAGTAAATTAGGAGGATGGACTCTGGTATACAGAGTCCTTCCTGTGAAGGAAGGCAAAGTATGAGGGTTGAGATGTTACTAGGTTCAGAACTTGTGGCAGTTCTCTTCTGGATGACTCAATGTTCTTACTGAGGCAGGAAGGAAAGTCATTATTTGCCAGAGAAGATGAGGAAGGACATGATGATGGTTTGAGGAGAAAGCAGAAAGTATGAAATTAATATTTGGAAGAGATGATTTGGATGACTGTCCCCGGCTAATACTGTTATGAGAGGGTATATTTTTTACATTTTTATTTGCATATTCTGTTTTCCTTTTTTTTTCCATTTAAATATTTATGTCTTGTACAACACAGAAGTATTTTTAAAACTTCTTCCTAGAAGTGTAATCCATAATCTCAGGGAAAATACATCCTTTTATTAATTTCATTGTAGCTAAAGAAATGAAGACAGATTACCTGATTAATGGCTCCAAGCAACTCGGCTCTACTAGCCACTCGTGCAGTGCACTGGCTAAGGAAAGTTATACTCTTCTCCAGCTTTTTAACAATTTCCTGGGCATGGTTGTCATCTTCGCAAAGTGGTGTTAAAGACTGCACAGAAAGCAGAGTATTAAAATATATCCAACCCAAGTATTCAGCAAATGATTCTAACACTATGTTGTAAATACAGATGACAGTCACGTCTCACTGCTCTTGATGTAAAGTGAAAAGAAGCAACAAAGACTAGTAATGAATGGTATTGAAATATTGATATCTTGGTTGGCTATCAAGCTGACCTATGCAAATGTTCACAAAACTTTTTATATCTAGTCTTGATCTCTTCGTTCTTTGCTTCCTGAATTTGCCATTCCTTCATGCACATTTCTCCTTACCACTTTTCCACTTAACAGAATAGGATATACTTAATTGGTCATGGTAAAGAAATTTTGCTTATGAATGAGTTGAGTGTATTATATGAGAAGCATGGTTTGAACTTTTAAGAAAAGTAGTGAAATATGCTAGATTTAGCTATGGTTCTGACTTACGTACTTCCGCTTGCCTTCATTTTTTTAAAATGTTTATTTATTTTTTACAAATAGTTTATTGTCAAATTAGTTTCCACATAACACCCAGTGCTCATCCCCACGAGTGCCCTCCTCCATGCCCATCCCTCCTCCCCCCCCCATCCATCAGTCCTCAGTTTTTGTCAGCCTCTTGAATTCATTACAAAGCATTATTGGGCTGGTTAGATGGGTATGCCTTCACTGTCCTATGAATATTTCTTTCAAACCTGTGTCCTTGATCCAAGATGATGACTTTCCTGATGGAAGACCAACCATTTCACTGGGATAGAGACAGAATTAAGAGGAAAGCAGATTTGGAAACAAGCCACTGCTTACTAGCTGTGTTTCCATGAGCAAATGTCTAAGACTTTCCCAAATCTAAAACACCACAAATTTTGTATATCATTAAAAAAGGAAAAGTTGTGTCAATAAAATTATAAGGCATCACTGACTATATTATAATTTTAAAAATATTATGTAAACATTTCTGTTTGTTCTTTCTTCATCTGCCAGATGGAGACAACTACAGGAATTCCTTTCCAGGAATACTGGGCCATGAGTGGTAATATATGCAAATTCCTTTTCACAAAGTAGATGCTAAATAAATGTCAGCCACTTCTGAAACAGAAACAAATGTGTGAGTTGCAGCTGGAGAGCTGCTAACCAACTGTAATGGCCATCGTCAGACACACTGTTTCCTATTGTAGTTTAAATAAGCACATTCAGTTGGGAAGGGAAGAGCAGATGTTAGTTGTTGGCCAAACAAAATATGGTTTACCAAAATTGAATCATGAAGAAATAGAAATTTTGAATAGGACAATAGCTGGTAGGGAGATTTAAGCAGTTATCAAAAATCTCCCAACAAAGAAAAGTCCAATAATGGTTGGCTTTATTGGAGAATTCTACAAAACATACAGAGAAGAATTAAAATCATTTTTTCCACAAGTGTTGGCAAGAATGTGGAGAAAAAGGAACCCTTATGCACTATTGGTGGGAATGCAATCTGCTACAGCCACTATGTGAAACAGTATAGAGGTTCCTCAAAAAAATAAAAATAGAACTCTCCTACAATCTAATAATTACACTACTGGGTTTTTATCCCAAAAATACAAAAACAGTAATTCAAAGGGATTCATGCACCCCTATGCTTATTGCAGCATGATTTCCAATAGCCAAACCATAAAGCAGCCCAAGTGTCCATTGATAGATGAATGGATAAAGAAGATGGGCTATATATACATATATTCAATGGAATATTATTCAACCATAAAAAATGAAATCTTACTTGCAACAACATGGATAGAGCTAGAGAGTATAATGCTAAATGAAATAAGTCAGTCACAGAAAGACAAATACCATATGATCTCACTCATATGTAGAATTTAAGGCACAAGACAAATGAGCAAAGGAAAAAGAAAAGACAAACAGAAAAAGAAACTGTTAACAAACTGATGGTTACCAGAAGGGAGGTGGGTAGAGGTATGGGTGAAACAAATGATGGGGATTAGAGTACACTTATTATTTTTTTTAAAAAATGTACTTTTCTCATTCTGGTAAATAGGCATTTCCAGCTTCAGAAGAAAAATCAGAACATTTCAGCACAATAAAATATGCCATCAGCTTATTTGGGTATTGTAAGTAAAAACGTCTCTGTTCATACCACCACTGCTTAGTTTTTAAATTGAAATGAATCTCCAAGTTTAATTCACTTTTCACTATTTATATATTTTTTGTTCACATTTATGGTGTTGACTTTTACCCCATGCTTGTAATCAATATTATTTTTTCTTTTTTTAAATATTTTTATTTTATTTCTAAGAGAGAGAGAGAGACAGCGTGAGCAGGGGAGGGTCAGAGAGAGAGGGAGATACAGACTCTGAAATAGGCTCCAGGCTCTGAGCTGGCAGTCAGCACAGACCCCGACGCGGGGCTCGAACCCACGAACCACGAGATCATGACCTAAGCGAAAGTCGGACGCTTAACCGACTAAGCCACCCAGGCGCCCCATACTATTTTCTTATTCTAGTTTGATGCTGCATCAAATGATATGACTGATTCAGAGAATGCTAATCTAGGAAAACACTTTCACTGCGCTTAGGTAGACAGGGCCAAGAGCGAAAGATGGTGATGGAAACACATTGGGGTTTGAATGGCTTGTCACATGTTACTATTTCTCATCTATAAAAAGGGAATAACAATACCTATCCCACATGTGGTTGTGTTAAATTTTATAATGAATTTAGAGCCTAATTTAGACTTGGACAGGTGCTAGGGGTTCAATAAACAATGTATAATCTTTATGTTTTCTTATTAAACAAAAATTTAAATCTCTAGTAATTCAAAGGATTTATTTCTATATGAGAATTTATTTAGTTCTTAGTAGTAGGCTATAAAATATTTAGAAACACTGGCTATTTTTCAAATTATGGCTTTATGGCAAATTTATTCAAATTTTCATATAGGTAGATAACGTAGGGGAATGTCAAGAGTGTTCAACTTGTTTATGTCTTAATCCCTACATCAGAGATTTTATTTTTGTTTTGTTTTAAGCCAAACAGACCCTTGTAGGAAATGAAAGTTTAAGAAAACTGTTCACAAAAGACATAAATCTTTAAAAAAAATAAACAGTCTAAAACTCTTCCAAAAAACTGAAGAGAAGCAAACATTTCCAGGCTCGTTCTTTGATATCCACCATTACTGTAATATCAAAGCCAAAGATTACAAGAAAATGACAGACTACTGGCCCTTATGAATGTTGATATTAAAATCCTCCACAAAATACTAGCAAACCAATTTCAACAGCCCATTAAAAGTATTATAAACCATTACCAAGTGAGATTTATTCCTTTAAAGCAAGGATGGTTCAACCTATGAATATCAATCCAGTGTGACGATATACCACATTAACCGATTAAAGGATAAAAACCCATATGACCATCTAAATTGACGCAGAAAAGCATTTGATAGGATTCAACACCCTTGTAAAAAAATATTCAAAAAACTATAAGTAGAATAAAAACTACTTCAACATAGTAAAGGTCATATATAAGAAGCCCACACCTAACATCATACACACTGGTGAGAGGGACGAAGTTTTCCTCTAAGATAAGGAAGAAGGCAAGGATGTCCACACCCTACCACTTCTAAACAACCTAATACTGGAAGTCCTAGTCAGAGCGGTTAGGCAAGTAACACGTTTAAAATCCACACTGGAAAGGAAGAAGCAAATTTATCTCTCTTCATAGATGACATGATTTTATATACAGAAAATCCTAAAAATTTCACAAAAAGATTGTTATAATAAACAAATTTGCAAAGATGCAGGATACAAAATCAACATAGAAAAATCAATTGCATTTATATACACGAATGATGAACAATCCAAAACGAAAATGAAGAAAATTCCATTTATAATACCATCATAAAGAATAAAATACTTAGGAATAAATCTAACAAAGGAGGTAAAAAAAACTTGTGCCCTAAAAACTACAAACATTGCTGAAATTAAAGAAGACACAAATTAAAGGCATCCTGTGTTCATGGATTGGAAGACTTGATTTTCTTAACATGTCCATTCTACTGAAATCTAACTACAGATTCAATGCAATCCCAGTGGCATTTTTTTTGCATAAATATAAAAATTCATCATAAAACTGATATGGGGTCTCAAAGGACCCCTAATAACCAAAACAATTTTGAAAAAGAAGAGAGTTGGAGTACTGACTCTTTCTGATTTCAGAACATACCACAAAGCTACAATATGGTACTGGCATAAAGACAGACAATAACAAGGGTGCCAAGACCCAATGGAAAAATTGGATATCTTTTTGTGGAGGTCATCAAGAAAACATGACCACCAGTTGACCTATCAGCTGGACCTAGGTAATCAGAGATTCTTCACTCCCTCTTCTGTCCTTGAAATATGGCTTCGCCACTCTCAGAAGATGCCCCAGAACACAGCCTTGAAATAATGATATGGTGCTGAGGTCATTTGGATGGTATACTGAACAACCCAGTAAAGCCTCTATATAGACTTACTAGATTTGGTGGGTGGAGGCAGAGATCTACTCATTTGCAGCCACTAAAGACAAGCTCATATGTAAATTCCTTTGCTTATTAAACCTGCCACCTACCAACTTGGATAGCCTTGCCTTTTTCTTCAATTTTTCCCTGCACTGTGAATATGAGGACCAGTTTCAAATTACATCTATGAAGCTGAGGATCTTGCAAACCAACAATGTCCATATCCATACCCATATCCACGTCCACATTTAATATCCATACCCAAAAAAAGTGAAATTGGACTCTTATCTTACACTCTATACAAAAATCAACTCAAAACATTAAATAGGGACACCTAGGTGACTCAGTTGGTTAAGCATCAGCCTCTTGATTTTGGCTTAGGTCATGATCTCATAGTTTGTGGGATTGAGCTCTGCATCAGGATCTGTGCAAAAAGTGTGGGTTTGGGATTCTCTCTCTCCCTTGCTCACGTCTGTCTGCTTTCCTTCCTTCCTTCCTTCCTCCTCCCCTCCCTCCCTTCCCTTCCTTTCTCTCTCTCTCTCTCTCTCTCTCTCTCTCTCTCAAAGTAAATAGAGAAACATTTTCAAAATGGATTAAATGGATTAAAGGGGCACCTGGGTGGCTCAGTAGGTTAAGCGTCTGACTTCGGCTCAGGTCATGATCTCATGATTTGTGAGTTCAAGCCCCACATTGGGCTCTGTGCCGATGATGTGGAGCTGGCTTGGAATTCTTTCTCTCACCCTCTCTCTCTGCCCCATCTGGGTGCTTCTCTCTGTCTCTGTCTCTCTCCAAATCAAAATAAATAAATAAACTTTAAAAATGTATTGAAGATTTAAATGTAAGACCCAAAACCGTGTAACTTCAAAGAAAACATAGGGGAGAATCTTCATGACATTGGATTTGGCAATGATTTCTAGACTATGACACCAAAAGCACAGGCAACAAAAGCAAAAATAGACAAATACCACTATATTAAGTAAACACTTTTGTGTATAATCAGGCAACCTATGGAATAGGAAATAAAAAGTCAACCTATGGAATAGGGAAAAAAACATATTTTATTACAATATTGCCAAAGGACTTGAATATACATTTTTCCAGAGATGGTATACAAATGGTCAACAAACAGATGTATGGGAAGATGCTCAATAATACAAATAGAGAAATGCAAAGCAAACCACAATGAGATACTACCTTGCACCCATGAGTATGACTTCTATCAAAAAAGCAGAAAATACCATGTTGCCCCTCATGTGGACAAACTGGAACCCTGATGCGCTATTAGTAGGATTATAAAATGGTGCGACCACTAAGCAAAACAATATGATGGTTCCTCAAAAACTTAAAAATGGAACCCCTATTCCCACTGTGGGTACAATTCTAAAAGAATCGAGAGCAGGGTCTCAGATATTTGCACACCCATGTTCATAGCAGCAATATTCACAATAGCCAAGATGGAAGCAACTCAAATGCCTATCAATAAATGAACGGACAAACAAAATGCAGGATATACATAGAATGCAATATTTTATTCACCCTTAAAAAGGAAGGAAATCCTGTCACAAGCTAAACACGGATAAAGTTTGAAAACATTACACTCAGTAGAAGATGTCAGTTACAAGAAGAACACACACTGTATGATTTTGCTTATACGAGGTATCTTAGGTAGTCAAATTCATACAAACAGAAACTAAAATGGTGGCTGCCAGAGGCTGAGAGGAGGAGGAAAGTGGGGTTGTTTAATGGGTACAGAGTTTCAGTGTGCCAGAGGGAAGAGTTCTGGAGATCTGTGTTACGACAGTGTGACATGTGTAACACCACTGAACTGTGCACTTAAAATGGTTGATATGGCAAGTTTGATGTTATGTGTTTTTTAATACAATAAACAGAATATGGTTTCTCAATTCTTATTTTTATTTTTTCAAAAATAACCCTTTTAATTTTCCAACCTCTCTATTTATGGTGATTTCACAAAATGGAAAACTGGTAGTTTTACCTATCTACCTACAGAGGGCTCGCCCATCATCTGACAAGACTTAAATCAGTCACCATTCTTTTCTCAGTTAATTAAATGGAAATAGACTTTTGATTCTCTTCTTTGAAGCTTAAAATTGATATCTCCTATTGCTCCGTTTCCTGCATGATGACTGTTCTGCCTGAAACCTATGTGAACATTTAGAGAGAAGGCTAGTGACCCACAATGATTTTAAAAGGCATTTCTGTTATTGCTTACACTATCCTATTAGCAATTCTTTATGTTAGCCTGATCCTGAATTCTCACTTCCTATAATTCACACTTGAGTCGGGCAGGGCTTGGTACCTGGTGTTGGTTTTAGTCATAAAGTAAACTCCTATGTAATTTTGAAAACAGTATTAACAATATGACCAAATGTTTAGTCCCCACATGTTAGGATTCTCACCTCTAACAGCTTTAAACAGTTAGTGATTTCTTTCTTCAAATTTTCCTCTGCCAAGTCTCGTGATCTTTCTTCAAGCTTCACTCTTTTCTCCAAGGTGAACCAGTCACACTTAAATCCCAAGGATAATCTGAGAAATTCAGCCTGTTGTCAAAATAATGGGAAGGTGAGGGGAGAAAACTGGATGTAGTGAAATATTTCACGGTTTAGTACTGGACTGTGCGGAGCCATTACTTTCTTCTCCCAGCAACATAATGCTGGCCTACGTTGGCCTACACTTGGTCACTGCCAAGCTAGCCAGACACCAAATGTATGATAGCTTGTGTAAAAGTTAGAAGTGATTATAGACAAGGGAGTCATAAACATTTTTTTAACTTAAAGGGAAAAAACTCACCTCTACCTCCTTCTCATTAGCAGAAGTGCTGTAGGATAAGAAAAAAAAATATTCAAACATAATTCAACAGAAAAGCGAAAAATGTGAGCATGCAATATGAAACACTTACTTGTCACTTTGTTTAAAGTTAACCGATTTCACAGTGGTTACAGGGAGAGAGGAAGCAGCAGCATCTATTAAAAGACAATAAAATATTATTGGGTTATAAAGGCTTGGTTGAAGGCACAATCAAAATGTCCCTCTCCACTGTAGGCATTTCATTGAAGTATGTCTGAAAAAACAGCCAGCTAACAACGCAATTTATAAATATAAGATAATGTTACATTATGCTATTGGGATCACGACATTAAAATCATTGGCTCACTCGTCACAATGTGAATAGTCTGAAACCTGAGGAGTCCAAGTGCTCTCTTTGCATCCGAATGTTTATTTGACTTGATCCCATGGCTAAATGCATACCTTCCTCTGGTACTTTGGTCCTTCTTTAGATCAAGGCTTTAACAGCAGCAGTAGTCATTGAAGTAGTAGTAGTGGTAGTAGTAGAGTAGTAGTAGTAGTAGTAGTAGTAGTAGTAGTAGTAGTAGTAGTACAATAGCATCATCATCATAACGGTAATAATCACAGCAACAATAAACATGGTATCAACCATTTGTCACAAGTTTACTATACGTCAGTCCCAGAACAAAGCTGTTTACATATAACGATAGTCTTCATGACAAATTCCCAAGGAGAATATATTAGTTATGAAGAGTATAGAGGTGGAAAAAAAACCTGGGTTAAGTCCCAGCTTTGACCTTTATAGCTCTGTGACCTGGAACAAGTCACAACGTCATCAAAACATCTATAAAGTAAGGATGATATTACTTTTCTTTTCTTTCTTTTTTTTAAGTAGACTTTAGGCATGCCCAGCACAGAGCCCAGTACAAGGCTTGAACTCATGACCCTGAGATCAAGACCTAAGCTGAGATCAAGAGTTAGATGCATGGGATGCATGGGTGGCTCAGTTGGTTAAGTGTCTGACGGGCTCAGGTTGTGATCTCACAGTTCATGGGTTTGAGTCCCCTGCATTGGGCTCTGTGCTGACAGCTCAGAGCCTGGAGCCTGCTTCAGGTTCTGTGTCTCTCTTTGCCCCATCCAGTGCTTGTACTCTGCCTTCTCTCTCAAAAAATATAAAACATTGAAAAAAACTTTTAAAAATATTGGATGCTTAACCAACCAAAAATAGGTGCCCCTATTTTTCTATCGTAGTTTCTATGAGAACTTTGCCAAGCATTTTCCACCTGCTTTATACCTAATTTATTCAATCCTCAGAGCAAACCTGTGGTAGGTACTGTATCATCCAAAGTCTACAGGCTAGGAAACTGAATTATAATTTACCTATCTCACTTGAGTACATATTGGGGGGAACTAAATAAAACTATGCACATAAATAATTTAGTTCCGTACTAAGCATGCAATACATTCCCAATAAAGATGACTGTTTCTTTTGTTTGTTTTACTCATCATTTCCGTTTTGCAGATGCAGAAATTGACAGGTTAAATATCCTTCCCAATCAGCTAGTCAGAGAATGACCCAGCAAAAAGTCTGTGTGACTTCAAAGCCTCAAATCTATCCGAATGGAGGTGAAATGGGAAGGGAATCATATTAACACGTATTCTTTAAATACTTAGTCTTATTTACTTTTGGATGGGATAATAAAAAAGATCTCAAAGCAGAGCTTAGAATTTACTACCAACATTGGTATGATTCTTTGCTCACAATAGTGTAGAAGTTATTACAAGTCCTTTGGGGCTTAATAGTTAATGTAACATAAATGGGGCTTTACAAACATGATAGAAATTGAAGCAAGAATCAGTTTTATTGGCTGATTTTATCTGGAGATGCAGAATTATAGGCACATCTTTCCTCAAAGATTTCACCCATTAAAATACAAGCAAGGAACAAAAGTTCACACAGGGGGCTGGGAGAGAACATTCCTTACCTCCTGCAGCACATTCTTTTCTATGCTCATCTATTGTTTGTGGTTCCTCTTTAGCTTCCTAAAATCATAAAGAGATTTTATTGCTGTACATAGAGTGGAAATCCTTCATAACCAATCATTTCCCAACTTCCTGTCTTGTCCCAACCCTGCTCTATCAAAAACACTGTGGTATTTAAATACCTGACTTAGGGGTTAGGAAGAAAACAGGACTAGCTCTAAGGGGTTTTCCAATCTCGCTGAGGTACAAAAGAGAAATATATGAATAGTGATTCAAGCTACCGCAAGGCAAACTAGGACTGATTGCCAAATAAATGAGATGTGAATAAATAAGTTCTCTACAAAGACAGGTGGGACACAGCATGGCAGAGAAGCATGAAAAGTCTCTGCAGACGAGAAACATGCTGGAGCTTGATGGAGAGGTAGGACTGGGTGGATGAAGAGGTGGGGGTCATCTGGGACTATCACATGTAGCTTTCCAGAAGGGCTGTTGGGGAACCGGTGGCAAAAATAGCAACTAGGATTGTGTCACGTAGGGCTTTTACTCCGTATAAATACATTTTAAGGTCACTGACCAACTATCCTACAAACATGTCTATACAACAAGAATTACCCTAATAATAGGTAGGGTTGTACTATACTGCCTGGGAAAATCTAATAGAAAAACAATAGGTATAAAATCCTTTTTATGATGATAATTAGTCAAAATTCTCAGAAATTTTCCGTAAAAAGTCCAAGGCAAATTTCCTTGGTAGACCCACTGATACCATGTCATGGAAGTTTTAGAGAATTGAAGCAAAGACTTTGACAAAATGTAACAAATGCAGTAATAAAGGAAAAGCACTGGATCATTCTTATCAACACTTAAATATTCTTCAGTTTCCTGAATCCTCCCTCAGCACCCTAATCTCTCCCAGCTGTGGCATCCTCTTCCTCTCCTTTGTGACCATGCTTCTTCCGGGAAGAATTGTCCACAGGTGCAAGTTCCAGTTTTTCAGCTCCCATCCGTCCCTCCACCCAACACTCCCAGAAAACCGCCCTTCCTGGTTATCAGCGAACTCTCTATTGCCAAATTCAATGGAAAATCTTCCGTCTTTATCTTACTTGACCTCATTGTAGTGTCTAAAATGATCTATATTTCCCTCCTCCATGAAGATGTTTCCTTCCTTGGTTTTCATCTCCTGATGTCCTCCCTTTGCTACAGTATCTCCTTCTGAGTTTCTTCAGTCATTGCCTTCTTTTCTTAGATAATGGAATCATCAAGAGTCCATTATTATTTTCTGTGTGCTCCTTGGGAAATTTTATCCACGTGCTTGGGTTTTATTTGCTCATAACTCACAAATGTGTGTCTACTCCTAAAAACTCTAGGAATGAGTTGATGAATATAGGTATCCAGGCATACATATACATACACATATATACATACATACACATACATACATGTATACACACACACACATATGCGTTCCTGAATAGCATTCAATACCATTCATATATATATATATATATACACACACATATAGATGTATAAACACACACACACATATATATACACATATATAATGTAATATTTCAAAGTATTGATGTGTCACATCAGCTTGAAACTTGACTTGAACTAATCTTACTTTACCCCCAAACTCTACTTTTCTTACTGCCTCCCTCTTCTCATGAAATCCTAGTCATCCTGTAGCCTAAGCCATAAGCCTGAGTATCTACATTTTCCCATGCACCCCCCATCCCACCCTGGTTATCAGTCACCATTACTCTAAATTCTGTCCCTTAAATCTCTCCCAAATTAGTCTCCTTTTATCCATCCACACCATATTGATAGTATATTCATCCCTTGCCTGAATTATTAATGGCATCCTAACCAGCATCCCATCGCCGTTACTACATTTTCTAACACATATTTTTCAGTTTATTACTATCTTGTCTTGAAATGAGAAAAAAATCTTTTTCTCAGGAGACTACCATGAAAGATTAGAGGACTCAAATATTCCTCTATTATTTTATAAGGGGAAGTCACTTTTGGCATGTTTGCTAGCCAACACTACACTCTATATATACTTTACACCACAAAGGAGGATTCCAAATCACATATCCAATCATTCCACTTCCTTCAGACTAGAATACTATAAAGCTTTTTTCTACCCTATTGCCTCAAATGTATCTATGCCACAACCATCTCTCAACTTGAGTTAGCTTTCATAAGTCTCTGTTTATTAAAACCAAATGGGCCTAACTAAAACAATGTTCGTATGCTGAAAACAACAACAACAACAGCGCACACGCACACACACACACACACACACACACCTGTATATATACAATACAGAGAGGGACTAATACATATATAAGACCCTTGAGGAAACATGGAATTGGATCCATAGTCTACAAGTTACTCTCTGATAATTATCAATTCATACCGGTGGCAGTGAACCTTCTCTTTAAGGAAAGGAACTTAGCTTTTTTTCTGTAAACATTTAAATAATGTTGTATAGCAGTTTTCCAGGTCCCTGGATAGCATTCAATACCATTCACAAAGTACTTCCTCCATGACACTGTCTGGCTTCCTCCCCCAAATATTTTTCTTATATATCACTAACCACACTACATAATTTTATATTAGTGAGTAACTGTAGGTTTCTTCCCTTAATTAAAACATGTTCTCTTAATTAGAATATATCTTTAAGATAAATATTACTGTCTTATTTAAATTTATTAACTCATTTGTTTACTTAAAAGCCCCCCATTGATAGATATTTAGCTTGTTTCCAGTAGACCTTTGATGAAGAAATGAGTGAATGAATGAAAAAACAATGTGGAGTAAGGACGTCCTAGCCCTAATTCTATTGTGTGACCTTGGACAAGGACTCTTGGGCACCACTTCTTCATCAATAAAACATTGGTGTGATTAAATTCTATTCACTTAATATTTTGAAAGGATAAAATCAGTGCTTTTAAGACCATCTTACAAATTAGATGGACAGCACCACCATCGTACTATATCATTACTTTTGTTGTTAACGCATGTATATTTCCTTACCAGATTTAATGTGGTTTTGTCCGCACTCACAGAGCCTTGAATTGCAATATTGTCAGGAGCTGGACTTTTGCCTGTGTGAGAAAGGGAACACACTGAAGAGTTGTCCGAGTGTAGTAAAAGAGGAAGAAATAGTGAGGGTGGCAATAGGAGCAGATTAGTAAGTGGTGAAGATCTTAACACGTGAGACAAATTATATACTAAAAAGCTTTAAAAGTGTCCATTGATTCAAAGTCAGGACTAGAGCAGCTAAGGCTCCCAAGGAAGCTAGCCCTATAAGACTTCTTAATAGAAATTAATATCTGTATAAATGACCTTCAAATAAGTTTTTAAAATCTTTTCTAAGGATGCTGCTCCTTTTAATCAAACACATTACTAGTCTACTTATAGAAACTGCAATGAAGGAAGGATGAATAATCAGTCACTTAATAGCTTTCTTATAGCTTGACAAACAGGTTTTTAAAAATTACATATGTAAGGTTGATAACCAAGTATGATATTCTTCCAAAATATAGTATCTTTCTAAAAAAGAAAGTCATCAAACTAAGAAATGAAGGCAGTATTAATTTATGCCATTTCCTTTTGTAATTTCCCTTTTTTGTACTTTATTTGTACTAAAATGTTCTTGATAACGATTTTCCTCTTTATATGATCCATTGTCTTGAATTTAATTCAAGGCAGGCACAAAGGTCAGCAGCTATAAACAGGTTGTGTTTCTTTTATTTTTTTTTTTATTTTTTATTTATTTCTAAGAGAGAGAGAGAGAGAGAGACAGGGTGAGCAGGGAAGGGTCAGAGAGAGGGAGATACAGACTCTGAAATAGGCTCCAGGCTCTGAGCTGGCAGTCAGCACAGAGCCCGACGCGGGGCTCAAACCCACGAACCGCGAGATCATGACCTAAGCGAAAGTCGGACGCTTAACCGACTAAGCCACCCAGGCGCCCCGGTTGTGTTTCTTTTTTTAAAAAAGGAATAAAGAATGTATTATATTTTTAAAAATTGTATGGAAATAAGAACAAAGTGGAAAAAAAATCTTTCCCCAATGAAGTTTCAAGTTTCTGTTAACTTTTATTTTTTATTTTTATTACTTAAAAAAAATTTTTTTAATGATTATTTATTTACATTCAAGTAGTATATAGTGCAATAATGATTTCAGGAGAATACAGTGATTCATCTCCTATATATAACACCCAGTGCTCTTCCTTATTTTAGTTTTGAGAGAGAGAATACAAGCGGGCAAGGACGGAGGGGGGGCGGTGGGGGCAGAAGATCTGAAGCAGGCTACTCAGTGGGAGCAGCAAGCCCAAAGTGGGGCTCAATCTCATGAACTTTGAGATCGTGACCTGAGCCAAAGTCAGAGACTCAATGGACTGAGCCACCCAGCCTCCCTATGTTTTCATTAACTTTTAAGACAGAGAATAGATTCATATGGTCCATAAATTTAAAAGTATCAGTATTCTATGGTGAAAATTTTCCCTCCCATCCATGCCTGCCAGAAACCTACTTTCCATCCCTATAGACAATGTTCTTTAATTTTTGTCTATGCATACATAAAAACTTCTTCTCCTTCTTTTTCCCCACAAAAATTTACATGCAATACATAATGTTTTGTATTTGTTTTTTTTTTTTTAAGAGACAATAGTTCTTCGACATCCTTCTAAGAAAGTTTCCTTATATGTGTTTATGGATGTATATTAGTATTCCATTACATGGAGATGCCAATATATATTAACTAGGCTTCTTTTGATAATTAACTTGTTTTCAATATTTTGCTATTATAAACACCACTGCAGTAAAGAAACTTTTACAAGTCATGTGTGTACTTAGATCTATAGGATAAATTCCCAGAAACCAAACTGGTTTATCACAGGAGATGTGCATTTAACATTTTGATACCAGCAAATTCCCCTCTATATTAATTACAATGATTTACATTCCCTACAGAAATGTAGGAGATTCCCTTTCTTCCCCATAGCCTACCCAACAGACTATAATAAAATTTTTGCATCTTTGTCTACACTAGTGAAAATGGTACCCTGGTTTAGCTCTAATGAAAATTTCTCTCATTCTGCGGATGGGATGGGGAAGGGTGCCTGGGTGCCTCAGTAGGTTGGGTGTCCAACTTTGGCTCAGGTCATGATCTTACAGTTCTGGGTTCGAGCCCCACATCATGCTCTGTGTTGACAGTTCAGAGCCTGGAGTCTGCTTCAGATTCTGTGTCTCAATCTCTCTCTGTCTCTCTCCTGCTCATGCTCTGTCTCTGTCTCTCTCAAAAATAAATATTAAAAAATGTTTTTAAATAAAAAATTAAAATAAATAAAATTTCTCTTATTCGGTCTGAGATATCTGAAGATATTCTTCAGTTTAAATAAGGAATAGATTCCATTTCTACAATTTTACAGCTTCTTTAGTTTAGCATCTATATCTCAACCTAACTGTCCAGTTCAAACAATAGAATGAATTTTCTTTGACCGATGTGTTTTGGTGTGAACAGGAGCCTAAAGTCTTCCCATGAGTGGTAACTACAGTGATGGTTTACTGGGAATGCTTGAGAATCACTATTTTGTTTTCAGACTCAAGTAGCAGAAAACGATCTAACATATTACATAGTTCTTTTGCCTCCCGACTGGACCATCACAAATTGGCCCCTCCTTTTAACCAAATAGACTCTAGTTGGGATTCAGAGAATTTCCTAAGCAGGTGAGTCTGCATCTGTGCCACAATGGAGACCCAGTTGTATCCAGTCAATCTTTGCCATTAGGAAATATTTAAGCCCTATTAAAATATATTATATTTTTTGCTCTAGCTACAGAATTGGGGGGAAAATGGCACCTCTTAGACTTCTTTTCCCCAGACTATATCTTTTTTTTTTTAATAAGCTATTACTGAACTATGAGGATAGTTACTCCAGTGGCTTACAGGTTTGCTTACTGTTTTAAAATGGAAACTATATTTGAATACTTCAATTCCAATAGCTCACCTGTGATCTTCTTCACAGCAGAAGCTGATCTTGTATCCTCCTCTTGCTCACGGAGTGATTTACAGACAAGGTCACCAGAAGCCATATTCAAAACTTCTGACCCAGAATCTATCAACAGGAAGAAACTCACAGCATGAACACTATGCAAAAAGAAATTATTTGCCTATGTTCTTTTCATTTGCACTCACCTCAGCAGGTTACAGAAATCAAGCTTATAGTTATAAAACTAACACTATTTTTATATCTTTTCCAAGTTCACTCACCACTTGAAGTCACAGTACTCTCCATGGATGAAGCGTGTCCAGGAGATGATAATGCAGAATATTCCCTGTCAAACAAGTAGAGAAAATATTTTGGAGTGTCAAGTGCAAAATATTCCTTAAAAATTAACGAAATACACATTTGAATTCACACATACAAACAGGCAAACCTGGACGCGCTCTCAGGATACAAGCGTTCAACACCATTCTCCTAAACAAAAAAAAAAAAAAGGAGAAAAAACAAATTCAACAGTTTGACATTTGCCACTCTAGAGAGGTTGTTTTAAGCAAACATTTTCATAGAGTTTTAAACGAACTCATATTTACTTTCCACTTTTAGAGAGGATATGGGAATGGGATCATATAGGGCAGGTTGATATACATATTTCCTCAATGCTGCACTTGCAAAAAAAAAATCCAATTTTAAATATACTTAGAGGTCTAATATTTAAAGACTACCTGATAAATTCTTGGGCAAAACAAATTCTAAACTTAAAGGGCAGATAGAGTGTATTTCATGAACTTAAGTCAAGTTGTCTTTAAACAGAACATTCTCTGTGGGCATAACACAATATTTCTATTTTTGGAAATGTTATTCAACCTAAAACACTTGACCTGGTGATTTAAAAATGGCTTTCTATTTTCTAGTTAGAAAATCATACATTTTAAACTTAATCCCATTCTCAAAGATCGGAGGGATTACGTTTACGTCAGCACCTATTACTTGGTACTAAAAAGAGCTTAACAAAACTGTGGTCCCAGCCTGCCAGGGCAAATGTCTGAAATTCTTATTTGAACTTCTTAATCTCAGTCAGGATTTCCTAATTTGGGGGAAACTTTAGGACATTAGGGTTGATTAGTTCACTTACTCTCAAGTAATGTGGTAGGCATGTGGGTTACTCTTTAATAATATGTTTTTCTAATAAGTATATTTTCATTATTATTTGGTTTACATAGGAAATAAACATTAAAAACTGAAACCATTCGATGAAGACATTTACACATTCTCTAATCAGGCAGAGAATTTATTAACAGCCACAACTCAACAGGTTTCAATGGAAGAATATTGTATATCATACCCAGTATTTAGAATCTACCCCAGATAATATGGACTACCGTCACAGAAGGGTAAGGGTTGAGTATGAGTTTGCTGAATATGTAGTTATGCAACACAATTACAGCATTCAAAATTTACAGAAGCCCTTTTTATATATCATCTAATTCTCCCAACAACCTTATGAAGTGGGTTTTAGCAAGAAAATATTTACTTATTTCAGGTACAGAAAGTAAAGCCAGTGAATAAAGTAATTTCCCATGAGTATTCAGAATAGTGGTGTAAGCCTCCAAACCCAGTTCGGATGAGATGCCCTAACCCAGGCTGTTGGTGAGGCACAGACTTGTCAATTACGGTTTTAAACAGGTAGATGATTAAACATAAATGTTTACAATGTTCACCTCAAACGCTTAGAAATATCCACAGACTTGCAAATCAAGAGTTTATACCTAATCCTCTTATATAGCAATGCTGGGCAATCTTCTCTATTTCATTTTGTCTCTGCTTTAAATGCCTTTGAGTCAGACCATGTGTGCCTGAAGCCTCTCATGACTCCAGCTTGATAGAATTCAACTACTTTTCATCAAAGGCCCACTTTGTCCCAGGAACAGTGACAGAGGCAGGAGACACATAAAACTACAGTCCTTGTCACACAGGACTTTGGAAGCCAGTCAGGAAGACAAATATCTAAAACAAATCATAAATTATAGGCAGCATTCCACCGAGGAAAGTAACATGCACAAAACAGAGTGGGGTAATATTCGAATTACATTTTTTAAATGTCTATTTGTTTTTGAGAGAGAAACAGAAAACGAACAAGAGCGTGTGCAGGGGAGTGGCAGAGAGACAGGGAGAGGAGAGAGAATCCCAATTAGGCTCTGCAATGTCAGCCCAGAGCCCAATGCAAGGCTCAATCCCACCAGCAGAACTGAGATCATGACCTGAGCTGAAATCAGACACTTAACTGACTGAGCCACCCAGGTGCCTGTGAATTACATTTTGAAGAGAAATTGTACCTTATACCCTACAGGTAAATGATGATAACCCCATCATTAAAGTATTTAATAGATTGTATTAGTAATTATTACATGCTTATCTACCTACATTCCAATATATAAGTAAGAAATGAAGCTATAAAAATAGTAAAATATTAAGCAAACTTCAGTTTCATTGGGTATCATAGTTCATAAAATTCAACAAGGATTCATCCCTTAATAATAATTTAAAAATCAGACCCACTTAAAACCCCATAACATATAAAAATTTGATTATATATGGTTTGAAATAACACTTATTCTTATATGTATTCTAGCAGGAGGAAGCGAAGGAGAATTAGTTATATTGCACTAACTCAAAGGTCAATTTTGTCAGAAAAAAAGGCTTCTTAAACCTATTATGGTTGTGGCTATCTGTATCTGAATTTGAGGGATATGAAAGAGAATGCAGTAATTTTCTATTTAGTTAATCTGGCTTCCAATATGAGAAAAACGTCATTTTTATAAACTTTAAAAAATGTCTATTATTTAAACTAAAAATACAGTTTGCCTCCATTATATTACAAATGAGTCTCATTTGCTGTAATGCTCCATGTAAGCCCTTCTTCTGTTTTAATACCTTACTATGTAAAACATTTTAATCACTACATTGTTCAGGAGCAGTTGCAAGCTAAGCAATTAGATATTATTTCCAATTCATTAGTCTCACTGATCAGAAACCATCCCAATAGACAACAAACATGTCTCAGCCAAGATTTTCATAAATTTGATCTAATAGCATTTTTTCCCTTTTTACAAGAGTAACTAGAAAAAAGTTTTTTGTTTTTTTGTTTTTTTTCAAATTTAGAGTTCTAGTTAATGAAATTGGCAATATAAGTCCTCAGGGTGTCTGTGCATATTGAGTGGGGATGAGACACAACTCAGCAAAAATTTTCTAAAATTGTGCTCTTTTTCTTTTTCCACCTTCAAAAGTCACCACTTTTCAAACCGGCATCCCAGACCCACAGGAAAGCCTAACCCCCACAAAATAGCTATAAATACTTGGCAGATCATGTAAAAGATAAACTGCTGGATATATTTTAAAACCAAGGCAAGTTTAGAAACTGACAAAAAGCAAGAAAAAGAAAGTTCAGATGACAGATTTACTTACATGTAGAAGACTGGCTGTAGTCAATGAGTCTAACACATGTCGACAGCACAGAGCAGGAAGAATGTTCTTCCTGTGCAAGTCATTCAAATAGCAACCTGCATAACATTTACATGAAAATCCGTGGTCCAGCCCATTTGCTTCTCACAGTAAGCGTCTAATGTAGGGTGGGGTGGCCAGGTACTCATGGAACAAAGTGAGACATATTCTCACATGGGCTGGGTCAGCAAACGCAGGCCACGCATGCAGGCATGCACTCACACACTCCAGGATTCTCTCAATATTTAGATAGAAAATATGAAGAATGATATTAGTATTACTAATATTTATTAGTAAGGGTAATGAACAGGCCTAGATAATCTCCCAGGGTTATTTTATTTTTGCTCTTTTAGATAAAATGTTTCTCTCTATGTACATTTTATGAGCAGAGACCTTTCCACTAAACATTTATGTTACCAATGTAATTTTTACTATTAGATCTATTTTAGATGATCGGTGCTACTCAAATAAATTAATGAGAAAAACCCTGAAAAGAGTCTATATAGACTTATTTCATCCTAACTAAAAAGAAGGAAAAAAAAAAAGAAAGCCCACGACTCAGTGTTGGTCTCAATGTTCTAAAAAGACAAAAAATGTAAAATCGAATGCCAAAAGATCACAACTACTGTAACCTAAACAAAACTAAATTTCCTTACAAGTTTTTTTTTTGTTTTTTTTTTTTTTTTGTAACTAAAAGGACACCACACCCTTGGATCTATAGGACACACCCACCCTGAGGTCCATTTATAGTACAGTTATCAGCCAACTTCTACATGTCTCAATTTTGCAACTGGCAATGTTATTTATTCTCCAAGGTTATTAAAGCTGCACCACACAGCGTCTGAGAGAACAGGACAGACAATGGCCAGTAAATCTTCTGAGATATTTCAAAATTGAATCTGTCCTTTGTCTCATAAATCATCTCCTCCTAGTTATAGTATATCTTGGACAAGAACATGTAATAACATGGAGACCTCAAAGACGTATTTTTTTTTTTAACAGCCAAGGTAAAAACAGAAATTTATCTTCATATCCTCTGATTGCAACAAGGTATTGTCATCATTTTTTTAATTGACGTATGGTTGACATACAATGTCATATTAGTTTCAGGTAGACAAGATAGTGATTTGACAATTCTACATATTACATAATGCTCATAACAAGGTATCTTCTGAGCTTCACACTGCTGATAAATCTGATTCTGGGTGACAGTCACAGCTGCTTTCTGAGTGTTTACTATGAACCAGGTACTTTGCATACATCATAAAGTGTCTCGGTGGGGTCAGATCTGAGACTGAAGTAGGTAAAGAGGAGAATCAGTTTCGTTGTCAGAATCTTCACGAAGCTCCGTAATTCTCAGAGTATTTGGGAACACCCACAGGTACCTAGGTACATGCCCAATTTGGCACTTTGGTTGCTCTTCAGATTCCATGGTGGGAGCAAGTGATTAAGGAAAAGAAAACAGGGGCGCCTGGGTGGCTTAGTCGGTTAAGCGTCCGACTTTCGCTTAGGTCATGATCTCGCGGTTCGTGGGTTCGGGCCCCGCGTCGGGCTCTGTGCTGACTGCCAGCTCGGAGCCTGGAGCCTGTTTCAGTCTGTGGCTCCCTCNGCGGTTTCACGTCTTGTCCCCCCGTCACCACACAACTACCCCATAGCCCACATAATTTCTACACCCTCGTCCAAAAAAAAAAAAAAAAAAAAAAAAAAAAAAAAAAAAAAAAAAAAAAAAAAAAAAAAAGGAAAAGAAAACAGACTGAAAGGAAAGGCAACTGGGCCCTGGAGAGAAACTGCCACCAGTGAGGAAGAAGTTGAGGAAGTCAGGCAAAACAGACCACCGGGCCTCCCTACTGACGGAGCGATGGTACTGGAGGCAGTGGGAGACCGCTCCTGGCCACTGTCCCTCCCAGCCCGCTGGCTTGTCTCTGTATGCACCTTGACATAGAGAGGGTAATTTTAACAATCCCATCACAAGTAGCCTGCCCCCCAACACCATCGTAGGACCTCGCTCTGAAGTACTGAGAGAGGAGAGGAGAATCCTCTCTCTGCCAGCCAGGGAGTAAGATCACTAAGGTGATCAGGTACAGAGCTCCAAAGAGGTGAGCATGGAGGGTGTGTGGGGAGTATGGGTCACAAACAAAATGCCTGCAGAGATGTGAGTGCTGAAACCAGCGTCCTTTCCCCAAGTCTCTCAGGAGCTGAAGTCTCCTGCCCTGGGACTCACGAGTTGGTCAGGTTTGAAGGACATTAGGAGATATTGGCATACACCCCTAGAGGCTCTTGGTAATGTTGAGATGGACCTCATGGAGAAGAAAGGCCTTCCTATTCATCAGCAAGTGGGGAAACAGAATTAAGGTTTGTCTTTTCTTTAAATATGACAGATTTGGTTTGTTTCCATGGACTGGTTAGGCCAGAATGTAGCCATTGCTGTTATGTATATACATACATGTAACGTATGTATGTGTATATTTGAATCCTCCTAAGAACTCTGAAAAGCAGTATCTCTGTTTCATGGAGGGGGGAGGTAGGAGAGTGTCAAGCAAATTCAGAGAAGTTAAGCCACCTGTCCAAGTTTACACAGCTAAGAAGTAATAGGGCCAGTCTTAACCAGGCCTGCTTGATTCCAAAGCCTATGCGATGTGGCTATAATTCTAAATCATTACCAGAAAAGTTTTAAATAAAGACAAAAGTAACAGAATAAGTAAGCTTTGTGTACCCATTCTGCAGATTCAGCTATTACCAACCCGTGGCCACTCTATCTTGTCACCCACTAAACCCACCCCTGCATTGTTTTGATGCAAATCCAAGATATAAATTTTTCAGTCTGAATCTCTAAAAGGCAAGGGTTGGAAATAATTTCTTTTTTTTCCTACACTACAATATTCCAAATAAATGAATTTTCTGGGTCAGTAGAGTAACTATTTTTGCCAAAAATGTCTTAAGCTGGGCCCCAAATTATTTACTATGAGATGTTCTTTTTGAGATAATAATCTTATTATTTTTTGCTCACTCAAATTGATCCCCTTAAGAATACGGACTTTCACTTTTACCTTAAACTGTGCTTTCTGAAAAAGACGCTAGAATGCAGCTTCTTCTATGAATATGGGAGATGAATCCAAATAAATCTCAAGTTCTCAGGAATATCAGCCCAAAGAAAGGAGGCAGAAAGCAATAGGAGAAGGTTGTCAAATGAACAATTTCACTGAGTACTCAGTCTCAATGCTTTAAATAGGCTCTGCGGGGAGTCCAAGAATAAATAAGTGAGTAGGCATTCAACGCCTATTAGTGGGCAGCTACCATACATCAGATTTAGGCAGGGTGCTAAATGCCATTGCTTAATGGCCAAAGTCACTCTCCACAAAGCTTATGATCTACCACAGGTATAAATATAAAAAAACAAAGAATTACAATGCAGCCAGAGTATAGGTGACAACAGAGAGGACAAAGAGTTACTGAGGTCTAAAAGAAGGGAGAGAACTCATTTTTTCTTGAGTGGGATAGTGGAGAAATGAGGAAGCTGAGCCCCAAAAGACATCACTTTTCCATAGTTACAGAGGTAGAGACAGGGAAAAACCTGATTTCTCAACTTCTAATCATTCCGATTTCCACTTCTAGTCTAGAAGGACTGGAGATGCTTGACCAGAAACACTTCTTGCTACCACAAGAAAGGTTTTAGGGAATAACTGGCTTTGAAATGGGCCTTAACAGTCAAATAGGATTTGAGAAATGGAGACATGAAGAATGTTCTGGGCAGAGAGAGCAGCATAAGCAGGTTTGTGTGATATATTCTGACAACAAATGCTACTTGGTTTGGCTGACATGCAGGGATAGCCATAAGGCAATGGGGAAGGATAGAAAGATAGGTTATGACCAGATCTGAGAGGGGCTTGAAGTCCACATCAAGTTGCTTGTTATGAAGGCTCTCAAGAGTGACCAAGATCCTAGAGTTTGAAGTCAGAGACTTAAGAAAAACACCATAATTTATGGGTCACTTGGATAAACAGATTACATTTTTTGGGGGGTAATTTTTATCTCCTATTTCATTCTAAATCTCTATAAATGATTATTAATGAGAATGCTTAGAAAATGGTTTTCTACCCGACAGACTCCACCAGAAGACTACTAGAACTGATCCAAGAATTCAGCCAAGTTGTAGGGTACAAAATCAACATACAGAAATCGGTTGCATTTCTATACACCAACAATGACGCAACAGAAAGAGAAATCAAGAAACTGCTCCCATTCACAATTGCACAAAAAACCATAAAATACCTCGGAATAACCAAGGATACAAGAGATCTGTATGATGAAAACTATAGAAAACTTATGAAGGAAATTGAAGAAGACACAAAGAAATGGAAAAACATTCCATGCTCATGGATAGGAAGAATAAATATAGTTAAGATGTCATTACTACCTAAAGCACTCTACACATTCAATGCAATTCCAATCAAAATTGCACCAGCATACTTCTCAAAACTAGAACAAACTATCCAAAAATTTGTATGGAACCACAAAAGACCCCGAATAGCCAAAGTAATACTGAAAAATAAAACCAAAACGGGAGGTATCACCATCCCAGACTTCAGCCTCTACTACAAAGCTGTCATCCTCAAGACAGTATGGTATTGGCACAAAAACAGACACATAGACCAATGGAACAGAATTGAGAACTCAGAAGTGGACCCAAAAGTATACAGCCAACTGATCTTTGACAAAGCAGGAAAGAATATCCAATGGAAAAAAGACAGCCTTTTTAACAGATGGTGTTGGGAGAACTGGACAGCAACATGCAGAAGAATGAAACTAGATCATTTTCTCACACCATGCACAAAAATCAACTCAAAATGGATAAAGGACCTGAACGTGAGACAGGAAACTATCAACACCCTAGAGGAGAAAGCAGGAAACAACCTCCTTGACCTCCACCGCAGCAACTTCTTACTTGACACATCCCCAAAAGCAAGGGAATCAAGAGCAAAAATAAACTGTTGGGACCTCATCAAGATTAAAAGCTTCTGCACAGCCAAGGAAACAACCCAGAAAATTAATAGGCAACCAACGGAATGGGAAAAGATAGTTGCAAATGACATATCAGATAAAGGGTTAATATCCAGAATCTATAAGGAACTCACCAAACTACACGCCCGAAAAACAAACAACCCAGTGAAGATACAGGCAGAAGATGTGAACAGACACTTCTCCAAAGAGGACATCCAGATGGCCAACAGACACATGAAACGATGCTCAGCATCCCTCCTCATCAGGGAAATACAAATCAAAACCACACTGAGATACCACCTCACACCAGTCAGAGTGGCTAAAATGAGCAAATCAGAGAACATGAGATGCTGGCGAGGATATGGAGAAACGGGCACCCTCCTACACTGTTGGTGGGAATGTAAACTGGTACAGCCCCTCTGGAAAACAGTGTGGAGGGTCCTCAGGAAACTAACACTAGAACTCCCCTATGACCCAGCAATAGCACTGCTAGGAATTTACCCAAGGGATACAGAAATGCTGAGGCATAGGAGCACATGCACCCCAATGTTCATAGCAGCACTCTCCACAATAGCTAAAACATGGAAAGAGCCTAAGTGTCCATCAACGGACGAATGGATCCAGAAGATGTGGTTTATCTATACCATGGAATACTACATGGCAATGAGAAAGAATGAAATCTGGCCATGTGTAGCAGCATGGATGGACCTTGAGGGTGTTATGCTGAGCGAAATAAGTCAGGCAGAGAAGGACAAATGTCACATGTTTGCACGTATAGGAGGATTAGGAGGAACTTGACGGAGGAACAAGGGGGAGAAGAAGGGCGGAAATGGTGGCGGAAAGGGAGAGAGGCAAACCATGAGAGACTCTTGAATGCTGACAAAAACTGAGGACTGATGGATGTGAGGGGGGGGATGGGCATGGAGGAGGGCACCTGTGGGGATGAGCACTGAGTGTTAAGTGGAAACTAATTTGACAATAAACTATTTGTAAAAAAAAAAAAAGAAAGAAAGAAAAAAAGAAAATGGTTTTCTAAGGAGGATTTTCTGTTATTTAAGAGAAATAATAAAATCAGGGGGGATCTGAGGGATAGGAAGTCAGGGTTTACTCTCATGAGAGAGTGAGTCATTCAGTGAACAGGCTGCAGAGATTCTCCAGTGGAGTCGAAACCCAAAAATGGAAAGGTGAGGATTAGTGATATCAGCCACCAGTGGCAGATGTCAGACTGGTTCCTGCGGACTCTAGAAGAAATGGCATAGAATACAGCATGAGAACCTTCAGGGAATCTATAGGTTTCCCCCAGGAACATTGGGTAGGAGTTTCTATGGTGATTTTTTAGCTCCTGCTTCTTAATGGCAGGATGCTAAACAAAGTCAACAACAACAACTCAGTCACATATCCTAATTAGAGTGGAGTCGGAGCTCCTTTTAGATAAAGAAGGAAGCCCATTTCTTAGCCAAAAAACTACTCTCAAGGTAACTGTGAGTGATTATTATGAGTGAAAGGTCTAAATTTAGCATTCTAAGAGGGGCCTTGTGAGAACGGTTTATTTTTTGAATTTAGACAAACCTGAATTTGAATCCCACGTTTTCTGGTTACCAGTTGAGTGATCTTGGGGAAGTTATTAACCTCTGTGAACTTCAGTTGTGTCATTTCTAAAAGCAGAGAATACCGACCACTCAAAGTTGCAGAGAAGATTAACAACATAGCATGTGGAAATGCTTTCCTACAAAGTACCTGGTACACAAGGGATGTTTGTTTCTTCCCCCTTCTTGGCAAAATCACTGCCAGATAAAAGGGAAATTACTAGTAACCAAACATCCTGTAAGCTTCCAAGTTCAACTTCCTTTATTAAACTTTACAAGAACTGCTAAGTAATAGCAAAATAGATTCATTTCCTTTTTCTTTCCTTTTCTTAGCTACTCAATAAGATGGGTATTAAGGAACAGAAAAATGTCAGATATACACATACTTAAAGGAGTATTAAGAACAAGTCCCATGACTCAGTAGTAAAAAGAACCCCATTTATTAAATGAGCAAAGATCTGGGGAGATATACCTCCACAGAAGATGCACAATGGCCAACAGGTACAAGAGAAGATGTTCAACATCATCTGTCATTAGGGAAATACATACCCAAACCTCCAAAACTACTTCACACCTGCCAATGTGTCTATAATCAAAAAACAGACAAATGTTGACAAGGATGTAGAGAAACTGGAATCCTCATGCATTACTTATGGGAACGTAAAATGGTGCAGCGACTTTGGAAATCTGTTTTGCAGTCCCTCGATATGCTAGAGATAATATATGATGTAGCAATTCCACTCACAGGTAGATGTCCAAAAGAACGCCCATATGTGTACACAAAAACTTATACACTAATGTTCATAGTAGCATCATTTACATAGCCAAAAAAATGGAAACAACCCAAGTGCCCATCAAAGACAAATAATAAACATGAATAAACAAAATGTGATATAGCCATACATTGGAATATTATTCAATCATAAAAAGGAATGAAGTACTGATAACATGCTACAACATGGGTGAACCTTGGAAACATTATACTAAGTGAAAGAAGCTAGCCACAAGAGGTTATTCCATTTATCTGAGATACCCTGAATAGGAAAATGTATACGTAGAAAAAGTAGATTAGTGATTCCCTAGGACTGAGGGTTTGGTGGGGGGAAGGGATAGACTGTTGACAGGTATGAGGTTTCTTTACAGGATGATCAAAATGTTCTAAAATCGATTTTGATGGTAGTTGTGCAATTCTGTGAATTTATTTAAAAAACAGTTAATTGTTGCACCAAGAGCCATAAAATACTTACGGATAAACCTATCTGAAGAGGTAAATATCTGTATGCTGAAAACTATAGAAAATTTATGAAAGAAATTGAAGAGGACACAAAGAAATGGAAAAACATTCAAAACATAAGAGACTCTTAAATACAGAGAACAAACTCAGGGTGGATGGTGGGGCCGGGGGAGAGGGGAAAATGGATGATGGGCTTGAAGAGGGCACTCCTTGTTGAGATAAGCACTGGGCGTTGTGTGCAAGTGATGAATCATGGGAATCTACTCCTGAAGCCAAGAGCACACTATATACACTGTATGTTAGTTAACTTGACAATAAATTATATTTGAAAAATAAATAAAAGCATTCAACTGAATAAATTGTTTAATATGTGAATTATAGCTCAAACAATTAAAAAGAGGAAGAATAATGGATTCTTAAGAGGCTGAAACAGAACTATCTGCTCCTTTGATTGAGAAGATTGTAGAGCTTGGTCTCAGCTGTAGACAGAGGGATCACTCCATATATATCTCCATACCCTGGAGAGTTTGCGTAAATGATGTGTTATTTAGTGTTACTCCTTTTTGACAGAGACGTACCATTAGCACCTAACCGTAGCAATGAATACTCTCTGGGCATTGCCCTACTTTGTGACTTTTTACAAAGTACCAGCACTTTAAAGATTATCTAGGGTTGACTTCAATTCTTAGAGAGACAATGAGACCGAAGACTGATGGTCATTAGTAAATTTTAACTCCCAAACCAGCCTGCCTCTCAAATAAAATGTTCCGCATACTTCACCAAAATCTCCTTTTGTCTATATATCCTTGAGCTTGTACTACAGAAGGGGTGGAAAGCCCCTAGCTGACTGAGTTTTAATTTCTTGTCAAGAAAGGCTGACATTTTTCATGCATCTTTGTTTTTGGTGTCAGATTCACACTTGCTATAAGAGTGTCCTTAATACTTCGAAAAAATATACTCATAGGAGAAGACCAGGATATGGTAGTACTAAAAATAAAGTTGAAATATAGTCAAATGCTCACTTCCATCCTTAGGTCGTCATTCATCCTGATGCAGCCTGAAAGATTTGTTCCTGAGTGGAGGTCAACTTCAGGGCCTGGGCACCTGGCAATAGGAAACAAAGTTCCTTACTCTCAATGGAAAGACAGAGAATTTCAGCAAATACCAAATGTTTCCCTTCCTCGCCTCAGCTTAACCAAATTTCTAATTAACTTCTGGGTTTTAGTAAGCACAAGGAAAGAGGGCTCACCAGAGAGAGATGGCAAACCATAGAGACTCTAGCCACAAATGGAAATAAAGAATTTGCAATTCAATGTCTTGTTTCTGCATCCTCGATACAAAAAGGAAATTTCCCTGGGGTGGATAGTGCTCCCGAACCCCACTGACATTTCGAAACTTTTTCTATGGAAGGTCAGTCTGCGTACTCAGAAAACTGAGCACAGACTAGCTTCGGGAGAAGGTGGGTGTGGCAACAGGGATTTGCAAATGCTCATTAACCTTGAAGAAGAAGGAATAGAAATATGATCAAAACCTATCCGAATAAGTTAACTTAGCAACATATATTCCTGCTGCAGTATAGCAGTATATTCCTAAAAACCGGGAAACATTTCAGGTAGCCCAATTTGTCTTTTTATATGTTAGAATGCATGTTACAGAATTCAAAGAGCAAGAAAACTGCACCTCATGACACTAGAGAGATGGCTTTAAAACTGCCAATTTTCAGAAAGTTAGAGAAGTTCCACAATAAAAACTTCTTAATTAACATGTGATGGTCTCGGGATACAAAAGTTTAACTGATTAAAAGCTTGGGCAGTAGGACCAGGCCACCCATGAAGAATAGGGTAAATATATTTTGCTCTTTTAACTTACTTGTGTCCTCTAGTCACATCCACAGCACCATCCTTGCTTTCCCCATTGTCGGGCCTTTCGCATGAAGCTTGGATCCGGTTGGCTACACCTGAGAATGGTGTCAACTCCAGTCTTGGAATCACTGTAAGACTCTCTAGATGCAAGGCATCTGCAGAACAGAAAAGAATAAAAACAGAAATTTATTTCTGGCTTCAACTATATTTTACGTATATACATACGTATATACGTATATATACGTATATATTCTTTCCCTCCTGAGAGACTGAACCATTGCTGAAAAAGCAGAAGTCAATTCAATTCAATTTTAATATAACCCTCCCCCTTCTTGATGCCTCATTATATGAAGTGAAAATGCCAATTTTTTAAGCAAAGTGGGGAGGGAGTAGAAAATCCCTACCTACCAAGCCATTAGAGGGGTCAACAATCTGCAAGCAGAGCCTGATTTGTATATAAAGTTTTACTGTAACAGAGACACACCCATTCATTCAGTATGGTCCTTGGCTGCTTGTGTGATACAACAGCAAAGCTGAGTAGTTGCTGCAGAAACCATATAACCTGCAGCCGAACACATTTACTCTCTGGCCCTTTACAGAGACAGCTTACCAACCCCTGAAGAAAAAAATGGTCACACACTGTGATTAGAACTCATTAGAGACATAAAAGAAATAGAGTGACAAACTGTGTTTTTTGGAGGAAACCATCTTGTTACGTGTTTTTCTGAGTACAGAAAGCATCAGAGTTTAATAGAAAAAAACAGTCTTTGGAGCCTGTTTTTAATCACAAATTTTTAATTCTCATCTTGGTTCTGCCACATACTAGCTGTGTGATCTACATAAATAACTAAACCACTCTGAGCCTCAGTTTACTTACATATGAAGTGACACATGACCTTAGGCAAATTACTAACTCAATATTTCTCTATTTACTTATTTATAGTTTACTTTGAGAGAGAGAGCACGTTTGTGAATGGGGGAGAGGCAGAGAGAGGGAGAAAGAGAATCTTAAGCAGGCTCTGCACTGTCAGCAGAGCCCGATGTAGGGCTCGAACTCACAAACTGTGAAATCATGATCTGAGCCAAAATCAAGAGTTGGACACTTAACTGACTGAGCCACCTAGGCACCCCTCTTTATCTTTAAAATGGAAATGACATTAGCATCGACCTGGCAGGGAGGTGGTGATTAAAGGAAGTAACAGCAATGTAAAGAGCAGAGAACTGTGCCTAGCATACAGCAGGCACTCATAGGGACAGTCGACATTGTGATCATGTTACTACCCCTGGGTTAGTGTGAATAAAGTGTTCTAGGGAAAGCACGAAGCTGCTGTGATACAAAAGGACCATTCCATTAGCAATGATAGCACTTTTCCCTTCTCCACCCGAAATGACCCACAGATCACTCTACTTCCTGTTTATTTCTTCTTAACTTTACCTGATAATCATCCCATTTCTTTTGTCATTTCAGAACCAGGCATTAACTTTTGCTTTCGATCACATCTAGGTTGTGATGAGAGACGTCACTGCTTTGAGCATTTCCTAAGATAAAGCTCATTCTCCTTAGTCTGGCATTGAGTAATAGCCCACAGGTGACCTACAACTTGTTCCAAACTTATATTCTACTATATCCCAGCCAAACTCCTGTTTCCAAAATGACTTGTACAGCTTTGATTCTTCTTCAAACACTTGAGGCACTTTCATTCTTCTGTTTTGTCTTCCTTGCATGTCATTCTCCCCAGTTGGAATACTTTGTCTATGCCTTTTGCTTTTCCAAATGCAACCCATCTTTCAAGGTCTGGTTCAACTCTCATTTCTTCTATGGAGACTTCTCTGAGCCCATTCTTTTTTTTTTTTTTTTTTTTTTTTTTTTTTTTTTTTTTTTTTTTTTTTTTTTTTTTTGAGAGAGAGAGAGAGAGAGCAAGCGAGCACAAGCAGAGGAGGGGCAGAGAGGGAGGGGGAGGTAAAATCCCAACCAGGCTCTGTGCTGTCAGAACTCTGTGGGGTTCGATCCCACAAACTGTGAGATCATGTCCTAAGCCAAGATCAAGACTCAGATACTTAACTGACTGAGCCACCCAGGCACCCTCTCTGAGTCTATTCTAATCTCCCTGATAATCTGTGAGTTATTTTAAGATTGATTCTTTATTATACATAATGTGGTGCCTTGCACAGAGTAAATGCTCAAACATAAGTTCATTGACTTAATTCAGGGATAAATATTCAAGTATTCAACAGCTTTCCCTGTAAAGATATAATTGTGATTATTTCCCCTTTCAAAAAGAACCTTACCCTCAGCCATGCCTGACAGGGTATAAGGAGGGGGTGGCTGTCCATGCTTACCCAGCAGAGGTGTGTACCAGCACGTATGTTTGAAGGTCAGGGGTGTCTGATGTATTCTTGCTTCTTGACCGCTATATTGTTTATGGCAACACTGCTTCTGAACAGAAAACTAAGTAGTGTTAGCTATCTAAAGGCATGTAACAGCATATTTCATTATCTACTCTCTTTATCTCCAAAGGCAGAAAGAGTATTACCAGTCTCAAATAACCCTGTGAGAGAGATCAAGAAGAAAATAAATGATGTCAAGTAACAAAGTTTTCATCCTTTTGAACAAAAGGTATACCTTACCCTGTGGGTAAACTATAATTCTCATTTAAAATCACAGTTCAAGAATTTAACAGAATTTTATCAATTCCCAATAATCGACATTCTTATATAAACAAAAGTCTTGGGGAAAGAGGTATGGGTGAGGGGTGAGCTTAGTTATACAATACCTCATCATGATACCACAATACACATAATTTAAAATATTGCCATCTCGTAGGGTCAACCAGCATTGTATTCATGTGTGTGAGAAAGAAAAAGAATAGGCATCCATTGCTTTATCTCATAAACTCTCAAAGAAAAGTGGTAGAGCTTAAAGTTCTGAGACTACTAACACCTACTGGACTTAACTTTCTATTTTGGCATAGTAGTGGTTCCCAACAGGCCCTTAAGTCATTTCAAAAAGCTTAAACTTACCAGTTGCTCTTGAAGAAGTCGTTGAATTCCATCTGCGCAGGACAAGGGATCATAGTGAGGAAATTCCTCATCTAAACAGTTCTGTCATAAGAAAATGGTGGAACGTATTCTAAGACAGAACGATGACAGAGTCAAAGATACAAAACCTATTACGCTTAAGAGAAGACATGATATGCTGCCTGAGGAGGGTAGTTATTGGCCAGTTCTTTCTAGTGTTCACCTTTAAGGGAACAGGTTTGTAATTGTAAAGCTTTCATTGCATTTTCCTCATTACTTGTTCTATGAATGAAATCCAAAGATCAAAGACCGGAAACACAAGGGCTTTGCCATTGAAATCTTCAGGCAGAAGCTGAAGACGCTTGCTGGAGACAGGTCAGTGTAGTCAAAATGGTGTCTGTGAAATTTTATAAGCTATCATATTGCGCCATTAGTCCAGGAGACAGATACATGTCTATCGCAGTTATATTAAAAATATAAAATCGTATTGGTGTTTCTGATGTGATTAAAGGATATTTAGATGTGGAGGTTTTTCCACTTCAACGTATTATAGGGGGGTTCTAGGCACTCTGCCTAGCTTAGTCTCCCACATGAATAATTTTTGTTCTGCTTAAACAGATGTGCCTGCAATATGCCCTGGAAACAGATACATGTAGACATCACCCCCTCTCTTTCTTCCTTTCTTCAGTCCCTTCCCCCAGTGCCAACCTTACTGTTCCTTATGTTCCTCATTTATGAACAAAAAGGAGAAATTCACCAAGTATTATAAGGGAAAGAAATACATTGAACTCTGCCATGGATATAGTGAGATATCCAGACAAAAAGAGTTGAAAGTTTAATTCAAACCAGAAAAAAAAAAAAAAAAAGGAGACAGTAACTATCTTAGCTGATCCGAGAGTACACATTCAACAGGGTCAGACAGGACGTGCCCAAGACTAAAAAACTGGCCCTTTGCTAACAGATGTAGTAAATTCTCAAATGCTTCCTCTTTGAAAGATGTTATTAAAAGCCATTCTCTAATGTGAGTTCTCCCCTCTTGTTTTGCTAAATGCTTTCAGTGCACAAGAGAACAAAGTTCCCTGGAGCATTTTCTTCTAAGTTGGTTATTTAATTTTATACTCAAAATCATTATCTATTATAAATTAGCTTCAAAACCTTACACAGATTGGACCTCTTCCCCACGGTAAACACACATCACAGGGGTTTTTTGTTTTTTTACCTGAAACAGCAAGCCATGGAGTCGTCCTTTAATTAACTTCTTTCTCAGTGACTCAACTGTTGCTATAAAAAGAATTCATAACCAGCTTAATATGGCCATTTGTCACCCCCTTTTTTCCCCCTCCGTTAATTTCATAAACTTTTAACTGCTTTAAATTTGGAGCCTGAGGAAAGGAGAGGGAAAGCCAGACCTTCTGAGAACAGTGTTCTCAAATCATGTCCTGGTGGAAAAGAAGAACAAAGGTTGGAGAGGGTAAACCACGATCACCCTTGGGTATTTAACATTAACCTTGATAGGAGCGGGCGCCTGGGTGGCTCAGCTGGTTAAGAGTCCAACCTGAGCTCAGGTCATGATCTAACAGTTCCTGAGCCAGCCCTGCACTGGGCTCTGTGCTGACAGCTCAAAGCCTGGACCCTGCTTTAGATTGTGTGTCTCCCTCTCTCTCTGCCCCTCCCCAACTCATACTCTGTCTCTCTCAAAAATAAACCAAAAAAAGTTTTGTTTTGTTTTTTAAATTAACCTTGATAGATGCAAGTGAATGATCTTCTAGGAGTGAGTCATAGCATTATTTCACTTTAACATATGAATACACCTTAGAGGTCATCATTTCAACCGCCTAGAAGGTGGAAATCCTCTCTCCAAGCAGCTTCTGCTAGAGCTATGAGTGATAGGAACCCTGGAAGCTTCCAGAATCCTACAGGTAGGTCTGAGATTATGAGAACATGGTTGTCCAAAGGATTTCAATGATGACTCGTTATGCATGAGGCTGGGATCAGACACACAGGATAATGCTTAACTCAGTGTACTCTTTCATTTGTCTTTGTACTTTGTCTTTCTACTTAAGTGAAATCTGTCTCCTAGTAACTTCCAAATTCTCATCTCTGGAATAACAGAAATGAAGAAAAAGAATACCATTTTAACTCTTTGAGTTACACAGTAACATATTACTTATTCGATAATCCTTACTCTTTGAAATATAGCCAAGAACCAGAAAATAGGCCCAAATCTTTTGAACCAAAATAGACATGAATAGTCCTGCCCTTTATTCATGTGGCAACTCCTCACACTTCCACTCATGCAGCAGGCTCTGAATTTATACATAAATCTCACAAGCTCTGTGTTCTCAGCCCACAGATGATTAAAAACAAAAATTAAATGAGGGTAGGAAGCTCTGCTAGATGGAGACATATTAATAGCTGCCACTTTTTTTCTTTCTTTCTTTTTTTTTTTTTGTATCACTAACAGCCAGGAAAATTAACAGCAAATATTCTGGTGTCCAAAACACATGTGAATCTGGTGCTTCTTTTAAAGACCAACAGCTTTAGATCTCAGTAGCTTAAAGAAATTCTGAGCCATGAAAATAATGCTAATATATGTGAAAAGTACATAATCTATAAAATTTTTTTTCCTAGGAAAAAAGCTTGAAAAACTAAGTAATATTCAATTTTGTCAGTTTTTTGGTAAATATAACCTGATTTGCAACTAAGCTTGACACAGTGTTACTAGGTCCCTAGGGGGGAAATATATTTTTTTTTTAATTTCTAACACATGTAAGTGGTAAAATTATTTAATTTTTAATACGTAAAACTCTATTATAAATAAAGCCTTATACTTCTCCAGACCTACATCTAATCAATAGCAACCAAACCTTTCAGAGTGGCCAATATTACATCTCTAAGGTTGTATATCTCCAAAACAGTCTTTGGATTTTCCATTGAAGCTTGTGTTTCAGAAGAAATAATGAGTTAGTAGAAGACTGCCTAAATTGTCCATCTGCTTTCCCACCAGGCAATCTTGGGTTTTAGGAATAGTCCATCTCAAAACATTTAAATTGTAAACCTTATTTCAACAGATGTTTTGTAAAATGGGCAGCAAGTATTTCCATATGTTTTATAAGGCAAAACATGCTGCCTTTATGACCCTAATTTGCATTCACCTTTGCATCCTTTTTTATGTGTTTGGAGTTGGAACTGCCGGGTCTCTAGGACATTTAGATTTCACGTGGAAGCAAATAAAACAATGGCCACTGTGTCCCCTGCTGTTGCCACCTGTGATATAAGATGGGACCAGGTGTCTTGGATACTTTGCCTTTGAAGAAAGCTGAGACAAAACAACTTTCCAAATGACTATGCAACGAGGCTTTCGGGCAAAGGCCCTGCAATTAATTGGCTGGTGCTAATTTAAAACCCTAGTATCAGAGCTATAATAATGTTAGCTCTCAGGGATGGTTGATATTTAAGGATTACGGACTTTTATAACACAATATATGTGTTACCTCATGTTCTATA
This sequence comes from Hyaena hyaena, assembly GCF_003009895.1. Lineage (NCBI taxonomy): Eukaryota > Metazoa > Chordata > Mammalia > Carnivora > Hyaenidae > Hyaena > Hyaena hyaena. Next base: position 387,040 of record NW_024081634.1, on the reverse strand, counting down.
AAACCATGTCTTAAAAAACATCAAGTTTCATTGAAAACCACAGACTAGGAGAAAATAATCCACAACACATACATGTGTCAAAGGACTCGTACCCAAAATATGTCAAGAAATCTTTTAACTCAGTAACAAAAGGACAAACGTCCTAATTTGCAAATGGGCAAAAGACTTAGATATTTCATAAAGAAGACATGTAACAGCCAATCAGCACAACAAATGAAAATCACAAGATACTCAGAAGACTGGCAAAAAAGACGACTGACACTGCAGAGCACTGACGTTATAGAGTCCCTGGGACTCTCACACACTGCTAGTGGAGTGGGAAATGTTAGTGACCCTATGGAAAACTGGCAGCTTCTTAAAAAGCTAGTTACAGCTACACTATGACCTCACAACTCTGCTCAGAGATCTTTATCCTAAGTTAAAGAAAAGCATATATCCATTCAAAGATTCGTACACAGAAGTTCATAGAACCTTACTGCATAACACCCCCAAACCGCAAGTAACTTAATGTCCAATAATAAGAGAAAAGATAATAAAATTGTGGAACGTTCATACAAAGAAATATGGTTCAATCATGAAAAAGGCACACCACTGAGAAACACACGTACTAAGTGTTACATTGAGGGTACGGGGCTGACACAAACAAGAGTGCATACTTAATATCTCAATTCTCAAAGCTGAACTAACCCATCAGATCAGAGGCTGATTCTGGGCACCTGGGTGGCTCAGTCAGTTAAGCATCCAACTCTTGATTTCAGCTCAGGCTATCATCTCATGGTTTGGTCAGCGGGATCGAGCCCCATGTAGGGCTCTTCACCGACAGCACGGAGCCTGCTTGGGATTCTCCCCATCACTTGCAGACACACTCTTTCACAATAAATAAAAATTTAAAAACAAGACAGGGCACATGGGTGGCTCAGTCAGTTAAGCATCTGACTTCAGCTCAGGTCATGATCTCGTGGTTCATGGGTTTGAGCCCTGTATCGGGCCCTGTGCTGACAGCCAGCTCAGAGCCTGGAGGCTGTTTTGGATTCTGTGTCTCCCTCTCTCTCTGACCCTCCCCTGCTCACACTGTCTCTCTCGCGCTCTCTCTCTCTCTCTCAGAAATAAAATATTAAATTTTTTTAAAATTTAAAAACAAGAAAGATCAGAGGGTGATCCCTATTGTGGAGGAGGTGACTGGAAAGAAGCACAAGGGAACTTTCTGGGGTTATAGAAGTTCTGTGTTTCAATGTGCATTTGGCAAATTGGTTAAACACTACACTTGAGATCTGAACATTTCATGATATGTTAATCGTGCATCGATAAAAGTGAACATAAAAATTACAAGACCAAAAATAGCTGAATTCATGAGATAAACACAATTCGGGAGAGACCACTAAAAAGGTATATGCAACACTGTAACCAGAGCGCTGACCAATAACTTTATTGGCTATAAACCAATAGTTTATAATAATTATAAACTATTAGTGCCTGGGAAGAAAATCTGGACCACTGAGACATGCATCTTAAAATGACTAAAGACTGGCTCACAGGATAATAGAAATGTACAACAGCAAAAGCGTGGAGATGCTGGCGACATTTAAATGGCACAGTGCTGGTGGGGTGCTAAGAAAACGCAGATGGAAGTAGAACCCTCAGGCAGCGGGACTGCCAATGAGAACACGGGAGAGACTACAGTCTGCTACAAGCCAGAGCTCTGCAAGGGTGGGTGCACCTCTGGGGGAGGGGGTGGCGGGGGGGGGGGGGGGGGAGGCCCAGGTGCAGACACTTGATCTTAATTTTCTTAAAGTAAAGCTGAAAGGTCTCCTGCTGCCTGTCAGCAGCCAAGCTAAACGCTTCTTCCTTCCCTGTCAAAGGTCACAGTTCCATGCCTACCAGCCCAGATCTATTCCCAGGAAAATCATGAATGCAATGATGTAACTCCCATACCGCGCTCACATGTCATTACCCATTTGCCGATGGTGAAGGAGGTAACACACGTGGCAGAAACGTGCTCTAGCAGAACAGACTTTACCAAGTATGACAAGCACTAGTGTTTTGCATGTGTTATTTATAAATAAACTGCTGCATTTTCTGGAAGAGGATACTGAGACTCAGAGAGGTAAAGTGATTTGCCCAACATTACCCAGTTTCTTGTTTGCAGACTTAGATTCAGAATGTAGGTTTAGCTTCAAATACCATACTCTTAATCATTATGCTATACTGCCTCCTAGATTATTTCATCCATTTCTGCATCCTACATGTGGGAAAATGTAGGCCCCCATCCCATCAGAGTTGTTGAGCAAGCTTTTTCTGACTTTGGGCTTTTCCCTTGGTTCTCAACCCAACACCTCTCTTTAAGTGTCTCAATCACATGCATCCTTCTTTCTTGTCTCATTTCCCTCTTGTGTACTGACTGCTCAAGACATGTGGCTCTCATCTTGCATCCATCCTCAAAGCCAGAGGGCTGTTATCTGTCCCATATTCTCGTGCCCTTCATGCTAGGGACAGCAAGTCGGAAGAGAGTCCCCAGTGAGATCATCTAGGTGAAAGTCTCCTCTAAACTATAAAGTTAATAGAGACACTATGCTGAAATAAGGAATTTATAATATCCAGGAGCTTCTCGGGCTCTCTTGCCAAGGAAATATTTATAGTGTCTAAAGGAAATTAATTCCCTCCATGCTGATTACATCAGGGACCCAGTGAAGATTTCATGCGGGACAGGGGCAAGAAGAGGAACAGCAAAGAGGTGATAGTTTGATTGGCTCAAGTGGTCTACGTTTCATGTACATTAGATTCACTCTCATCTGTTGGGTAAATACCCTGGATCTAAGAAGCCTTTTTATTCCCTTTTCAAAACAAATATCCATTTATACATCCAGTACTGCCTTTGTTAACAAGATGCTTAGATACATGCGTAGGTAAGAAGCAAAAGAAAGAAAATATGTAGGAACCATTCCAGAAACTTAGCAGTTCTAAGGGAATATTTCATGGAGGCAAGCGTGTAAGCTAATAGGGGAGCCTGGGTGGCTCAGTCGGTTAAGTGTCCGACTTTGGCTCAGGTCATGATCTCACGGTTTGTGGGTTCGAGCCCCGCGTCGGGCTCTGTGCTGACAGCTAGCTCAGAGCCTGGAGCCTATTTCAGAGTCTGTGTCTCCCTCTCACTCTGATCCTTCCCTGCTCATGCTGTCTCTCTCTCTCAGAAATAAAATAAAACTTAAAAAAAAAAAACTTAAAAAAAAAAAAAAAGCATGTAAGCTAATAAATGAGTCCAGTCCTGGTGGCAACTGAAAGCTTGAATATTACTTATTCAGTATTAAGTTCAGGACTTCTAATCAAACGTTGTAAACAACTTCCTAGTTTCAGTTTATGAACACTGTCCTTGACCCTAACATTTGGACAAAATAACTGAATCCGCACTGAATTTGCTAATGAACCCTTCTTAGATACAGCAGAAAGTAATTGCCTTACACACTTAATAAATTTATTAAGCTAACCAGAAAGTTTCAGAAGAGCTAAATGCATTTGAATATTTTTGTTTTCTGACTCAGAATTCAAACGTCTGACTCAGAATTCAAACAGCATGTGGTGGCAGTGGTAATGGTGGAATGTGCCAGGATGTGTTTGTGTGATAACTGTCCTACCTCACTGACATTTATTCACAGTCTATCTGGAAAATCTGCTCTACAGAACATCTCAAATTATGTGCTACTTAAATTTCCCTCTTCTTGCAAGGTTGATTTTAAAGGGCGTTGTTAGAAAAATCCTCATAAGCAAATGGTCTTCAGAGCAAAATCTTGGTATGTATGCCTTCTACGGGGGCAGCAAAAGATACAAAGTACAAAAAGTTCTAGAAGCCAGGCAGGTCGTGAGCAACTCAAGACAGAAAGGAAGTAATCCAGTCTACTTTATTCAGCCAGGAAAAAAAAAAAAAAAAAACATGCCTGTGACCCAGGGTAGCTTTCGTATTCTGTTTTTAATAATATTTGGACCAATGAACTGGGAAGTCAAGAGCAAGTTCATAATATCGAGAAGCAATATTTTGGAAGAAATTACAAAAGCTGAGTCTTCCAAGAAGGTACTATAAGGAAAACAAGGTGGAGGGAGTTGCAGAATGAGATAAATTCTTCATTTTATAAAACAGTGTGTATAATGCCGATTTAATCAAAGATAAACATAACTGAACCAAAAGATTAGTCCTCTAAGCACAGTGTCTAAAGCAAAAATACCATAAGCCAAATTTGGAATGCCCTGTTATTTGTGTCTCAACATGAACACTTCTAATCACAAGGGAACCTTCTCCAATACTTTCTGAGCAATCACAAAATAATATATAGATTATGTAATTTAAAGCCATGCACGGTCTGATGGAGTAGAGTAAACCGATAGTTAGAATGATTGAAAACCAGCAAGTTCTGCAAGGTTTAAAAATTATAACCAAATACTGAATAATTACTGTTATGTTAGAACTAGTCAAGTCCTTGAAACATTTCAACAGCTTTCTCAGAGAGCAATAGGAAGGGCACAAAATATCCAAACAAACCCAAGACTGAAAATCTCCATCTCTATCTCACCTGAAGCTTCTAATGCACTTGTGACCCAAACCAATAACTGTCTCTAAAAAATATATCTGAGGACAGCTAGAACAAAAAGCTAGCCAAACAAAAGAAATTGTCTGATAAATGGTCAAATAAGTAAGCATTATTTTTACCAAATTATATTTCTAGAATAAAATAGTTTATGAATAATCTGACAACTGTCTCTTCACCTAAATCCTTAGTAAACATTTATCTACTTTTAGGTAATACAGAAAAATACCAACTATTCTAATTTTTAAAAGCAAAATATATATGTAAATAACACATTAAAATTTTAAAATGATTCTCATATTTAATATTTGGATACAATGAGTCCATAAGGATTTTGCCCAACTCTAAAATAACTATTTAAAAGAAAATAGAGAGGCAGATGCTTTTCTATCATGTCATGAGTACAAGTGAGCTAATAAAATCAGAATAGACTATGTAAGCCATTTGCAAGTTCAAATATCCCATGCATATGAGATTTTTTTCCTTGTTTACTTTTACAGATATTGAGAACTTTAATTTTTAAGGAAATGGCAGTCATGGTCAAATATAGCTCGTAATAAAAAAACTGAAAGGGAAAGTTAATTGTTAAATCGATCTACTTAGCCACTAGGCAAATATCTCTGGAAAGCCCACAATTCTGCCTTCTGGAACAATTCCGTTGACATAAATGCAGTGACAATACAGCAGCTGAAATCTACAAAAATGGCTCTAGTCCTTTTGCTCAGGTGGACTGAATTGGAACATAAATATTTGCTACTCACTTTTCAGTTTTCTCCTCTTCCGCTCAAGTGTCTGGCAAGTATTCACTAACTCAGTATTTATAGTCTGGAGATTCCGTTGTTCCGAAATTGCGTTCTCTAATTTATGCAGCAAAGACTTAGCTTTTTCACTGGCTGAGTGGGCTGCCCGATCTCGATCCTCAACCTGGACATGTACAGTTAACAGCAGAATTTAGCAGGGTGGCCAGGAAAGAAAGCAACTGAGCGCTCACTGTTACTATGCACACGAAACTGAAAATGTGCTTTTCTTCTCAGGGAAGTGATAAGCCTCTACTGAACTTCTGCAATTCTGTGTTTGCATGGCTTTATATGCCTGAGCTATTTCTACAGCGGTAAAAGTCCTGACATGTCAAGTGGCCTCTTTCTGCAAAGATGCTTCTTTCATCAGTAGGCTGTTGACACCGCCTCTTTTACAACTCCCCTTTACTTCCTCCGCTCACTGTTGGTCGCAGGGACTGAACTTTGCAGTTCCTCTTTGGTTTTTTGGGTTTTTTTTTTCTGTTCCTCCTCTGGTTTTTAGTTCATGGTTTCAAGGACATCTGAGGAAACTTTGCTTTGAATGTAAAGTAGTCAAAGGCCACCCTACCTGCTCTTCTCTGTCCTCCAGCCATGGACTGGTTCCGTGGACCTTCTTCCTAAGGACAGCTTCCTGGTTGACAGCATCTTCTTGTAGATGTTCAAGGGCTTCTAGTTGTTCCTGCCTGGATTTTTACAAAAGGCCCAAAGCCACAAGCTGTCAGTGACATTTCAACTAAGAGTCACCCCTGGGATGTTGTGACAAATTGTGACTTAAAACACTTCCTCAGAGATCAAAGGAAAAAGTGAAAGTATTTAAAACATATAAATGATGAGCAAACAGAGAACTTTCACCAAAGCAATCCTATTGATCAGTTGACCTGATACCCCACTTTATGGATAAGGTATTTGGTCCCCTATTTTACAATGGAATATTCAGTTTCCCACAAGCTACATTCATAGTAATTAGTATCAGTCACCAATTGCTTAGAAGATGGCACTACAATGAGATCACTGTGGTAGGTGCAATATTTCCACATCAAAGCTAGCTTTTTTTGGAAAAAGAGAGGAAAGGAAAAGAAAGAAAAAGGGAAAAAGAGAAAAGAAATAAGAGCTTTGTTTCATGACCTTGACGTTGGTCTTTTCTCTTTAAGAGTTGCCCATCATGGTAAAGCATGAGCACAGGAAGGGCTGCTCCCAAGCACAGATGAAACGCTAGATGTTAGTATTTCCACTGAAGTCTGGTCTTTTCTGAAAACTTGACCCCTCTCCCTTCCTTCCTCACTCCAAATCTCTTAGTGTTGTTATGGTACCTCTCTTTTGGATCCAACTCTAATCCTCCAAATACATCAAATGCACCTGCTCTCAGTTAGCTGATGATATTGTTTCAACCATGTCATGTATCAATAGGTCAATGACTATCTGGAAACAACTTGACCTAAATAAGGACGTTAGCTCAAAGGGATGATAAACTTTGGGAGCTTCAAAGCATTGAGGAAGGCACTGTCCGGTTTAGGCCTTTTGCATGCCTCTCAAACATTAACAGTGTCAGAATCTCATTGGGTATTGGCATAAACCAAGCACTCACTACAAGAAGAATCACATGAGAGACAAGGATGGTTGTAGAGAATGCTTACCATCATGGTAAACTAGCAAACAAAGCTCTAAACAAAAATAAGAACTACCTACCCACAATATGGGCTTTGTTCAATACCTTATAATCAGTCTTTGTTAATCGTGGCAAGAACTTGCAACATGAAATTTATCCTCTTAACACATTTTTAAGTGTATAATATTGTTAACTATAGGCACGGTGTGGTACAGCAGATTGCTAGAATTTACTTGTCTTGCATGACTGAAGCTTTATACCCATTACATTGGAGCTCTCCATTTCCCTCTCTTCTATTCCCTGGAAACCACCATTCAATTTTCCACTTCTATGAGTTTGACTATTCTACTCATAGAAGTGTAATCATAACGTATTTGTCCTTCTGTGACTGGTTAGTTTCATTTAGCATAATGTCCTCAAGATTTATCCATTTATCGCATCTGACAAAATTTCCTTCTTTTTAAAGACTGAATAATATTCCATCACACACACACATATATGTATGTATATAATCTGCTTATTTACCATGGATGAACATTTAAGTTGTTCCTACATCTTGAATATCATGAAAAATACTGTAATAAACATGGATATGTAAATATGTATTCTAGATTTTGCTTTGAATTCTTTTGAACATATACCCAGAAATAGGATTGCTGGATCATACGGTAGTTTATTTTCAATTTTTTGAGGAAATTCCATATGGTCTTCTAAAGGAGTTGCATTCTTTTACATTTCCACCAACAGTGTACAGAGTTTTAGTGCTCTACATCTTTGCCTACACCTACATTTGGTATCTTTTGGTGTTTTTTGGTTTTTAATAATAGCCTTCCCTAACAGGTATGATTCATTCATCATTGTGAAGGACTCATTGTGGGTTTTATTTGCATTTCCCTGATGACAAATGATGTTGAGCATCTTTTCATATATCTGTTGGTCAACTGTAGGTCTTCTTAGGAAAAATGTCTATTCAAGTCCTTTGCTATTTTTAAACTGGGTTATTTGGTTTTCATTACTGAGCTATAGTAGTCCTTCATGTACTTTGAATATTAACCCCTTATCAGATATACACGGTTTGCAAAAATTTTCTTTCCATAGGTTACCTTTTCTCTGTTCATTCTTTTGTTGTTCAGAAGCTTTTTAGTCTGACGTAGATCCACTTATCTAGATTTACTATCATTGCTTGTACTTTTGATGTCATCGCCAAGGCCAGTGTCATGAAGATTTTCCTCCTAGTTTTCTTCTAGGAGTTTTACAGTTTTAGACCTTATATTTAAGTCTTTAATCCGTATCAAGTTGATTTTTGTGTATGGTATATAACACGGGTTCACCTTCGTTGTTTTTGCATATGAATATCCAGTTTTCCCAACACCATTTGTTGAAAGGACTATCCCTTCTCCACCGTGTATTGTTGGCACTCTAGTCAAAGATGAGTTGGCCATTTATGCATGGGTTTATTTCTGGGCACTCTATTCTGTTCCACTCTCTTTAGGCTAGTAGCATGCTTTTTGAATTACCATAGCTTTAAAATAGATATTTTAAAATAAGGAAGTTTGATACCTCCAGCTTTATGTTTCTTTCTCAAGATTGTTTTGGCTATTCAAGATCCTTTGTGTTCCATATGATTATTAGAATTATTTTTTCTATTACTGTAGAAAATACCATTAGGATTTTGATCAGTATTTTTGCTGAATCTGTAGATCACTTTGGGTAGTATGGACATTTTACATTATTAAGTCTTCTAATCTATGCGTACAGAAATCTTCACTTATTTGGATCCTCTTTAATTTCTTTCAGCAATGTTTTATAGTTTGCACCTCCTTAGTTTATTCCTATTTTATTCTTTTAGATGCTATTTTAAAGGAGCTTGTTTTTCCAACTTCCTTTTTAGATAGTTCATTGTTAGTGTATAGACATGCATCTGATTTTCGTATGTTAATTTTGTATGCTAGAACTTTGCTGAACTTATTTTTGAGAGAGGCAGAGAGAGAGGGAGACAGAGAATCCATAGCAGGCTCTGCACGGATAGTGCAGGGCTCAAATTCACAAACTGTGAGATCATGACCTGAACTGAAGGTCAAACCCTCAACTAACTGAGCCAACCAGGTGTCCTATGCATAAGATCATGTCTGGAAATACAGACGATTTTACTGCTTCCTTTCCAATGTGGATGCTTTTTATTTTTTTCTTGCTTAAGTGTTTTGGCTAGGACTTCTAGTACTATGTTTCTTAGGAGTGGTGAGTGTGGGCATGCTTGCTTTGGTTCTGATTTTAGAGAAAAAGCCTTTAGTCTTTTGAGTATGATATTTGCTGTTTGCTTTTCATTTATGGTCTTTATTATGCTGAGTAGTTTCTTTCTATTTCTAGTATTTTGTAAGTTCTTATCATGAAAAAGTGTTAAATCTTGCCAAATGCCTTTCTTCATCATTTCGGATGATCATGTGATATTTATATTTCATTCTGTTAACGTAGTATATCACATTAATTTATTTGAGTATGTAGAACCATCCTTGCATCCCAGGGATAAATCATACATGGTCATTTTTGTATTATCTTTTTAACACTTCACTGAAGTTTTATTGCTAGTATTTTGTTGCACCTATACTCATCAGGAATATTGACCTGTAGTTTTCTTTGCTCGTAATGTCTTTGGTGTTGGTGTCAGCATAAAACTGACCTCATTAAAAGAATGGGGAAGTCGGGGCGCCTGGGTGTCTTAGTCGGTTAAGTGTCCGACTTTCGCTTAGGTCATGATATCGCGGTTCATGGGTTCGAGCCTCGCGTCGGCACCAGCTCAGAGCCTGGAGCCTGTTTCAGTCTGTGACTCCCTCTCTCTCTGACCCTCCCCTGCTCACGCTGTCTCTCCCTCTCTCTCTCCTGGAAATAAATAAAAAACATTAAAAAAAAAAAAAAAAGAATGGGGAAGTGGTTCCTCCTCTATAATTTTTTTTGTTTTTTGAAAGTTTCAAAGGACACCACCTGGTCCTGATCTTTGTTGGGATTTTGAATACTGCTTCAGTGTCCTTAATATTTTTTGCTCTGTTCAAATTTCCTTTTTCTTACTGACTCCGTCTTTCTAGGTTATATGTTCCTAAACATCCATTCCTTCAAAGTTATCCAATTGTTGGTTAACTGGGATAAGTCCACTTGCTCTTAGTGGTCTTTTATGATTCTCCCACCCACCCCCACACTGTAGCATCAGTTGTAATATCTCCTCTTTTGTTTCTGATTTTATTTTAATCTACTCTTCTTCTTAGTCTTGCTATAGGTTTGTCAATTATATCTTTAAAAAAACACAACTCAGACTTTCTGGGAAGATGGGAGAAGAGGAGGATCCTAGGCTAAACTTGCCCCATAGATACTCCCAGATAACACACACATCAGTGTAAATAAGACAGAAAATGACCCAAACACTGAAAGAATAAGCTCTCCACAGCTAAATGTAGAAAAGAGGCCACAGTGAAGAGGGTAGGAAGAGAAGAGATATGGTCAGAAGCCAAAATGACTCATGGGACTCTCTGTGGGAAGGAAGGATGCCACCTGCACAGAGAGGGAAGAGAGCAGACCCCACGCCAGGGATCTCAGGCATGGGGGAGCCACACTGGGAAGATGAACCCCCATAACGTTGGGCTTTGAAAACCAGAAGGGCCTGATTTCACAAGTTCTTACAACCAGTACAGCTTAATACCTGAGCTTTAAAAATCAGTGGGCTCAGCTCTGGGAGAGCTGGAGGGCAATGGGAAACTGAGCCCCCACACTTAAAGAGATAGTCCAACAAACAGTCCTGCTGAGATACAGCATAGAAGCAGCAGTTTGAACAACATCTGGGGTACATGGGAGATTTATTCACTAATCTCAGAGCAGGTGCTAGAGGAGCAGGGATCTTTGGAAGAGTTCTCCAAGAACAAAAGACCTACTGTGCGCCATTGCCCTCCCCCCTCCTCAAGTCTGGGTGCACAGACATTTGAGGAACCAGCACAGTGCGAACATCCTCTGCCTAGTTTGGTAACGGTGCACCCTGACCTGCATTCTCCTGCAGATCCATCCATCACGGACCAGGCAGGAGTTTATAGGCACCCTCCTGCAGTGGGTTGGCACAAACTCTCCTGGCAGTGCACCCCACCCTCCCATTCTCCTGCAGACCCACCCACCTCCCCAAATGCCTTTGGCGGGAGTCCCTTTGAAAGCAATGCCACAAGCCTTGCAGTGTGCAAGCACCCCAGACAGGAGCCAATACCACTCCAAACTGACTCCTACCCTGGGAAGAGGGAAAATAACCATACACACCAGTCTGTGGTCCTAGACATAGGTTGGTGGCAGATACCTGCTCTGACTGCAGTCCTGCCCGCCAATGAAAGGTTCTCATGGGACACCACAGGTAGAGTACCTTGAAGTTTGTTGCTACCAGAGTTCTGGCAAAGGCCTGGTCTGGGATAAGTCCAGCCCAGATGGCCCCATACCCTCCCGTTAACAACACAGGGACCAAACTATGCCTACAACAGGCAAGGAGAGCCATTGCAGATGACTGGATTGAAGGCAAATGGGGCTCAGCCATGTAACCAGTGTACATGCAACACACACAGGAGATACTTCCGAAGGACCAGGTTCTGGTAAACAGGGGACATGGCATTACAGGGCTCCACAGGATGTCTTTTTCATAAGGCCACTACTTTCAAGAGCAGGAGACATTGCTGACTTCCCTAATACATAGAAACAGATACAGAGAATTAAACAACAACAACAACAACAAAGAGACAGAGGATTATGTCCCAAATGAAAGAACAAGTCAAAATGACAGCAAGAGACCTAAACAAAACAGAGATAAATAATATGCCTGTTAGAGAATTTAAAGTAATAGTAATAAAGGTACTCAATGGACTTGAGAAAAGATTAGAGGATTTCAGTGAGAACCTGAACAGAGATAGAAAACATAAAATAGAACCAATCAGAGATGAACAGCTCAATAACCAAAATTTAAAATATGCTAGAGGAGGCAGAACAGATCAGGGGCCTGGAGGACAGAATAGTAGAAAGCAATCTAGCTGAAGAGGAGAAAGAAAGAAATAATAATAAATGAAAATTGATTAATAAAACTTAATGACCCAATCAAGCATAGTAACATTCACATCATAAGGGATCCCAGAAGGAAAAGAGAGCAAAGGGGACATAAAATAGATTAAATAACATGCTACTAAACAATGAATGTGTCAGCCAAGAAATCAAAGAGGAATTTAGAGAATACATGGAGACAAATGAAAATGGAAATGAATGGTAAAGAATCTTTGGGATGCAGTAAAAGCAGTTCTAAGAGCAAACTTTATAGCAATTTAAACTTACCACAAGAAGCAAGAAAAATCTCAAACAACCTAGCCATCCACCTAAAGGAGCTAGAAAAAGAACAAACAAATCCCACACTAGTAGAAGGGAATAATAATAAGAGCAAAATGGGGGAAAAAAAGAAACTGAAAAAACAATAGAACAGGTCAATAAAACCAAAATCTGGTCCTTTGAAAAGATCAACAAAATTGATAAACCTTTAGCCAGACTCATGAGAACTCAAACAAAATGAGAAAGGAATGAGGAGAGATAAACACTACCACAGAAGTATAAAGGGTTATAATAGAGAATTATGAAAAATTATATGCCAAAACATTGTACAACCTAGAAGAAATGGATAAATTCCTAAAAACATATTAACCACCCAAAACTGAATCAGAAAGAAACGGAAAATTTGACCAAATCAGTTACCAGCAAAGTGATTGAATCCGAAATTTTCAAAAACTCCCAACAAACAAAAGTCCATGATCAGAGTGTTTCACAGGTGAATTCTACCAAATATTTAAGTTAATATTCATTCTTCTCACTATTCAAAATACAGAAGAGAAATGAAATCTTCCAAATTCATTCTATGTGACCAGGATTACCCAGATACCAAAACCAGATAAAAACACTACCAAAAAACAAAAACAATAAACAACAACAAAACAAAAACAAAAAACTACAGGCCGATATTTCTAATGACTATATATACAAAAATCATCAACAAAATACTAGCAAACCAAAGCTAACAATACATTAAAAAAAATTCACTATGACTGAGATTTATTCCTGGAATGCAAGGATGATTAAATATTCACAAATTAATCAACATGACATATAACATTGACAAAGAATAAAAACCATATGATCTTTTCAATAGCTTCAGAAAAAGCATTTGACAAAGTACAACATCCATTCATGACACAAACTCCCCAATAAAGAAGGTTTATAGGGAACATACCTCAACACAATAAAGGCCATATATGAAAAACCAACAGCTAACATCATACTCAAAGGAGAAAAACAGAGCTTTCCCCCTAAGATCAGGAACAAGTCAAGGATGTCCACTCTTACCACTACTGTTCAACATTGTACTGTAAATCCTAGCCATAGCTATCAGACAAGAAAAAGAAATAAAAGACACCCAAATTGGTAAGAAATAAAACTTTCACAATTTGCAGATGATATACTATATATAAAAAACCCCCAGACACACTATCAAAAAACTATTAGGAATAGTAAGTGAATTCAGTAAAGGTGCAAGATATGAAATCAACACACAGAAATTTTATATTTCTATACACTAATAATGAAGTAGCAGAGAGGGAAATTAAGAAAACAATCCCATTTATAATTGCACCAAAAATAATGAAATACCAAGGAATAAACATGGCCAAGTAGGTGAAAGAGCTGTATACTGAAAACTATAAAACACCAATGAAAGAAACTGAAGGACAATACAAACAAACTGAAAGATAGCCCACACTCATGGATTGGGAGAACAAATATTGTTAAAATGTCCATAAAACCCAAAGCAATCTACAGATTTAATACAATCTCTATCAAAATACCAACAGCATTTTCATAGAACTAGAACAAATAATCCTAAAGTTTGTATGAAACCACAAGGACCCCAAATTGCCAAAGTAATCTTGAAAAAGAATAAAAGTGCTAGTGTCACAATCCCAGATTTCAAGATATACTATAAAGCCATAGTAGTCAAAGAGGTATGGTACCAGCACAAAAATAGACACAGCAAGAGAACAGAATAGAGAGCCCAGAAATAAACCTACACTTATATGGCTAATTAATCTATGACAAGAGAAACAAGAATATGCAGTGGGAAAAACATTTTCTTCAACAAATGGTGTTGGGGAAAACTGGGCAGCTCCATGCAAAAGTATGAAACCGAACCACTTTCTTATACCACCCACAAAAATAAACTGAAAATGGATTACAGACCTAAATGTAAGACCTAGAAGTTATAACAATCCTAGAAGAGAACACAGGCAGTAATTTCTCTGACATCAGCTGTAGCAACATTTTTCTAGATATGTCTCCTGAGACAAGGGAAATAAAAGCACAAACAAATTATTGGGAGTACATCAAAATAAAAACCTGCAGCAGAGCAAATGAAATGATCAATAAAGCTAAGAGACAAACTATTGAATGGGAGAAGATATCTCCAAATGACAACCAATAAAGGGTTACTATCCAAAATATATAAAGAACTCCTGTAACTCAACAGCCTAAAACAAATAATCCAATTAAAAAATGGGCAGAAAACATGAACAGACATTGCTCCAAAGCCATATAGATGGCCAATAAGACATGAAAAGATGCTCAGCATCACTCATCGTCAGAAAAATGCAAATCAAAACCACAATGAGATACCACCTCATACGGGTCAGAAGGCCAAAATTTAAAACACAAGAAACAAGAAGTATTGGCAAGGATGTAGAGAAAAAGGAATCCTGTGCGCTGTTGGTGAGGGTACACTGTGGAAACAGTATGGAGGTTCCCCAAAACACTAAAAAGATTACTATATGACCCAGCAATTCCACTACTGGGTATTTACCCAAAGATTACACAAACTCTAATTCGAAAAGACATACGCACCCATGTTTACTGCAGTATTATTTACAATAGCCAAATTATGGAAGTAACCTAAGTATCCACTGATTGATGAAAGAATAAAGAAGATGTGATATATGTATATAGAGAGAGGCACACACACATATAAAATGGAATATTAGGCACGAAACAAGAATAAAATCTTGCCATTTGCAACAACATGGATGGATCTAGATCTGTCAGAGAAAGACAAATACCAAAATTATTTCACTCATGTGTAATTCATGAAACAAAACACATGAAAAGAAATAAAAATACAACACCAAAGGGGAAAAAAAGGTCTTTTAAATATAGAGAGCTGATGGTTACTAGAGGTAGGGGTGGGGTGGGTGAAATAGGTGCAGGGGATAAGAATACATATATCATGGTGAGCACTGAGTAATGGATAGAATTGTTGAATCAGTATATTGTGCACCTGTAACTAATAAAATACTGTATCTTATGCTGGAATTAAAATTACAAAGGAACTGGAAATACTTTAAAAAAATTTTTTTAATTTAAAAACTAACTCAGTTTTATTGATTTTTATTTAAAGAGTTTTTCTATTCTCTATTTCATTTATTTATGCTCTCATCTTTATTATTTCCTTCCTTGTGCTAATTTTTATCTTAGTTTGTTCTTTTTCTGGTTTATTGAGCTATAAACTTAGGTTAACTTGAGATCTTCCTTCTTTTTAATGCAGGCACATTTGTCATCATTAACTTCTTAGTACTGCTTTTCCTGCATACCATAGATTTTGATATGTTGTGCTTCTTGTTTGCCTCAAGATTTTTTCTAATTTCCCTTTTAATTTCTTCTTTGTGATTTTTTAAGCAGTGTCCTAATTTCTAAATATGTGTGCATTTTCCAGTGTTCCTTCTGCTATTGATTTCTAGTTCTATTCCACTGTGGTTGTAAAAAGATACTTGATATAATTTCCATCTTCTTAAGTTTGTTAACACTTGTTTTGTGACTTAATGTGTGATCCTGGAGAATGTTCCATGTGCCCTTGAGAAGAATGTATATTCTGTAGCTATGGGGTAGAATGTTCTGTATGTGTATGTTAGGTTCATTTGTTCTACAGTGTTCAAGTCTGTTGTTTCCTTATTGATCTTTTGTCTCAATGTTCTATCCACTATTGAAAGTGGTGTATTGACGGGGCGCCTGGGTGGCTTAGTCGGTTGAGCGTCCAGCTTTCTCTTAGGTCATGATCTTGCGGTTCATGGGTTCGAGCCCCGCGTCGGGCTCTGTGCTGACTGCCAGCTCAGAGCCTGGAGCCTGTTTCAGTCTGTGACTCCCTCTCTCTCTGACCCTCCCCTACTCACGCTGTCTCTCTCTCTCTCCTAGAAATAAATAAAAAACATTAAAAAAAAAAAGAAGAAGAAAGTGGTGTATTGAAGTCTCCTACTACTATATTGCTTTCTATTTCTTCTTTCTATTCTGTCAATATATGGTTTATATATTTATATGCTCTGACACTGAATGCATACTTTTAATTATGATACCTTCCTAGTGAACCGATCTTTTGTATCACTGTATACTGTCCTTCATCTCGTGACAATTTTTTATATAGTCTTTCTTTCTCTAATATAAGCATAGCCACTCTCTTTTCCAACATCCCAGTATTTGCCTGGAATATATATTTTCACCTTCACTTTAAGCCTGTGTGTGTCCTTACATCTGAAGTGAAGTCTCTTGCAGACAGCATATAGTTGGATCTTGTTTTTTAATCCATTCAGCCAGTCTATGTCTTTTGATTGGAGAGTTTAATCTATGTACATTTAAAGTAATTGTTGATAAAGAGGGACTTACTATGACCATTTTTTCATTGTTTTCTGTTTTGTAGTTCTTTTGTTCCTCTTTCCTCCTTTGTCTTCCTTTGTGTTTATTTTTATTGATAGTTTTTGACTCCTTTTTTGTGTGTGTGCATGTATAACTTCTATAGGTATTTTCTTTGTGGTTACCATGGGGCTTACATAAAATCTAACAGTCTATTTTAAGCTGATAATAACTTAACTTCAATCACGTACAAAAATTGTACTTTAACTTCTCCTCTCCCCCTACTTTGTTATTAATGCCACAACATACAACTTCTTTATTGTGTACTTTAACATATTTTTATCATTTTATATAATTTTTAAGCTTTTATCCTAGAATTAAGTGATTTACTTATCACTGCTAGAGTATTACAGTATTCTGTATTTGTCTATCTACTTACCTTTACTAGCAAATGTTGTACTTTAACATTTTTTCATACTGTCTTTTTGTTCTTTTGTTCCAGCTTGAAGAACTCCCTTGACCAGTTCTTCTAAGGCAGGTCTAGTGGTAAGAACTCCTTCAGCTTTTGTTAATATGGGAAAGTCTTTATGTCACCTTGATTTTTGAGGGACAGTTTTGCTGAGTATAGTGTTCTTCATTGTGGTCTTTTTCTTTTAGTACTTTGATTGCATCATCCCACTTTCTCCTGGCCTACAAGGTTTCTGTTCCTTGTATATCACAAAATTTTTCTCTTCCTGTTTTCAAAATTCTGTACTTTTGACTTTTGATAATTATATGTTTCAATGTAGATATCTTTGGGTTCATCTTTTTTGAGATCTACTGGGTTTCCTAGATCTAGATGTCCTTTGCCAGATTTTTGAAGTTTTTGGCCATAAATTTTTTAATAACCTTTCTGCCCCTTTCTTTCCCTCTTCTCCTTCTAGGACTCCTATAATACATATTGTGTCTACTTTGCAGGATCAGATAAGTCCCTTAAGTCTTCTTCACTCATTCTTTTCTCTTTTCACTTCTCTGACTAGATAATTTCCAGAGACTGGTCTTTAAATTCACTGATCTTTTCTTCTCCTTGATCTGGTCTGCTATTGACCCCTCTAGTAAAGTTTTCAGTCCACTTATAGTTTTCTGCTCCAAGATTTCTGTTGGGTATTTTTAAATACTTTTTAAAATCTTTTTGTTGATATCCTCACTTTGTTTATCTCCTGATCTCTTTGAACATCTTTATGACAGTTATTTTGAATTCTCTATGAGGTGAATAATTTATCTGATTCATTAATGTAAGTTTTTGGAGATTTTCCTTCATCTCTTCTGACTCTTTGTGTTGGTATCTGCACTTTAGAAAAAACAACTACTTTTCCCAGTCTCTACAGTCTGGAGTTATGTGTACAGGAGAAAATCTTTACCAATCAGTTTGGGCAGAGATTCTGGGGGTTTCCAAGTCTTCATGCTAATTCAAATCACCATTTTCATGGGCACCTGGGTGGCTCATTGGTTAAGCATCTGACTTTGGCTCAGATCATGAGGTCATGGTCTGTGAGTTCGAGCCCAGCATCAGGGTCTATGCTGACAGCTCAGAGCCTGAAGCCTGCTTTGGATTCCATGTCTCCCTCTCTCTGCCCCTCCGCTGCTCATACTCTCTCAAAAATAAATATTAAAATTTTTTTAATAAAAAAATAAATAATAAAATAGCTAGGTCATTCTGCCCCATCATTCTGGTCTTCTTATTCTCTTTTAATTTTCTTTATATCACCACCACTACCTGGCATTATATTATACAGCTACACATTTGTTCACTATTTGAATCCCTTAAAAATTCTAGTTTTATGGATGTAGAGATTTTGGTGTTATTTAATTTTCTAGCACCTAGAAAAACAACTGACAAAGAGTTGGCACTTGGGTGTTGCACAAATAACATACTTTATTCCCTGAGACCTTCAAGAGCAGTTTTTCCTTTCACTGCCTGTCCTTGACTCATTTAATTCTTTCCATTCCTCAGTACTGGAGCCTATTTATCATACAATAGAATGAAAGCCTTCTCCTTCCCAGGAAACAACCACTGAGAGTTTACCTTTAATAAATATTTCCTACCTCATCTAAACATAGAAATCTTACTTTAATCCTCACAAAATACTTCTTACTCATAGATAACTTACTCATAGTCAAAACTGATAGCCAAACCATTTTGTGTATAGCCACTATACACAAAATGTGTATAGTGTATTTAAAATTATATCCAAAAGGAAGGGGTTTAACCACTTGGGCTTAACCTGCTCAATGCTAGGTTCCCAGAATATTTTTAATGAATATTTTATCCAATTTTAACAAGCAGATGGTATGGAATTAATAGTTGAAAGAACATGGGTTTTGAAGTTACACACATTTAGGTCTGATCCCAGCTGCCACTTAATCCCTCTTGGGCAACTTTGAGTGAATCACTGAACCTCTTGAGATAAATGTATGTCAAATTCTTAACACCACATCCAACATAGAAAGCTCTCAACAAATTTCACCTACTGTTACTTAATTGGGCTGTTTGTGAGTCTTGTAGAATAAAACAGAAGGTTCACTTATTCAGAAATGACTCTCTCCAAATAGTTCTTTGTTGATAAATAGAAGAATGCTCCCTTTTGTGGAGATGGTATCCATGTAAGGAAGCTGCATATCCACTTAACCCACACCTTTATCACTATGAGGAAGTCTGGCCTTCCTGCTTCTTAGGAAAAGTAGGTCATTTTCTTGAGAGTTCCTTCTGGTATTAACCTCTCTCTGGTATCTAGTTTTCTTATTGGGAGATGGAGTGCTAATAAAATAGTTTCTCCTGGTACTTTTCTTAAGCAACTTTGGTTTCTAACTACATTTACTTATTTATTTTACTTTATTCAAATTCAATATGTGCCTATGTCCATTCATTCACCAAAAAAAAAAACATTTCTTAAAGGTATTCTTAGTGTGGGACTAGCAGCTATATAAATAGTGGTCGACAAAAGATGTGATAGCTGTCTTGTTTAGTATGTGGTTTACAGAGGACACAAATTTCAAGAATTTGGTGAATTAAGAACTAAGGTGAGAGAACAGTAAGATAGTAAATTATTTTACATTTAGAGTCCTCGATTCCCTGACTTCTTTTACTTGAAATATAATTGACTAGTGCCCAATGCAATACATTGTACACTGAGGCAGAAAATGAAGCCCATTGGGATAGGAGTCAGCCGACTCAACAAATTCTTCCACTGATAGTAGATCTCTTGTAGATTTTCCATTAACAACTCTCAGGTCTTGATCAATTCACTTTAAATCCTTATGCTAGAGTCCTGTGTAAAATTGTAAGGTTTTACTAAATGATTTCTGAAGTCCTTTCTGATTAAGAGAGTTCTATATTTTATAATTCCAATTTTCTTCTTTAGGGAAAATAACTCCTTATACAGGCTTCTACAAATTTTAAAGTGCACTAATTGCAATTTATTGCAATACATAATTTCATAATTTCATAATTCAAAATCATCAGACAAAATGCCTTCCTTGAAAGAGTAAAATCATCACCTGAAATCAATATGTATAACTTGAAAAAACTAAACTGAATGCCATGGTACAATCACAAATGTGTCATTATATAAAGCATGGGTTCTTATATATAAATGACCATCACCTGGAAAGAAATTCTTTTCTGAAATTAAAATATTCCAGCCTGAATCTCTTCAAAATCTCTATTAATTTGGCAGATTCTTTATCAAGAGATTCTTTCTGGCTTCCCAAGGTGCTCAGCGTTAATATGCAAAGATTTAGTTTCTCTTCCATTATATATTTGAATTCCTACAAGAAAAGTCACAAAACAAGCTCCACTATTCCAGCATTAAATATCAACAAATGACATGCCATTCCCATCTCAATGGTATTCATGGTTACTAGACCCTAAAGTTCTAATTGAACAGATACCAATTCTCAATTATCCAAAGAGTGATTATTTTATGCACTGATTATCTCAATTTAACAAGGACATATTGGGTACCTATTATGTTATTAAAATTGAGCTTTTTAAAATATAAGTGGTCCCTGACCATTTCATCAATCATCACAATTGCTTTAGAATAGGATGGGACAAGGAAATGCGGTAAAATCAGTATTTATTGATTACCATACTCAAAGGCAACTTTAAAAAAAAGAAGGGGTTAGTTTGTCAAAGGGGTTGAAATTAATATTCCAGAGTCTTCAGAGTTTACTTCTTGCTTTAACTTAACTTAGGAAACTGATGGATGTTAGAAAGTTGTCTGGCAATCAAGAAGTAGAGATAGTAAGATAAAAAGATAAGGAGATTTCTTCTAATAAGCTTCCTTTATAACAAAACTGGAAATGGCTACCTAAGTTCTCATTTTTCCAATGTTCTGCTAATTTCTGGGATAATGAAACTGTCAGACTCTCAGGAATAACGTTCCTTTGCACAATAATCATTCTATCAAATTTAAAGAATTTTAATAAGCCAAAGAAAAATTCAAGCTTAGACTAGCAGTTCTCACAAGATTCAAATAAAATACTGTTTTCCATTCAATCATTTTATTCTGTCTCTTAAAAAATTTTTTTAAAACATTTATTTATTATTGAGAGGAGAGACAGAGCATGAGCATGGGAGGGGCAGAGAGAGGGCGAGACACAGAATCCAAAGGAAACTCCAGGCTCTAAACTGTCAGCACAGAGCCCAACGTGGGGCTCAAACTCACAAACCACGAGATCATGACCGGAGCCCAAGTTGGACTCCCAACCTACTGAGCCACCCAGGCGCCCCTTTTCTATCTCTTTAACACATTTCCCATGTCCTCACTCTCATTGTTCTCTTTATGTTCACATGCACCTATCCTCACCCTCACACATCTTCATGATCTCACATACTTCTCCCTACTCTCACACACTTCTTTTCACACTTACCCTCACACATACTTACTTCATGCTTTCACACATTCATGTTACCCTCAAGTCACACACATTTATTCTCACTCTCAGGCGCACTTACTTTCACCCTCATACTCTTACTCTCACCCACATGCACATACTCACACATTTCCCCAGACATACATTCCATACACATCAACAGACCAAGATAGCAGAAGACTATATAAAGTCTTAGAAATGGTACTGCATTTAGTAAGTATTACCTGGCTTAAGAAAGCAGATGGGGAAAAAATAGGAAAATCACAACATATAAAACACTTACAGTAAGCTTGCTCTCCCACTTTTCTTTCACAGTAAATTCTGGATCAGTTACCCACTGTAGAGAGCTATCCATGAGTGTTTCAACTTCAGAAACTTCTTTGTGCTGAAAGAATTCCACATGTTCAACTGGGAGTTCAGGTGAAAGGCATGTGCTATTACATAAGAAGTAATTTAGACTAAAGGTCCTCTATATAGATAATTAAGACACCATAAACAGTTCTCTCTCATTTAATGCCACCCATGACTTTCCTGTATCCCAGGATGCTGCCATGTGTAAATGCTAACTCTTGTCAGGTGCTCTATATATGCTGAATATATACAGATAGCAGACAAAACATACACATTTTTATTCCTCTTTCAAATAGTAAGAAAAAAATTTTTTCATGGATTTTTTTCCACTCTTTAAACGAAATACTATCTACTATATGCTAGGTAGTGAAGGGTCTAGAAATACTAATGTGAAGGTAAGATACTCTCTTCCTCTAACATTTCGTTTCTGGTAAAAAATCAAAATGGATTAAGAGGTACTAGCTATTAGCCCAGAAGGAAACTGTTCACTAGATACTATGTCTTCAGTCCTCTGATACTAATGATTAGCCTGTGGGAAAAACAAGCTCGAACAATTCATATAGATTGACTAACCTATTTGTCCTGGTTGAGCCAGAACTAGAATATCTACTTAAGCAGGGTTAAGAAAAAATCTCTTTTTCATAGTAGGATTAATTTGAGTCTCAACAAAACACAGATACGCCTGTACTCAGCAAACAGACTGTAGATCAGCTATCTGCAGATGTTTGTAGCCAGTGAATCACCACAGTACATATTATACAGTACCAGCTTTTGAAGCATAGCTGTGAATTCCACTCCCTTTTGTTCAAATTTTCTCAGTAATAGCAGCATTTCTTGGTCCACCATCATATCCAGAGATGACCAGCTGATGAAACTGCACCCCCACTCAGCTTCATTGTTCTGAAACAATTATTAAAGTGTCCACAACCCTGTCATTCTAATAAAGAACAGTATTTTTATTTTATGCAAATGATATTCATGGGTCAATAGAACTGTCCCCCCCAAAGAGTTCTAAGTAGTCTTATAAAATCCTCCTACATTACCAAACAATGGCTTACATTTTCTTTCCAGGATGGCGTCAACTTAACATTTACTCGTTCTTAAGGAAAAACATTTATTCAATAGATAACATTTACATGTGGATAATATAAACAGCTATGGCACTAATTTAAGAAAATAGGGGAAGGTAAAGAAATTTACGGGAAAAACAAAACAAAATGTGTTAGGATGATGTTCAATAAATCCCATCGCAAATAGGCTAGTTTCTTTTGTCTCCTCCTTTCATAAGTGACACTCTCAGACGATGTTTTCCAAAGGATAGTTCTCATGATTCTCCCAAAGCACCCATCTCCTATCGTATTTTTGCTACATGACAACACCACACTTAACTTTCTTCTTGGTTGTCTATAGGAAAACATTTACAGAGCTCTCGTTTCTAGACTTCCTAACCCATTACCATGCTAACTCTCACAGCCAGAACTTTGCCAGCTGCTTAGCCCCTATTGAGAAGTATAGACCTTTACAGGCTGGCATCTTGACATCATTATTATCTCAGAGGACTGCTGAGGCAGATTTGCCACCGTTTCATTCAGTCTGGCAGTCTGGCTTGGTTTCAAAACCAGTAAGATGATGAGTATTTGAAACAGAATGTCACGAAAGCACAGCCCTTAGCAGAATGTCCAAGGCTGCCTGAGACAGCTTTAGACGAAGGCAGCATATGTTGCTCCCGCATCCCTGGCAGGAGAATTTCAAACAGCGTTTGCCCTGAAGACATTTTCCCTCTCCTTTCAAGGTCATATCACAGCTGTCAGGAGGAGGACATTCTGACATATCCATCGTCCACAGACACGGAAAGCCCATCAAAGTGGTGTAAAGAAAAGAAGACATGAATACAAAGAGCTGACAGGTACATGAAAAAGTGCTCAAAATCACTCATCAGCAGGAAAATCTGAATCAAAACCACAATGAGACAACACTTTGCGCCTCTTTAGGATGTTTATTATTTTAAAAGCAAGAAATAATGAGTGTTGACGACAATGTGCAATCACAGGATCCCTGGTGCCCTGTTAGTGGAAATGTAAAATTGTGTAGTGACTATGGGAAGCAGTAGGGTGGCTTCTTAGGAAATTAAAAATTGGAATTCTGTACAATCCAGCAATCCCACTTCTGAATATATAGCCAAAGAAAATGAAATAGCTGCCTATGAGAGATATACACACTGTGATGTTCACTGCAGCGTCATTGGCAATAGCCAAGGCATGGAAGCATGGAAACCACCTAAAGGACTATGGAGGGATGAATGGATAAAGAAAACGTGGCACCACTGATGAACCTCTTTTCCTGGAACCCAGTTTAGGACATGGTACCACTCAACATGTGGCTGTGAACAGCCATAACAGTAGTTTAATTTAGCATGTATTATTTTTCTCCATCCGAGTTTTGCAAGTATACGTCACAAATTTTAATAAAGCATAATTTTTTATCAAAAAAAAAAGAAGAAAAGCAATTTGCTAACAAAGCATTTCCTAACATAACAAGCACAGACTGGAAAGTACAGAGGAGTAAAAATATAGGATGGGGATGAGGATTCCTCTCATGCACAACAACAACAATAACTGGGTCATCCTAACAGAGAGTTTTTTAAAGTAATAATTCACTTACAAATTAAAATTAACCAAAAACATTAAAATGCTAATTTCTGTTCAGAATGTAATAATCAGTATCATTACAGTGGGTTGCTACAATTTCATTTTAGAGCAAATAAGTTTCATGATTTTTCTAAGCATCTTTATTTTGGGCAGATACATTTATTTTGAGGGTTTAGGAAAATACTGAAAGATAATTCATAGATCCCTATTGTTATCTTCAAGACCCCAGGCTGGGGATCAGCATAGGTACTTTCTCCTAAAAAAAAATATCAAGACTATAAAGATTGCTCAAGTCTGGATTCACTGATCACATGCTTCTTCAACTCTAGCCTTGAGCCTATGATTTTCAGTCATAATGTGAAAAAGGTCTTTTTTTTTTTTTCCAGACTAAGAGACTTTAGGCTTGGATTCTAAAAACATTCAACAGATTCCCTTGAAATAGACAGGTGCTCTTCAGCAAGCTTGGACCTCCACCTGAAGTAAGCTATTGCATATGGTCTTATTTTATGAAGCTTTCCATTTGAGGAGAATTACCTACCTCTGCAGACTGAGCAAGAATGAGTTCACAATGTAAAGATTTTTCTTCTTCAGAGATGATACTGTTACACTCTCTGCTAACATTCAGCTGGATCCCATTTCTTGAAAAATGAAAACAATAATCCAGGCCGGTTAGATGTGACTGTAAGTCACCAAAATGGGGTTTATCATCCCAGGAAGCCCTCAGGCGTGCCAAGGATTGTGTAAGGTACTTAGCAATAGAAATAATAGTCTCTGTCCTCCAGGGCCTGCACAGACTAGTGACTCTAAGTGGTTTGCAAACAAGTAGACCATCCTTTTCTTTTTTTTTTTTTTTTTTTTTTAAAGAACTGGAGCCAATAGTTAAAAATTAGAAAATCTAGATTTCTGGCTTTTCTTTTAAAAAGTCAAAAGATGCAGCCACACTGGGCCCCTATATTCTTGATTAGCTGGCCTTCACCTGGGTAACACACTTTTCTCATTCGTCACTCTCCTACATGTGTGCACTTACCCCAAAGATTTTAATCACTTTTGATATCTGTATGGCTCCTGAAGACTCCTGGACTAGCATATGGTGCATATTTCAAAACAAACTATTAGAAGATGATGTGTGTTAAGAAAGAGGTAAGAACAGCATGCCATTTAGGCATTCAAAAGTATTGCTTAATCCCAAGGTAAGAAAAAAGCAAGGGAGGGTCCTGGAAAACTGAGAAAGAGACCTATTGGAGAAAAGGAGAGAAAATATCACGAATGTGGTACATTCAGAGAATTATATATAGCTCAACAGGCCAATAATACAGGGTGGAGGCACATGAGAGAAGGGGTGAGAAGTTGCTCTACTTACATGATAAGTTCCTGTTGCAAGTGCTGTAATTCATGAGCCAGTTTGTTTTTGTCCCCTCGTAAATTCTGGAAACACATACAACATTAGGCTGCCCATGTTCCTCTAATGAGGAATTTATATTTAAACAACCCCGCCTTGTGAGATTATGGTATACCTCTATAATGTTTCCATATTCTATGATGGTTGACTTAAGTTCTTCTATACTTAAATCCTTCTGAAAAGTAAGAGAATAGCAAATACACGTTATGAGCCTACCAAATCATATTTAGTAGATTACCAGTCTGAGCCACAGAAGAATTATAAACCCCCAATGATGATGAGGCCTTCTACCAATCTTATTTGAAAACTGAACCAGTCCCGGGGCACCTGGATGGCTTAGTCGGTTAAGCGTCCGACTTTCGCTTAGGTCATGATCTCACGTTTCGTGGGTTCGGGCCCCGCGTCGGGCTCTGTGCTGACTGCCAGCTCAGAGCCTGGAGCCTGTTTCAGTCTGTGACTCCCTCTCTCTCTGACCCTCCCCTGCTCACGCTGTCTCTCTCTCTCTCCTAGAAATAAATAAAATAAAAAACATTTAAAAAAAAAAAAAAACTGAACCAGTCTGTATTTATGGCTAAAACCACACAAAAATAGTACGGGACAGAAAGGCAGCTATGCATAACTGGTGCCATTATGATCTGCACTCGCCTGGTTCAATGGAATCAAACTCTAAAAGATAATTCTTGAGGTCAAGTCAAAATTATATATATTATCAGGGCACCTGGGTGGCCCAGTTGGTTAAGTGTCCAACTTCTGCTCAGGTCATGATCTCACAGTCAGTGAGTTCAAGTCCCGCGTCAGCCAACAGCTCAGAGCCTGGAGTCTGCTTCAAATTCTGTGTCTCCCTCTCTCTCTGCCCCTCTCCAACTTGTACTCTGTCTCTCTCTCAAAAATAAAATTAAAATAATGTATCATCACGACAGGAAGAAAATCAGTCTGCCTGCAAATGATTAATGAATTAAGGCATTCAATTTAATCCAGTTCAAATGATATCTGTTAAACTCAGTTTTGTACTGAAAGACCAGAAAGTACAGTCAGTGTCTGACCTGCAATTTTAGCTCATGATTAGCATAGTGCCCGGCAAATGGGAAGTGCACAATCCATACCTTATGAATGTTGGGCAGAAATGCAAAGTGGTGGAAAGACCAGAGTTATGAAAGAAGTGAGCAACCACTACAACAATGTCACCATATGGAGGTAAAGAACACCCACAATGAAGTGAGAAAGTTGGTACAATATTCAGTATCCTGGTCAATGTCTGCAATTCATAAATGATTCCTTTGAAACTTTGTAATATTCAGAGAAAGAAAAAAGAGAAATACTGCTCTTTCTTCACTTCCTCAATCTTACAATTTCATTACTTAGACCGTGTCCTTCCTATGTCTCCTAAAGTTACCATAACCAGCATCTCTGTAGCCAGCATCTTTTGTTACCACATAGACCATGATCAAGGATACAAAGATAAAGAGAATTGTGTCTATCTACCTACCTGTTAATCATATCAATCAAACTAAGTAGAAATAATTGGGGAATATATTCTTCTTTTTCCCTAAATGACTGCACACTCATTTACATTATTATGAATTAAAACTATATCACTGGGTCACCTGAGTGACTCAGTCAATTAAGCTTCCAACTTTGGCTCAGGTCATGATCTCATGGTTCGTGATTTTGAGTCCCTCATTGAACTCTCTGCTGTCAGCACAGAGCCTGCTTGGTTTTCTCTCTCTCCCTCTCTCTGTCCCTCCTGCGCGCGTGCGTGCACACACACACACACACGCACACACACACACACACACACACACACACACTCCCTATCAAAGTAAATAAATAAACCTAAAAACAAAAGCAACATCACCATATCTAGCCAGTAACTGGTAATTGGCACACTAATATTTATTACATAAATGGATGAATACCACTCAAACTTAGAAAGGAGATGTTAAAACTTATCCCAGATGGCAAAGTCCGTATTCTTCATTCAGAAGAACATTTTTGTGAAGTTTATAAAGGAAAGTCTTGTGATAGAATATTATAATCAGGTATTCTAACAGTAGTGAAGTTATACAAATGACCATCTCCTTTATGATTTGGGGAGAGCTAGCAAATCCCATGGGACTTCGTGGGTCAGGACGGTACCAACCTTCTGCAAACTTGCATCTTTATTAAGCAAAGTGTTCTCATATGTGTGTAACTGCATCTGAAAAGAGACAAGTTTCAGGAAGGCCACTGGTACATGGTTTTGGTAAAAGATAATGCCGTAAAATCGTTCCGAAAGGGAGATGTGTTTTGCACACACCTTTAATGGGCATGTATTTCTTTATCAACAACTTTCACATCAGCCTCACAACAACTCAAGAGGTCACGGCTGTTGCCCTCACTTTACCAGTGAGGAAATTGAAACTCAGCACTATTAGAAGACTTACTTAATGTCACACGTGGTAAGGAACAGAACTGAACCTACAATATGAATCTTCAGCTCTCGCCATGTGTCCTTCCTGCTATTTTACACTTTATATAGTAAGAGGATCACTGCAGTCTTCATTTTCTTGGTGAAAATGGAAGTTGAGGTAGGACATGAACACAAACTATGTCAACATATAAAGACTCTTCCTCTTGGATAACAGGTACCGTAGAAACCCACAGACAATCTAGCAACATAACCTAAACTTGCCAAAATCTGATTAGCTGGATTGCAAAAAAAAAATTTTTTTAAATAAGACTCTTCCTCTTTTAAAAACATATTTAAAAATATTCAAGATGTCTCTTAGCAGAGTGAATATAGAATATATTGGTTTGTTCAAACCAAAAGTAAGCTTGTTGGAAAAGTCTTCTAAATATAATTGAAAAATATGTATACTGGTTGAATTGAAAACCTATAAAAATAATCATAATCAGAAGTAGAATCATCTTTTAATTATATATACTTGATATCCCCTTAGGTATTTTCACATAATCTTCTCGAGTTTCCACTGAGCTTGGGGATTAGGTAGAAAATATCACAGCCATTTAGTGAGAAAAGTAAGACTTAAAGAGGTTAACTACTTGCTGGAGGTCATAAAGCTTTTAAGTAGAAAACACAGGATTTGAATCCATGACTTCTGACTCCTACTAGTTTATGACAGTTGTGTTTCCCAAAAACAGTCATTCCTAGAATAAAATTAATTTGAATGTCTAAACTACAGATATATATATATATGTATCTTATAATATATGTATACATATACATACATATAAACATGAAATTTAAATATATCATTTCACACGTGTACTACAGCAGAAAATATTATTCAAATAAACTATTAGAGATATCTATAAGTAGATGTGAATTCCTAAATTTATTAATATTCTTTAGTTTCCTGATAAGAATGTGTGGAATATATAACAAAAAATACATAGCATATATAGACTTTTTGGATGCAATTTAGATAAAAATTCATTTTTGTAGGCTATTATCCCTTAATTCAAGGGATAGATTTTTCCAGCTCTCATTTACTTCATCATGAAGGTATAATAGCTCAAATCTTTGATGATTAAGGGATTTACAAAACAGATACTCCCCAATTAGAAAATACCACTCTAATAAAAAATATAAGTAGTAACAAGTATCGGCAAGGATGTGGAGAAATCGGAGTCCTCATGCATAGCTGGTGGAAATGTAAAATGGTGCCAGAAGAGAGTCTGGCAATTCCTAAAAAAAAGTCAAACAGAGTTATCCTATTACCCAGTAATTCTAAGTATATATTTAAGAGAAAACATATATGGACACAAAAACGGATATACAAATGTTCGTAGCAGCATTTTGACTATTCTGAGAGTCAAAAAGTAGAAACAGCCAAATGTTCATCATCTGATGAATGGATATGTAAATATACAATAGAAATATTACACAGTGATAAATGAAATTAAGGTATTGATATATTTATAACATGAATGCACCTTGAAAACATTATGCTCAATGCAAGAAACCAATTTTGAAAGACCACATAGTGTATATGATTCCATTTTATTGAAATGTCCAGAACAGGTAAATCTCTATTATAGAGACAAAAAATTTCTAAAGTGGTTTTCTAGGGCTGGTGGGATATGGGGAGTGACTGCTAAAGGGATTTCTTTGGGGAGGATAAAAATGTTTTATAATTGGTTTTGGTGATGGTTGCACAACTCTGTGAAATATACTAAAAACCACTGACCTATCATTTAAGTGAGTGAATTTAATGGCATGTGTGTTATATATCAGTAAAGCCATTACATTTTTAAAAAATGGAAACTGCATTTTATATACTCTAATGGAGACATTTTGAGGAACATAAAATTTCAAAATTTACAACCAAAGGTTATTGTGTCAATGGGTCATATACGCCTTCATAAAGTAGTATTGGTTTGACCAAAGAAAATATTTTACCAGTATTTGGGAAGTGCTTACTTCGTGCTCGGTCTCAGTTTTAGAGAACTCCTCAATCTTCTTTTCCAATTTATATATATCCATAATGTTCTTAGTGTTCTCATGTAAAAGAAGATCATAGTCTTAGATTTAGACCAAATAAACAAATATACAAACGAGCAAGCAAACACACCTTACAAAGTCTTTTTTAGGAGTGATATTTTCATCATTAACATCACAATCCATTTTAAACTAAGGGACAAAACTTTAGACTTTATCCAAAAATAACAGGATCCTTTTAACACGACCATCCAGGGGGTGCCGGGATGTCTCAGTTGGTTAAGCATCTGACTCTGATCATCCAAGTCATGATCTCACAGTTCATGGGTTCGAGTCCCACATAGGGCTCTGCACTCACAGTGTGGATCCTGTCTGGGATATTCTCTCTCTCTCTCTCTCTCTCTTCCTGTCCTTCACTCATGCACACATGTGCACTCTCTCTCAAAATAAATAAATAGACCTAAAAAAAATTTAATAGGACCATCCAGGAATACTCTTGGGAGTCCCTTCTTATCTTCCATGCCACCTTGGCCATGAACTCCCTGGTCACATCTTTATCTTCAAACTGACCATTCCCAGCAAGTTTGACCCATTCTTTATTTTCATTGTGAGCAAGGAACTCTTCAACCACCACTTCTTTCCAGATTACTTCTTTGAGAGTCAACAAACGTTCAGGCCACACTGAAGCCTACAATTAATTGATCCTACCCCTTCTCATTACTCTTCCACCTTCCTGTGAACTCAGTTGCCTTTTTACTCAGCTTTAAATTCTTCCATCGTTAATCATTATAATCCACTCTTCCACTTCCCTCAATTCCCTTGCCTCTCTCCTACCTACTTCTTAGTATTTGCTTAATTTCTGCTTGCCACCCACTCCCTGCCAGCACCCTTTCAGATAAACATTGTTAAAAGAAAAATAGAAATGAACCAATAGACCACACATTCAATTTATAATTTTTTTAAATGTTTTATTTATTTCTAGGAGGGAGAGAGAGAGAGAGAGAGAGACAGCGTGAGCAGGGAGGGTCAGAGAGAGAGGGAGTCACAGACTCTGAAACAGGCTCCAGGCTCTGAGCTGGCAGTCAGCACAGAGCCCGACGCGGGGCTCGAACCCACGAACCGCGAGATCATGACCTATGCTAAAGTCGGACGCTTAACCGACTAAGCCACCCAGGCGCCCCTCAATTTATAATTTTTAACTTCAATGCTTACTGATGTGATCATATCATACAATCTTAGTCCATTCATGTGGCCACTGGCCTAAATCAGGGATCTGCAAACTACACTAACTCCCCCACCCCACCCCCACATGTCAACTCCCGCTGACCACCTGGTTCTAAATAGTTTTACTAGAACACACCATGCTTTTTTTTTTTTTTTTTTTTTTGCACAGTGTCTATGGTTGCATGGCAGAAGTGAGTGGTTGCAACAAACACCTTTTAGCCAGGCAAGCCTAAAAATGTTTACTATCAGATCCTTTATACAAAATGTTCACCAAATCTTGGCCTATTTCATCCTTTCTCTCCCCTCAAACTTCCAGTAACTCCTCCAACTTCCTCACACTCTGGTGAAGACTTTGCTTTCATCTTACTGAGACATTAGAAAGAATCAGAAGAGAACATCCATATCACCAGAACATATAATAAGTACCCTTGGATGTGTTATAAAGTATTTGCTGATCTAACACTTCTCTCCACCTCCACTCTGCTTCAGTCTGAGCCTCCGTAAACTTATGCCTGCATGTTACAAGGTCCTCTTAATTGGTCTCCCACTTCTTCCCTTACTCCATTACAGTTGATTTTGAACCCAGCAGCAGAGTTATGTGGTTAAAATAGAAATTACATCACATTACTCATTGGCTCAGAACTGTCCAACGGCTCCCAATTCAGTCAGTGGAAACAGCCAGAGTCTGTCAAAGCCTACATGCCACTCTGTGGGTGGGTCTGGCTCCCCACAGTTCTCTGCTGTACCTGTCGCTGCTGTTTCCCTCTGCTCCAGCCACACTGGACTTGCTGTCCTTCAAAAAGAGCAGGCAGGCTAAGCCTAAAGACTTAGAGCTTATGGTTTCCTCTGCCTGGAATGCTCTTTCCCAATAAACCTTTCATGTCTATCAAATGATTAACTTCATAGGGCTACTTTTTCTAACTATTCTAAATTGCATCGTCCCACAATTCTGTTTTCTGCTTTTCTTTCCTTCATAGCGCTAATCACCACCTAGCAGGCTAGTTCTGCATGGGCTATTCTGCTTAAGCTTGTAACCTCAACACCTAGAGTAGTGCCTAGCACACAGAGGTCTCCCAATGAATGTGTGTCAGTTGAATGAATGAATGCATGAATGAAACTACCCAAACTATTGCACTGTTACTCTTCACAATACGTCAGATTTTCACCACCTAAAGGAGTCTAGTAGTGACATCTTTTTGCCTTTTTTTGTCTTTTCTAATGCAAATCAATATTTGCAATGCTGTTTCAGGTTGAAGGGTTCCAAAACTTCTTCCTTCTATCTCAGTCCTAAATTCAGTTCTGTACAATTCTTTGATGCTAGTCAACCATCCTAAATACAAGGTGAAAAAGAACTTTCACTGGGAGCTTTATTGTAAAGCACAGGCTTCAGGAAAACCTGGCCTTGTAAGTCAAACCATGTCTAGAGCTAATAAAGGGTTTCTTGACAATCATTCAATTGTTGCTTTCCAACCTACTATAAAATTGTTTAAATGTCCAGTTGGCCCATATTTAGAATAATTCTCCATCACAGACCATTCATCACAGCTTAAATACCCCTGATAAATTTATAAAAAGCCAAATAAAAACTATATATAAATTGACATTCAAAAGGTACGAGAGAATTTTCCTCCAAAATAGTAACTCACTAGTAGTTTGTTACCGGTTGCTTCAACGGTTGAATTCTGTTGCTTAAAAAACTTATTGCACAGAATTATTTTTTTAGAGATTTTGCTAATGTTTCCTAACAGATATGAAGTACATTATGATTCACCAAATAGCTTCATACACATTATCTCAATGTCCAAAATAACTGTAAGGAATAGGTATTATTAACCCAAAAAAGATAGATGGCCTTTCCAAAGTCAGACTTACAGACTCAGTGACTGAGTCTTAGACTCAAGACTTTTGTCACCTCGTTCAGTAGAATGAAAAATTATTTGATAATGTCTACATTTTACTTCTTGATTTGTATAATTTTACATGGGTTAATTTCATTTCATCTTAAATCTGAATTTCAAAAACACCATTTCTTCCATGGATAATTATAAAGGTAATAATGTACTTCTACTCAGACATGAAAGTCCTATCCATTCTTCTTCACTTGCCATTTGACCAAAAAAACCTGGTCTTTGGTTCACAGGATCCTAAATATTCACATGATTTCTACTGAATCCAGGGTCAGAACCCATGCTTGTAAGATTTCCAGATGATTATCTGTGCCTATGTTTAACAATTTCAGCATACCTCTTCTTGAAGAATCCGAATCTTAAGAACCAGAGCGCGGTTTTCTGTCTCCTGATTCATTAAGAGAACATAATTAAAAAGTATTTAGAAGTTCATGAAAATACCACATATATTTACTTCTAAGGCTATTGACATTCTTTATCAAGTGTAAATATGGTATTGACCTATCACAAGCCTAGTCTGAAAATATTTTAAATATGAAGCTAAGCCTTTGGCTTCTAGTTTCTTAGGATTTGTAAGTCACTTTTCTCCTTGACTCCATCTAACACCGGGAAGGAAAGAAGAAAACCAAAAAAAGTAATAACCTGGCTTCTTTCCCTGCTATTTTCCCACCATCCACTTATGACAGGTAGTGGGAACTCATCTACTGAAATGGCACCTTGAAATCACAAAAAGTTCTAGCTTTCTACTTGAAGTTGTGGATATTCTCAGATTCAGTATTACCAGAACATACAAATGTCAAAACCCACTTAATCATTAAGAGCCCCAAATTCAGAACCACAAGAAAAAAAATGTTCTAGTACAAGATATATGCCGAAACATTAATCAGAAATCTTGCGGATAGGGTAAGTTAAGGATTTTGTGGGATTTTTTTTGTTAATATGCATTTCCTCATCTTATAGAGTAAACAGGTATTACCTTCGTGATATAAAAATAAAAGGAGAAACATCTCAGGTTGTCATTTGTCCAAGAGTGAAAGAACACACACACCACATTACTAGAATCTGAAGCCTTGATCAGTTGTAGCTCTACACTTATTAGGAGAGTTTAGATAATCAAAATATCTCTGGACTTTACCTATAACTATTACTTTGTTTTTAATCGAAGAACAGCACCTTCTCTTTTTACTTCACAAAATTTCTATGGCAAACAACAAAATAAAGTAGTAAAAATTCTTTTGAAATTGTAAAACACTATAAAATGCAAAAAACTTGCCTTGCACGTCTAGGACTCTACACTTTTAACAATACCAGCTAAAAAAATTGAGTCCTAGGAAGAAATAGGACATCGATTCCTTTACGTGTATTAACTTACCTAACCCTCCCAACCCGAGAGCAGGTAGTACTATTACTTCACTTTCACTTGTGAGGACACTAAAGGTTAAAGAGATTACATGGTTTGCCTAAAGTTACACAGCTGTCAGAGGCAGGCTTGGGATGCCAGCCGTCTGACTCCCGAGAGGGGCCACTTGATCATTTCTCAACATTTCCTCAACACAGAAGTTCCTCTATGGTTCCAAATTGAGTCTTTCCTGTACTGCACTTACAGAGATGTTCAGTCACCTGACGCTTAGTCCTCACATTTTGCTATTGAGGCAAGAGCTAAGCTAAGCTGTGTTTGTTGTGGTAGTGACACAGGCCTGGAGCTCAAGTGTCCTGATGGCTTATAGATCTAAAAATGACTTAGTCTGAATGACTTACAGGTGACCCCACCATCATTAGCAATGGTAGAATACTGCTGGACTATAGAAGGATTTTGAATATTATTATAAAGCTGTAAAGATTATTACTAAAATGTTTAAACATTCTCAATAAAAATGACTACTTTTTAGGCAGTTGAGGTAAAGCTTTGTCTAAATAATGTTTTG
Organism: Hyaena hyaena; assembly: GCF_003009895.1. Taxonomy (NCBI): domain Eukaryota; kingdom Metazoa; phylum Chordata; class Mammalia; order Carnivora; family Hyaenidae; genus Hyaena; species Hyaena hyaena. Next base: position 351,543 of record NW_024081634.1, on the reverse strand, counting down.
CTCTAAAAATTACAAGCCCGTGTTTCTTTAGTGTAAGGATTGATTTGTGAGGGTTCTTAGATTACTAAGTTTGTAAGTACTTAGTTATCTAAGTAGTAGTAAGTACAGGGATAATGATTTTTTTTTAAGCCTTTCTTGAGAAAAAGCTGAAAATTTGCTACAGATTTTTTTTAAAGAAAATTCAAGCAGTTTTTAGCACAAGTTATTTATGAATCCACCTATCAACTTCTGGAGGCGTTCCAGAGATCTTCTAGATCTTCACAAACCATTGTGAATAAGATTAAGTTATTTGTAAAGAATTGAATCTTGATTGAAAAGAAAAAGTTTATCCTATTTGCCTCTTTCTTTTCTTTCTTCCAAATTTTTATTTAAATTGCCTTTACTTGGGGCGCCTGGGTAGCTCAGTCGGTTGGGCTTCCGACTCCGGCTCAGGTCATGATCTCCTGGTTTGTGGGTTCGAGCCCCGCGTCGGGCTCTGTGCTGACAGCTCAGAGCCTGGAGTCTGCTTCGGATTCTGTGTCTCCCTCTCTCTCTGCCCCTCTCAGGCTTACATTCTATCTCTCTCTCCCTCTCAAAAATAAATATTTTTTTAAAAAAAATTGCCTTTACTTTTCTAAGGTATTACCAATTCATTTATCAGCCTACTGACTTCTGATTTTTGCCTCCAAATAAACCCTCTTGGCTATCAGTTATGTAAACTACATGCCAATTTCAAAGTACTTGGATAACTTACTAACTGTTTGTTCTGGGCTACAGTCATGGTCTTCTGCTCTTCTGAAGCATTCATACTAATTTTCAGTTCCTCCAGTTCGTCTTTTAACAGATTTGTTCTCATAATAGCCTGGTGGGCACTGTGGGGGTGGGAGAGGGGGAGGGGAAGGCAATGAGCAAAACCTCAAATATAACTGTCAAAGATACAAAGTAAAGCCAAAGACTATTTTTGGAACCAAGTTGAAAACCACTAAAGGCTTAGACCAGATGCCAACAATAGTAAAAATATACCCATAATCTTTCACAGACCTTAGAAAAAGGAAGAGATTTTGAGGGGAGCTTTGGTGGGGGAAGAGAGAGAAACATATTCTTGAAGATAAATATTTGAAGTCTCCCTTTGAAATTCATCACTGGCTGAATCACATGGTTCTTTCTATCTACTAAGATATAATATTAGTTAATGCAATTCTATACATATTTATTGAATAATACCATGCTCCCGGTGCTGTTGCCTGCAAGGAGGCCTATGATGGTAAACAAGGGACATGGTCCTTGCCGTTGTAGAGGTTACGTACTAATAAAGGAGAAGACAACTAAACAAATAAATCATTACAAATAGTATCTATGCATTTTCCTTTAGAAGTTTATGACAGCATTGTTTATAACACCAACGCACTGAAAACAAGCTAAATTTCTAAGAAAAAGAAACCTATTAAATGAATTATGGTAATCCATATCATGGAATTGCCTATTTGTACTCCCACTGGATTATAAACTGTTTTCTGAGCAGGGTCTCATAGAAGGTACTTTTTTCTTTTTTCCTTACTAAGGAATTACACTGATCATTCAACAAATATTCATGGAGCTCCAAGTCTGTGCCAAGCATTATACTAAGCACTGAAGAAGCCAAAAGTGAATCCAAACATGAGAACTCTACCCGCCTGGAATTTATAGGCTAGAAGGGTAAACGGAAAATCATAATTATAACGTGGTAGGATATGAACCAAGATTGGAGTGAATCCAAGTCCTGCAGACACTGTGTAAAAGGCAGACAGCTCAGAAAATGGGGAGTGGGGAGGGGCGCCTGGGTGGCTCAGTCAGTTGAGCCTCTGACTTCGGCTCAGGTCATGATCTCACCGTTCACGGGTTCGAACCCCGCATCAGGCTCTGTGCTGACAGCTAGCTCAGAGCCTGGAGCCTGGTTCGGATTCTGTGTCTCCCTCTCTTTCTGACCCTCCCCTGCTCATGCGGTCTCTCTCACTCAGAAATAAATAAAACATGAAAAAAAAATGGGGAGCGGGGAGAGAGAGAGGGAGAGAACAAACAGAAGCCCATAGAGGAGCTACAAGCAGTTTGAAGTTGTTGGAGTCTAGACTGGAAAGTGAGAGTAGAGAGAACGCAACAGAGGCCCCATCAGAAAGGGCTCTGCAATTTGGACTTCACCCTGAAGGCAACTGGCATCCATGGAAGTGTTTAAAGCAGGGCATGATGTGGCAGACTGGCATTTAGGAAGAGCATTCCTGCCTGCATGGTACTAGTGTTATAGAAGGCAGGGAGACTAATCAGGAGGTTGCTGTAGTGATCCGGGTGAAAGACGATGTTGAGTTGAACTAAGTAGTAGATATAGGAAAAGAAAGAGGTAAATCTATCTGAGGGATATAAGGGAGCAAAATTAACAGGACTCGCTATTTGATTTAGAAGTGAAGGCAGAGGGGGGCGCCTGGGTGGCTTAGTCGGTTAAGCGTCCGACTTTCGCTCAGGTCGTGATCTCGCGGTTCGTGGGTTCGAGCCCCGCGTCGGGCTCTGTGCTGACTGTCAGCTCGGAGCCTGGAGCCTGTTTCAGTCTGTGACTCCCTCTCTCTCTGACCTTCCCCTGCTCACGTTGTCTCTCTCTCTCTCCCCTGGAAATAAATAAAACATTTAAAAAAAATTTTAGAAGTGAAGGCAGAGGAGGACAAAGGAGATAAAGGATTCTAGCTGGCAGACCTGTGGATGGATGACACAGCTGTTCTATGGCAGACATTCTGCTGAGCACTAGGGTGACCAAGATGAGTCACACGGTTCCTCCCATCCACACAGTCACAGTTAACATAGGAGGCAAAAGATGGGACCACCGCACAGTATCAAAATATGTTGTGAGCAATGAAAGGAAGCAAACCCTTCATGAAGGATCAGGGAAAGGAAAAGGACACAAAGACTTAATTTTGTGGACCCTGGCATTCTGGCTGCACATCCAGGTTCTCCAGGCTTCCTGTCCATTCTGTGAGTTAGTCAGTTCCTTTCTAGTACATTTCTTCACTGCTTCTGCTGACTACAGTCAGCTTCTAGTGCTTACAACCAAATACTCTCCCTGGTACATTCATCCAAGGCATAGATTTTTAAGAGAAACTTTGAATTATTATATCTCAAATATATAATAAATAAACCTACTGTGAAATGGAGAAAGCTTAAGGTGAGCATTTCTTTTTTATTTTATAGATCGGCTTGGAGGCTAGACTGGCTAGTCAAAAATTATGAGGGAAAGAATCCATGGTCAGGATGTTCTATTGTCTTTCCAAATTAATCTAGAACTCTTTTGTTCAAAATTTTAGCACCTAAACATCTGTAAATGCAGACTGTGTGAGAAAATTGTTGCTTTTCTTCCTGAAGTTCAAGCACCTCCTTGCAACCCATTTTCCCAGTGCTTGATATGTGTGGTATGTCTTCTGGGTCCTTTATTCCTTTTTATCTTAAGCTAAAGTCACAAATCTTATCATTCATCATCTCCATCAGATACCCTGAAAGCACATTTTAAATCTGACTCATCAATGAATCTCTCATAATACAATTGACCTTTCAACAGCATGGGGGTTAGGTGTGCTGACCCTCATTAAAAATCTGTGTATAATTTCTGACTGCCCCCAAACTTAACTACTAGATAATCGCCTACTGTTGATTGGAAGTTTTGCAAATAATATAGTTGATTAACACATATTTTCTGTGTGATATATATTAGATGTTGTGTTCTCAAAATACAGTACGCTAGGGAAATAAATTGTTAAGAAAATCATAAGGAAGGAAAATACATTGATAGTACTACACAGTATTTATTAAAGAAAATCCATGTGTAAGTGGACCCATGCAGATCAAATCTGTGTTACTGAAGGGTCTCCTGTGCTTAGCATGGGATTTGCATAGAGTAAGAGTTCAAATGAACCACAAAATGCTTTGCAGAGATCCACACTAGGTCAGTAGGCATATTGGCCTTACATAGACAACACTGCCTTAAATGACAAAAAATATCATTGCTAGAAATGAACTAACAAACATTGCTGGCGAAAATCTAAAATAGTACAGCTGCTTTGGAAAACAGTTTGGCAGGTCTTCAAAATGTTAAGTATAAGTCACTACACAGCAATTTCACTTGTAGATATATACCCAAGAGAACTAAAAGCATGTGTCCACACAAAAACTTGTATATACATGTTTATAGCAGCAGCATTCGTAATAGCCAAAAAGTAGAAATACTCCAAATGTCCATTCTCTGAAGAATGGATAAAAAAATATGTATATCCATACAATGGAATATTATTCAGCCATGAAAGGGAATGAAGCTCCATGCTACACGTGGAACTGTGACATCAATATGCTAAGTGAAAGGAACTGGACACAAAGGTCATATATGGTATGATTCCATTTATGCAAAATATCCAGAATGGGTGAATCCAGAGAGACAGAAAGTAGATTAGTGGCTGCCAGAGGTTGAGGAAAAGGGAAATGCAGAGTGACTGCTAAAAGGTAAGAGTTTTCTTTAGGGCACCTGGGTGGCTCTGTTGGTTAAGTGTCTGACTTTGGCTCAGGTCATGATCTCATTGTTCATGGATTTGAGCCCTGCATCAGGCTCTGTGCTGACAGCTTCAGATTCTTTGTCTCCCTCTCTCTCTCCTCACCTCTCAAAAATGAACACACATTAAAAAAATTGTTTTAAAAAGTTATGAATTTCCTTTTTGGAGTAATGAATGAGATCATGGTAATTGGCTGCACAACCCTGTGAATGTACTAAAAAAAACCAACAAACAAAAAAACCCACTGAATTATACACCTTGAAAGGGCAAATTTTATGCCATGTGAATTATAATCCAATTTTAAAAATAGATTTAAAAAAAAAAAAGGAAAAAAGAATGGAAAGCTCCCAGTGCACTGTACCCCTCTATGGTTCACCTTTTTATCTGAAGGCGCAACTCAGTACAATCTTCCAATAACTGGCAGTTAGCATCTTCCAAAGCTTCTAATGCCAATTTTAACTTATTATTTTCTTCCTCCAATTTCTGCTTGGTAAAATGCAGGTCTGCTGCATAGGTAATCAAATGAGATACCTCTCTGCAGGGGAAAGAATGAGAATAATCTGCAACATCTCCAATCCTTTTCAATCCAAATACAGTCTATATCACTGTGGGTTTTTCCACTTTCTGCTTTTCCATCCTCATAAGTGCAATCCATTTATAGAATAAATATGTATTCAAGCACTTGTTATAGCAGCAAAGATTTTTCCAGAGTTGCCAAATATTCAGCATCTGCCAGGTGTGAACTCAGCTGCCACAGCTTTTCTTTTTTCTTTTCTACTTCCCACCTAACATTTGCTTCTGCCTACAATAAAGAGTTTCCCATTGCTGCCTGGATTAGGAGATGGTGAAATAAATCAACACATTGTTACCCTTCCAGCCAAGGATCTTGGCAGGTTTCAACAGGCCTTTAACTAGGAAACGATTCCTAGAGGCTTATGTTTGTAGCCTGTAGCTCACAACTTAGTATTCGTCTTTCCTAATATTTTCTACAGCTTGTTCATGTTTGTGTCCCCCTTGCCTCGGCATTACATCACGGACCCTGTGAGAGTCTAGACCACATCTTTCATGGAGTCCCAGGCCTTCTCTTCCTCTCTGCCATCTGATGCCAGGGCTTAGCACAGCTTGGGTACATGCTTCCTACTACACCTTTTAGCACGGGCAAACCTAAAGTGGCGAAGATAAAATAAGGGAGAAACAGAACTGCCTCTCCTCGATATCTAAAACACACATAGCAGAAAACAGCATTTCTCATTCATATCTAAAAGCATATGTCAAAGAGGCGCTTTAAAAACAATCCCCCAATGGGCATAATATCAATGTCACAACTTTATGTCAAATGAAACTTGTTTTCCATGGAAAACATACGAAGTTAATGAAGGAGAAGGGTTTTATTAGTTAGAAAAATGTTAAAATGTTAATTTATGTAATACTAGTCTTATAGAAGTTGTGTTCCCGGTGGAATTCATTCTAATGCAATTAGGATAGAATAGTTAAGAGTTAAAAAAAAAAAAAAAGATTTGTTAGCTCTACTACACACACACATACACACACACTCACACACGCTAAGTGGCTTTATCATAAGTAAAATAAGTAGATCTCTGAAATAAATGAGAAAAATAAGAAAAGTTGAGGCACTTGTGAAAGCAGTACAGATAAGAATGCTTACAAGACTCCTTTAGACACATCTCCACCCAAAGCCTTGAAGCTCCATGACGTAAATTCTGTTTTATCTGTGGTCATCTTAACTGAAACACATACAAGAATGTTTTATGAAAAATCCATTTCTCCAAACCACAAGAAAGAGGCAGAGCAAACCGGAAGAAACACATACATACTTGCTCTGCTTGATTTGAGGCTGTCCTGTTCAAAAACAAAATCAACAATCCTGTCACTTGATCCAGTATTAATTCCTTCCCTGTAACCAACAAACAAACAAACCCCAGACCAGTGAGCTAAGAAATGTCTTCCAGCCCAAAGCTTAGCTAATTTTTCAGATGTGCTCTATACTTTTCTATTCAAGTATTTCTTTCTGAATTGTAAAACTATCTCTTCATTCAGTAATTATTTGGAGCTCGACATCGTGCTTAGAGTAATAGAAAAGAAACATAAGGCATTAACTCTATCTCCCATAAACTTTTAACCTAACACAAAAAAGAAAATGAGCATGCAGAAGTAGATGGGCGATGATGTGCGGCAGCTATGGCTGGGGATGGGAGGTCTCAGTGGGTTAGGAAGTCAACATTGTTTGGAGTAGTTAAGTGGACACTTGCAGAGATAGGAAGACTTCAGGATTAAAACAGTTGGGAAGGCAAAGGTATAAACAACTAATACTTTAGGACACATTTATTTGGCTATCATGTTTCTTTTCTCATAGAGAGCCAGGTTGAGCCTAAACAAATTGTACTTTGAACATTTACTCCTGAAAGTCGGAGGAAGCTCTCTATAGGCCTCTGTCCAGTGCACAAACTCTAGCTCAAACTCCCAAAATAAACATATTAAAATTTCAACCATTTTCTTTAAGAGTCTCTGTAGTATGATTTAAGATTTACTTAATTTTTCTAAATGCTGGATCTTTACATGACCTCACAGAAGTCTCTATATTGGTACTTACATCTCATTGTGTTTCAACAGTGAGATGTCTGTCAGAATAATTCATGCACCATGTTACTATTTCTAGCCACATACCCATCGCCATTTCTGAGTTTCTTTTCTTATATTTTGTGTTCATATCTCCCATATTTTTCTTTACCTATATTCTAAGAATTGGAGTTTCTTTTGCCTTCACACCATTTTATAATGGATTAATATTTTTTATTATAAAACTTAAATATTTTAGGACAGTGAGAAAATGCATAAGAAGAAAACGTTGAAACCATCATGGAAAGATAATCGCTTTGGAGTATATCCTTCCCAACATTTTTTATGCATTTTTTTCTTTTGTTAATGTTTATTTATTTTGAGAGGCGGGGCAGAGAGAGGAGGAGGCAGAAGTAGGTTCCGGCGCTGTCAGTGCGAGCTTGACGTGGGGCTTGAACCCACCAACCGAGAGATCATGACCTGAGCTGAAATCAAGAGTTGGACCCTTGGGGTGCCTGGGTGGCTCAGTCGGTTGGGCATCCGACTTTGGCTCAGGTCATGATCCCGTGGGTCCAGGAGTTCGAGCCCCACATGAGGCTCTGTGCTGACAGCTCAGAGCCTGGAGCCTGCTCTGATTCTGTGTCTCCCTCTTTCTCTGCCCCTCCGCCGCTCATGCTGTATCTCTCACGTCTCTCAAAAATAAATAAACGTTAAAAATTAAAAAAAAAAAGTTGCACCCTTAACCAACTGAGCCACCCAGGTGCCCCTATGGCCTTTTTCCCCCTTAATACAGATTTATACTACATATATGTATTTATGTCTATTATTTGAAATGACTATATGTGAATATTTCTCTTGTTAAGTATCTAATTATAATTTTGAGTGACTATTTAAAATTCTAGTATATGGAAGTATTATAATTTATTAGTCTGACCCTCTATTTAAAATGTTTGTTGCTTCTATTATCACTATCATAAACACACCTATTAGAGTATATGGTTGGTTATTTTTCTTGAAGTTGTAGGACTAGCCCAAACACATCATATTTTTAAGAGTTTGATACATATTCCGAAATTGCTTTTGAAAAAACTGTACCAACTTGCACCACTACCAACAAGGTACTAGACAGGGCTTATTTCTCCACCTGCCTTGCCAACATGGGATAGGATTATTCTTTTAAAACTTTGATAAAATGATGAGGAAAACTGGTATGTTGTCTTTATTTGCATTTCTTTGATTACAAGTAAAATTAGGTGTTTTTATATAAGTATCATGCTTTTATGATTGACTCATTTTTGGCAAACAACATTTTGATCATCTTTTCTTAAGCTACATTAAATCCATCAAGTTTTGTCTGATTGGGGGCTTGAAGGGTTCTTTAAGCAAATTCCTACTACATAAGAGCTGATAGCTAGAGATTGGTGGCCAATTAAAAGCCACAGAAATCAAGCTTTCTATGAAAGAAAGTAATACTTCTCCAGGTTCCACTAGGAGCACTGATGTCATGGATGCTATTCTTCATCTTTTTTGTTTTTCAATCCCACTATTTTTTTTCCTTTTCCCTTTAGCTTCCTTGTATCCTAGGCTTCCAAATTATATTCACTGCCTAATTATCCCCACTGACCTCTACAGGGCATGCACTCTGAATTTCAATGCATTTGGAGATTTGCTGGTCATTATCAATAATTTGCTTGACTCCTATGTCAGCTCAATTCTTTGTGAGAACATAATAATATGTGCTGCCCTAATCATAGTAAATGAATGTTATTAGAATTAACATAATTAATATGATATATTTTCAAAGTATGTTCTTGACCTGCATGTGCACACACACACACTCATCAGCATCATTATCACTTGGAAACATGTTAGAAATACAAATTATCAGGCTTCACCCCAGACTTGCTGAATGGTGGCTAGGGGGCAATAATCAGGTATAATAAATAGTTTAGGTGATTCCAGTGCATGCTAAAGGGTGAGGAGTACCTGATTATAGTATTTCCATCAACACAAACAACAGTGATTAGCATGAATTGTAATCAGTTGTTAAAACAGAACCTGAATACACAGCCTGCTAGGACTATGATTACCATTTGTTACCATTTGTTTCTACAGCAAGCCATCCATTCTTTCATGAGGGCATGGAAAGTTTCCAGATCCACACACAGGTCCCTCTTTTCAGGATCAACCATGTTCCATAGCTCCTCAAGTCCACCATCTTCACAATTTTGATTAGTCATTTGTCTCAGGTAGTCTATTATATTGGCAATTCCAACTGAGCCTTGGAAAGAAAGGCAAATCAATTTGAAAGATGTGTTAACATGATGTTTTAAAAGTGAAGAGTGAAGTACTCTTCTCTTTCAGGACCCAGGGGTCCTGGAAACTTGCCATACAACCTTCCCAGTTCTGCTGAGTTGGCACACAGAGTGGGAAGAACACCAGCCTCAGGCTGAAGTCTAATGGACCTAGTGTCAAATCTTCACTCTGAACTGTACCAGGTGTGTAGATGTGGGAACGTTACTTAATCTCTTTGAGCTTCAGTTTCTTATCTGTGAGATGCAGATGATAAAACATACCATACACAGTTGTTGCGAGGTTTAAATATATATGATATAATCAATAATAACTTTTAAGAGTAATCAGAAGGCCACCTATTTTTTGTCTCCCATTCTTTCCTTAACAAATATTCAGTGAATAACAACAGCATTTTTCACAGAACCAGAATAATCCTAAAACATGTATGGAACCACAAAAGACCCCAAATAGCCAAAGCACTCTTGAAGAAGAACAAAGCCGAAGGTATCACAATCCCAGATTGCAAGTTCTAGTACAAAGCTGTAGTAATCAAAATAGAATGGTACTGGTACAAAAATAGATACATAGGTCAACAGAACAGACTAGAGAGCCTAGATATAAACCCATACTTATATGGTCAATTAATCTATGACATAGGAGGCAAGAATATGTAATGAAAAAAAAAATAGTCTCCTCAATAAGTGCTTCTGGAGAAACTGGACAGTTACATGCAGAAGAATGAAACTGCACCACTTTCTTATACCACACATAAAAATAAACTAAAAACGGATTAAGGCCCGAATTTGTGAGACGTAAACCCATAAAACTTCTAGGATATTTGGGGAAGATGGCAGAATAGGAGGATTCTAAGCTCACTTCATCCCATGGATACACCTAGATAACACCCACTCAGTGCAAATAATCCAGAAAATAACCTGAAGACTGAAAGAATGGACTCTTTGCAGCTAAATGTAGAAAAGAGGCTACATCAAAAAAAGGTAGGAAGGACAGAGATACGGTTAGGAACTGAAGTGATCCGTGAGACTGTCTGCAGGAAGGAGGCACACCACAGGCAGAGAGAAGGGGAAGGAGCACATCCCACACCAGGCATCCCAGGCATGGGGGAAAACAACCCCCCATAACATTTGGCTTTGAAAACCAGAGAGGCTTAACTTGGCAAGTTCTTATACTCAGTGGACTTAACACCTGCAACCTTAAAACTCAGCAGGCTTGGCTTTGGGAGAGCAAGAGGGCAATAGGAAATCGAATCCCTGCCCTTAAGAGACAGCATAACAAACAATCCCACTGAGCTATAACATAAAAGCAGCAATTTGAAAAAACCTTGGGCATACTGGAAGGAAGTTTATTTACTAATTTCAGAACATGTGCAGGAGGGACAGGGACCATTAGGAGACTTCTGTAAGTAAAGAGGTGCTGTCCCCTTTCCCCAGCCTAGACACACAGACACCTGCAGGTACCTACACAGTGTGAACACTCTCCACCTAGCCCCTGCATTCTCCTGTGGATCCACTCAAACCAACACACCCATAGTAGGGAGTCCAAACAAAGCAGTGCCACATGCCTGGCTGTGTTCAAGTAGCCCCAAGGGGTGCCACCACCACTTCAAACTGACATCTGCCCTGGGGAGAGAGGAAGATAACCACATATATCAGTTTGACTGTGGCCTCAAAAGTGGGCAGGGAGTAGAAACATGGTTTGACTTCAGGCCCCACTCATCAAAGAAAGCGTCTCGGGACAACACAGGAAGAGAGCCCTGCAGTTTTCTGTGACCACAGCTCTTGGGAAATGCTTAGTGTGACCCAATTCAAGCCAAAGGCAGTCCCAGAGTAGCCCATTAGCAACACAGGGAACAAATCTTGCCCAAACAGGCAACGAGAGTCATTGCAGATGACTGAACTGAAGGCAAATGTGTCTCACCCACAACAAGAGGGAATAAAACACACAGGAAACACCCCTGAAGTGTCAGGTTTTGGTGAAAAGGGGACATTACACTGCATGGCTCTACAGAACCTCCTCTTCATGAGGCCACCTTTTTTAAGAGCAAGAGCTATAGCTGACTTTCCTAACACATAGATACAGACAAAGTTAGACGAAATGAGGAGACAGAGGGATATGTCCCAAATGAAAGAACAGGACAAAAATCACAGCTAGAGAACTAAACAAAAAAGAGGTAAATAATATGCCTATAGTAGAATTTAAAGTAATGGTAATAAAGATATTAACTGGACTGGAGAAAAGAGTGGAGGATCTTGTTGAGACCCTCAACAAAGAGAAAACAAAAAAGAACCAGAGATGAATAACTCAATAACTGAAATTTATAATACACTATACAGAATAAATAACAGACTAGAGAAAAGAGAAGAATGGATCATTAACCTGAAGGACAAAGTAGTGGAAAGCAATCTAGCTGAACAAAAGAGAGAAAAGAATAATAATGAGAACAGATTAAGGGAATTCACTGATACCATCAAGCATAATAATGTTCACATTACAAGGATCTCAGAAGGAGACAATAGTAAAAAGGGGAAGAAAATTTATTTGAAGAAATAATAGCTAAAAACTTCCCAGCTCTGGGGAAGGAAACACAAACCTAGACCCAGAAGGCACAGAGAGGGCCCAACAAAATCAACCCAAGGAGGTCCACATCAAAGCACATAGTAATTAACATGGCAAAAAGTAGTGATGAAAGGAATTTTCAAAGCAGCAAGAGAAAGAAAACAGGAACATACAAGTGAAACCCCATAAAGCTATCAGCTGATACTTGAACAGAAACTTGGCAGGCCAGAAGAGAGTGAAATGATACATATTCAAAGTGCTGAAAGGAAAGAAAAAAAAAAGCCCTGCGACCAAGAATAATTTAGCAAGGGTATCATTTAGAACAGGAGAGATGGAGTTTCCCAAACAAAACTTAAAAATTAATTCATGACCAATAACCAGCCTTAGAAGAAACATTAAAGAGGATTCTGTGAGTGGAAAAATGATAAGCAACAGGTTAGAGTAAGAAAAGTAGGTTGAATGAAAGGACTAAAATTAAGTAGATCAATAAAAATCAATCAAGCACTTCACAAAATCAAAGTACGAAACTATATACCTAAAATGTGGGTGGCAGTGGAATAATATTGTAGTACTTTAACACTAGGTTCAAACATGAATGACCATCAACTTAATATAGAGTGCTATATGCATAAAATGTTATATATAAATCTAAAGGTAATCACAAATCACAAACCTGTAACAGATATGCAAAAAAATGAAGAGAAAGGGATCCAAATATATCACTATAGAAAGCCATCAAACCATGAACAAAGAGAACAAGAAAGGAAGAAGTACTACAAAAACAACCATAAAACAAGAAACAAAATGGCAATAAGTACATACTTATGTATGCAAATAGACTAAATGCTCTAATCAAAAATCAAAAAATAATATAGAGAAGAAAAGAAAATAGAAAGTTAAAAAAAAAATTCAATGAAACCAGAACCTGTTCTTTGAAAAGGTCAACAAAATTGATAAATCCTTAACCAAGCTCAAAAGAAAGGAAAGAAAAGGAAGGAAAGAAAAAAAGAGAAAAAGAAAGCAAGGAAGGAAGGAAGATAGGAAAGGAAAACATAACCAGCACACAAGAGAAATACAAAGGAGTAAAATTATAAAAGAATATTATGAAAAATTATATCCTAACAAATTGGATAACCTAGAAGAAATGGATAAATTCCTAGAAACTTAGAACCTCCTAAACTGGAATCAGAAAGAAATAGAAAATTTGAACAGACCAGTTACTAGGAAGGTATCGCAAATAAATCTGTAATACTACTAAAAACAAAACAAAAACAACAACCCAGAAACAAAAAACAACTCCCAACAAACAAAACTCCAGGTCAGATGGCCTCACAGGTGAAGCCTACCAAACATTTAAATGAGTTAATACCTATCCTAAAACTATTCAAAAAATAAAGAAGGGAGTGGGGAGAAGGGAGGAGGAGAGGGAGGAGGTAAAGAGGGGGGAAGAAGAAAAAAGAAGAAGAATGGAAGGAAAGCCTCCAAATTCATTCTGTGTGTCCAGGATTACCCTCATACCAAAAACAGATAAAGACAGGGGCGCCTGGGTGGCTTAGTCGGTTAAGCATCCGACTTTCGCTTAGGTCATGATCTCGCGGTTCGTGGGTTCAGGCCCCGCATCGGGCTCTGTGCTGACTGCCAGCTCAGAGCCTGGAGCCTGTTTCAGTCTGTGACTCCCTCTCTCTCTGACCCTCCCCTGCTCACGCTGTCTCTCTCTCTCTCCTAGAAATAAATAAAACATTAAAAAAAAAAGATAAAGACACTATAAAAAAAGAGAACTACAGACCAATATCTCTAATGAACGTAGATGCAACAATCCTCAAGAAAATACTAGCAAACCAAACCCAACGATGCATTTTAAAAATCCTTCTTCATGATCAAGGGAGATTTACTCCTGAGATGCAAGGGTGGTATCAATCAATGTGATAATCACATCAACAAGAAAAAGGATAAAAACAATATGATCACTTCAACAGATGCAGAAAAAGTATTTGGCAAAATACAAAACCTATTCATTATTAAAAAAAAAAAAAAAAAAAACCTTCAACAAAGTAGATGTAGAGGGAACATACCGCAACATAATAAAGGCCATTTATGAAAAACTCACAGCTGATATCACACTTAGTGGGGGAAAAACAGAGACTTTCCCCTAAGATCAGGAACAAGACAACGATGTCCACTCTCACCACTTTTATTCAACATTGTGCTGGAAGTTCTAGCCAAAGCCATCAGACAAGAAAAAGAAATAAAAGGCATCCAAATCAGCAAGGAAGACATTAAACATTCACTATTTACAGATGAAATGAGACGATATATAGAAAACCCAAAGACTCCACAAAAAAATTACTAGAACTGATAAATGAATTCAGTGAAGTTGCAGGATCCAAAATCAATATATAAAAATCTGTTGCATTTATATACACTATAATAAAGTAGCAGGAAAGGAAATTAAGAAAACAATCCATTTACAACCGTATCTATACCTAGGAATAAACTTAACCAAGCACATAAAGACCTGTACTATGAAAACTATAAAAACACTGATGAAAGAAATTTAAGATGACACAAACGAATAGAAATATATTGCATACTCATGGACTGGGAGAACAAATATTGTTAAAGTGTCCATACTACCCAAAGCAATCTACAGATTTAATGTAATCCTTATCAAAATACCAACAGCATTTTTTATAGAAATAAAAGAAATAATCCTAAATTTGTATGACACCCCAAAAAGCCCAGATTGCCAAAGTAATCTTGAAAAAGAGCAGAACTGGAGATATCACAATTCCAGATTTCAAGATCTACTACAAAACTATAGTAACTAAAACAGTATGATACCAGCACAAAAACAGACAAATAGATCAATGGACCAGAACAGAGAGCTGAGAAATAAACCCACACTTGTATGGTCAATTAATCGTTGACAAAGGAGGCAATAATATCTAGTAGAAAAAATGACCTCTCTTCAACAAATGGTTTTAGGAAAAACTGGTGTTTGACAGCTACAGGGAAAAGAATGAACCTGGACCATTTTCCATACACCAAACACAAACTCAAAATGGATTAAAGACCTAAACATGAAACCTGAAACCATAAAAATTCTACAAGAGACCACAGGCAGTCATTTCTTTCACACAGGAGGTAGCAAATTTTTCTAGGGATTTCTCCTGAGGCATGGGAAACAAAAGTCAAAATAAACTTTGGGACTACATCAAAATAAACAGCTTCTGCACAGTGAAGGAGGGAAAAAAAATCAACAAAACTAAAAGACAATCTATAGGAGAAGAAGGTAGCTATACTTGGTGGTGAGCACAACATAACAGAGACTTGTTAAAGTCTACATACAACAAAGTAAACTATATTGTCCACCTGAAGCTAATATAACATTGTATGTCAAGTATGCTTCAAAAAAACAAAAATCAAAAGTTAGGTACTACATATTTTTCTCAGGGTACAAAAACAAGTGTTCATTAGTTATATATGAAAATGGGGGGAGAAACAAAGGCATTCAGTGAAGGTAATTTCCCCTCTACCCTAGATGAAATTTCAGTCTCAAGTAAGTAGTTTGAATCTTTTTTGGATGAATTGGTATGGCAAAGTCATTCTTAGATACAGTCAATCCTACTAGGATATTCAGAAATTAAGTTAGTAACTGACACACCAATCTTATTTAAGACATCTCTTTTAGCTTCTAACTGAAGCCTGCCTTGAGCTATGTGCTCTGGGGACAGGCTGGATGCAAGAGTTAAGATTCTTCCCTCAAGGAGGTAAGTATAGGCTATAAGAAAAAAAGAAGTCTAGTGATTAGAGAAAGGATAGTTGTAAAGGAGAATGAATAACTTTAAAGAGAGTACAACTAGTCCCCAAATTAAGATGGTTTGCATTTTGGCTTTGCCATGGTTACCAAGCAATACATATTCAGTAGGAATTGTACTTCAAGTTTTGATCTTTTCCCTGGCTAGCAATATGCAATATGATATTCTTTTTTTTTAATTTTTTTAATGTTTTATTTATTTCTAGGAGAGAGGGAGAGAGACAGCGCGAGCAGGGGAGGGTCAGAGAGAGAGGGAGTCACAGACTGAAACAGGCTCCAGGCTCTGAGCTGGCCGTCAGCACAGAGCCGGAGGCGGGGCTCGAACCCACGAATCGCGAGATCATGACCTAAGCGAAAGTCGGACGCTTAACCGACTAAGCCACCCAGGCGCCCCAATATGATATTCTTTCTTGATGCTCGACAGTGGCAGTGAGCCACCACTCCCAGTCAGCCATGCGATCACAAAAGTATACAACTAATACAACCATTTTCTTTTTCTCTTTCAGTAAAGTGTTCATATACATTACATGATACTTTCCATACATTATAGTCTTTGTATTAGGTGACTTTTCCAACTGTAGGCCAATGTAAGTCTTCTGAGTACTTGAGTTAGGCTAGACTAAGCTATGACATCTTAAGTCATAGCTTAGTCTAGCCATAACTAGGTTAAGTATTAAATACATTTTCAATTTAGGGTATTTTCAGTTTACAATGGATTTTTCAGGGTGTAGCCCCACCATAAGTTGAGAAAGATCTGTATTAATTTAACACCAACTGTCATTTGGCAGTGTTAGGAGGTTTTGAGAAGGGAAAACATTAATACATTTAGAGAGATGATTTTTACTTTTTTTGTAGAATTAAAAAGAGAGCTGTAAAGCCAACAAGAGTATCTTTATCTTATTTTCTCCACTAATACTCTAAGCCCTTTATCACATACCTCAAACTTAAAAGGCCTTGTGTCATAGTTATTTGGTTGTGTGTCAACTTGACTGGGCCATAGGATGTCCAAATATTTGGTCAAGTGTTATTCTGGATGTTTCTATGAGGATATTTTTGGATGAGATGAACATTTAAATTGGTAGACTAACTAATGCAGATTGTCCTTCCTAATCAGGGTCACCCTGAACCAAACAAAAAGATGGGCCCTCCTCTAAGTAAGTGACAATTCTTCCTGTCTGGTTGCCTTTGTTTGAACTGGGACATCAATTTTCTTCCTGCCTTTAAACTCAAGCATAACCATCAGTTCTTCTTTGGTCTTGAGACTAGCTTTGGATAGGGACTATACCATCAGCTCCCCCAGTTCTCCTTGGGGAGGCTTTGGACTCATACTAGAACTAAACCATCAGCTCCTTAGGTCTCTAGCTTGCTGACTTACCAGGTGGATCTTGGGATTTGCCTGCCTCCATAATCACGTCAGCCAATTCCAGTAAATCTCTTTAATGCATATTATATATACATATACACACACAAACACACACGTTCTTTATTGGTTTCATTTCTCTGAAGAACCCCAATTAATATCTCTCTTCAGTAAAGCTTCCTTATTTTCTTCAGGGAAATTGTTCCTTGAATCCTGCCCAGGCAGAAAAGCTTTCTGGGAATAAATAAGCACCATTCATCCTTACAATATAATTAAGGGTGCATGGAAATGTTTTGCTACAAGAATATTCATTATGATGCTATTTATAACAAAGAAAAAAATAATATCCAATTGAGATAGATTGGTTAAGTGAAATATGATAAATACATCCCCCAAAAGGTATAGTATATGAAGAAAATTTGTGGACACAGATGAGCACTCAAAATTACATGAGAAAAAGATTCTTTTTTTTTTTTACTTTTTTTTTTTTAATTTATTTCTAGGAGAGAGAGAGAGAGCGTGAGCAGGGGACGGTCAGAGAGAGAGGGAGACACAGACTCCGAAATAGGCTCCAGGCTCTGAGCTGGCAGTCAGCACAGAGCCCGACGCGGGGCTCGAACCCACGAACCACGAGACCATGACCTAAGCGAAAGTCGGACGCCTAACCGACTAAGCCACCCAGGCGCCCCTACGTGAGAAAAAGATTCTAAAAACAAGGCTGGAAACATTCCCATACATACTGAGGGAATAAATGACCCAAAAATCTTAAACCATTTTTAGCAGTCATATTATGGTAGTGAGGTACACAGAATCTAGGGTGTCCCTTATGATCCCCACCTCCTGATATTTACACCGTTGTGTAGTTCCTTCCCCTTGAGTGTGGGCACACTTCTAACCTGTAAAACACTGCAGAGGTGATGGGACATACATGTACGCGGTTATAGGACTGAGGTACATAAGATCACAGTTCTTGACCTGCTGGAGTCACGCACTCCCCTGCTGGCTTTGAAGGAGCAAAATGCCACGTTATGGCCCTTTCTGTGCTGAGAGACCCAAGTAGCAGGAAACAGGGACACTTCTAGCTGACAGCAGCAAGAATCTGGGGCCCTCAGTCCTATAACCACAAAAAAACTAAATTCTGCCACCAAAAGCAGGTCATTCCCCTGTTGAACCACAGACGAGACAGCTGCTCTGGACAACGCCTTCACTGCAGCCTGGGAGTGAGCACCTCAGCAGAGGATTCAGCTAAGCTGTGCATGGACTTCTGCTCCACAGACCGTGTGGCTTGTTCCAAGCCACCAAATTTGTGGTAGTTCAGCAACAGAGGAAAAATACAAGTAGTTTGGGTATTATTATCCTAAAATTGCTGTGTGCGTATTGTAGAATAAAGCAAACAGCATTTATATTGGTTTCATTGAAGACTAGGAGTTTCTATGGGTGACAAAGGAAATATAGAAGAGATAAGTAAAACCCCTATACTGCTAAATTTGCATTGGAAGGTTGATAAACTCAAAATGTATTTTATCTTCAAAATATTTAAGTACTTCCTAGATCTGACTACTGAAAAGGCCATAAATAGCAACAATCCCTTACCTCCAAATTGTGGTCTCTATATCCATGAAAAAGAGCCGTGGATACTTGAATAAATAGATGGCTCTAAGGTGGGGCAGGAAGTGTACAAGACAAGCCTGGAAACTTTTATAATGAGAAGAAAAATTAGGAAGCTATTAAAAACAGTGAGGGCATGTCAAAAGTGTTAGTACCTGGGACATCTGGCTATACCAGGAAGTAATGAAATGGTCAAAGCAAGCTGTGAACATACCAGACATAGGAGCTGGCTTAAAGAATATCCTGATGGCCAACTCTGGGACAATTTGAGCTTCAAAATAAATAAGTGATAGCAACAGATTATAAACCACTTAAGAAGAATCTGCAAATTCATAGTGATATTAATTTATCAGTTAGGAAGAAGGTAGGGGTGCCTGGGTGGTTCAGTCAGCTGAACATCCGACTTTGGCTCAGGTCATGATCTCATGGTCTGTGGGTTTGAGCCCCACATCAGGGTTTGTGCTGACAGGGTGCAGTCTGCTGTGGACTCTGTCTCCCTCTCTCTGAGCCCTTACCCCCACTCATGTGCTCATGCTTTCTCTCTCAAAAGTAAAACAAAAAAATTTTTTTAAATTAGGAAGTAGGTAAAACCCTTATGGTAGAATGACAAGTAATAAATTTAGAGAAAAAAAAAGGAGATTAGAAAAATTCTATTTGGCCACATTTATAGCAGTAGTTGAATCAGGCAAGAAATATCAATGGATGTTATGTTTCTAATCATAAATTCCAACGTGTAGGTATGTTCCCCATATACATCCAAGCAATTCTTGGACACTAGCTGGGTGCCCTACAGTTCAACTTAATTCTGACACTTTATATCTGGTGATGGTGTCAGATCCCATAGAACCCATCCCTGCAACCTTCAGATGCCAATCCCAAGTCCAGGATGTCACCTATACTTCTCACTGACCTGTTATAGACTGAATGTTCCCATGACCCCCTCCTTGGGTTTGATCATTGTTAGAGTGGCTCACAAAAGTCAGAAAAACACAGGGGTGCCTGGGTGGCTTAGTCGGTTAAGCGTCCGACTTCGCTTAGGTCATGATCTCGCCGTTCGTGGGTTCGAGCCCCGCGTCGGGCTCTGTGCTGACTGCCAGCTCAGAGCCTGGAGCCTGTTTCAGTCTGTGACTCCCTCTCTTTCTGACCCTCCCCTGCTTACGCTGTCTCTCTATCTCTCTCCTAGAAATAAATAAAACATTAAAAAAAAAAAAGTCAGAAAAACACTGCACTTACTAGATCCCCAGTTAATTATAAAAGGGCATAACTTGGGAACAGCCAGATGGAAGAGATGCATAAGACAGACAAGGTATGGGGAAAGGACACCGAACTTCCAGCCCCACCCTGATGCATCACTCTCTCCAAATACCCACACTTTCACCAAACTGGATGCTCCCCAAACCTTCTCCTTTCAGGTCCCCTTTTAGGCTTTATTGATTGATTAAATCATTGGCCATTGATAATTGAACTCAATATCCAGCCCCTCTCCCATCTGGAGGTCAAGGAGGGGTGGCTTGAAGTTCCAACATTCTCATCTTGTAGTTGTCTCCTTTAGCAACCAGCCCCCACCCTTAAGGTGGGGCCCAAAACCAACAGACACATGAAATGATGCTCAGCATCCCTCCTCATCAGGGAAATACAAATCAAAACCACACTGAGATACCACCTCATGCCAGTCAGAGTGGCTAAAATGAGCAAATCAGAGAACTCTAGATGCTGGCGAGGATGTGGAGAAACGGGCACCCTCCTACACTGTTGGTGGGAATGTAAACTGGTGCAGCCCCTCTGGAAAACAGTGTGGAGGTTCCTCAAAAAATTAACAGTAGAACTCCCCTATGATGCAGCAATAGCACTGCTAGGAATTTGCCCAAGGGATATAGGAATGCTGATGCATAGGAGCACATGCACCCCAATGTTCATAGCAGCACTCTCAACAATAGCCAAAACATGGAAAGAGCCTAAGTGTCCATCAACAGACAAATGGATCCAGAAGATGTGGTTTATTTATACGACGGAATACTACATGGCAATGAGAAAGAATGAAATCTGGCCATGTGTAGCAACATGGATGGACCTTGAGGGTGTTATGCTGAGCGAAATAAGTCAGGCAGAGAAGGGCAGATACCACATGTTTGCACGTATAGGAGGATTAGGAGGAACTTAACGGAGGCCCATGGGGGAGAAGAAGGGGAAAAATAGTTGGGGAGAGGGAGGGAGGCAGGCAAACCATGAGAGACTCTTAAATGCTGAGAACAAACTGAGAACTGATGGGTGTATGCGGGGGAGATGGGCATGGTGGAGGGCACTTGTGGGGATGAGCACTGGGTGTTATATGGAAACCAACTTGACAATAAACTATTTGAAAAAAAAAAAAAAAAAAGAAGAAGAAGTGAATAAAACATTAAAAAAAAAAAAAAAAGGTGGGGCCCAAAACTCACCTCAGTAACATAACAAAATCACCTTTATTACTCTCATCCCATTAGGAAATTCCTACGGTTTTAGGAGCTCAGTGCCAGAAAGGGGACAGACCAAATACATATTTTTTATTATATAGCACAATATCATAGGAACTAAAACTTGTGAATGAAAGTCTGATGAGGAATGGGAGATTTACACAGACTCAAAGTATCTTGTCATAAATTATTTATCAATCACAAAGGAACTATAGTAACTTTGCAATGGGGAAATTTGGCAGACACTACACCAATCAAGTAAGCAAGATTTTAAATCTTGATATGAAGTATTGAGAAGAACACAACATCAAGGTCATAAAAGACAAGGAATTGAGAAACTCTTCAGGTTTAAGGAAATTAATGAGCTATGACAACTAAATACTATGAACTGAATTGGATCCTGGACCAGGAAACCAAAAAGCTGTAAAGTGTATGTTCAGGACAATTGAGAATATTTGAACATAGAACTTCAAATTAAATCATAATATCGTAATATTGTTAAACATCCTGATTTTGATCATTATTCTGTAGTCATGCAAGCAAATGTCTTTGTTCATAGGAAATACATTCTGATGTACTTAGGGGTAAGAAAGCAGAGTATCTGCAACCTACTCTTAAGTGATCAGAAACACAATCAAGCTTTTGTCCTGCTTCGCCTTCTGGAAAGAAGACCAAGGACAGTCAAATAGTCGATGAAGCACGGTAGAGTTTCTTTTTATCAATTATTCCAGCTGATAAATTAGGAAGGAATGATAGAATATCACCATTCGCAACAACTAATGAAAGAATAGATGTAGGCCTTATTAAAAAGGAAACCACAGCCCCCAAATGGTGTCAGTTAGGCCATGTCCCCAAACCAGAGCTCAATACCTAATCTAACTGCAGTTTAAGTCTCCCCAGAAACGTAGTCTTAACTGGTCAAGGAAGAATTTTCTGATGGGCACCAATGAGTTCACCACATGGGCCCTCTCCATCCCTTAAAGGAAGGAGAGGTATAATCTGTATCCTCCCCTCCAATCCCTCCCATTCCCTCCACTATTGCCCTAAGGGAAAGTCACCTTGCCTGGAATAATTCTTTTCTCTTCTGCTAATAATATTCTTGCCCACTCTCCTTCTTATAAAAACCTTCTATTTTGTATACCTCTGAATCCTTTGCTACCTGGTAGATGGGATGCAGCCTGATTCACAAATCATTTAATAAAGCCAATTAGATCTTCAAATGTACTCAGCTGAATTTTGTTTTTTAACAGATTTGGTGGCAGCAATGAAATCCAAAGCAAACTTCCAGTAGCATTTGGGGACAATGAGAAATACAGACATGGTTCCCACAAACCATTTGAGTTCGCGGTCTTTATCATTTCTTTTTTTTTTTTTTTAATATTTTTATTTATTTCTAGGGGGAGAGAGAGAGAGAGACAGCATGAGCAGGGGAGGGTCAGAGAGGGAATCACAGACTCTGAAACAGGCTCCAGGCTCTGAGCTGGCAGTCAGCACAGAGCCCGACGCGGGGCTCGAACCCACGAACCGCGAGATCATGACCTAGCGAAAGTCGGATGCTTAACCGACGAAGCCACCCAGGCGCCCCGCGGTCTTTATCATTTCTAAGGGCTGTGGGTAAATTCCTCTTTAGGTCTGAGTTCTGCTCTGTGCTGCATTTGAGCTCCCAATCTAATTGGCTTTCCTTCACAGGGCGGGTCAGCTTGTGCCAGCAGAGAGTCATGCCCCACGTCAGTTGAGCTGGCATATTTGTCTGAAGCTCAGCTGACCTGGCATATTTGTTCAGAGCCCAATGGAACTGGTGGTTCCGCCCAGAGCCCAGCTGAGCTGGAAGAAGGGTCTGCCTGGAACCAAACACTTAGCCTTTCAGACCACAATTCCCATGGTGGAAAACTTGGGCGAGTTTCCACAGGAATCATTGCTGGTGCACATAGGGTCATCGTGTGGCCAGGACCCAGTAACATCTCTTGGTTACTGCTGATACATTAAGGTGCACATGTTTATTTGCCTTGCTTTGTATAGATAAAGGAACAGGAATTTCAGAGGCCAAAAAGCTGCAAAAATTGGTAGGCATAGATTGAGCATTTAAAAGCTGTTAAAGCAATAGCCACCTTAAGAAGATTTCCATGACAGGGTGAATTGGTCACAGAAGGAGTTAGATACACACTAGGTCACCTGCCAAACTGCAAGGAAAGTTCCATGCAACAAGCTACACTATAAAACACACAAAAACCCCAACCCTGTGGCACATCCCTTTGAGGTGTTTGTTTGGCCCTGAGAAACCCACAGTCTTAGATAATGGGATTTTTAAATTCCAAAGAGTCATGCATGCCACCTTCCTGCACACCTGCTTACTTTGTGTCTAAGAACTATAGCCCCAGAAACCGCAGATATCTAGCAAAAATGAGAAAATCGTACTAAACTTGTTTTGTGTCCTGTGGAACTTGGCTTGGTAACTGTCAGGTTGGAGGCCTCAAAATAAGGCCAGGCAGATATGTGATTGCACTTCATGTGCAGGCAGCTGTGGCTAAACAGAAATATGGGTTAACTCCATTTCCAGCTGGGGTCCTACCAAACTTCTTCCAGCCCTCAAGGATATTTCAACCTAGAAATACAATCACCATTATGAGGAACACTGGATAAGATCATTTAAGAAGTACATTTGAGGGGCGCCTGGGTGGCTCTGTCAGTTAAGTGTCCTCTGTCAGGCCATGCTCTCACAGTTCATGGGTTCAAGCCCCGCGTCGGGCTCTGTGCTGACAGCTCAGAGCCTGGAGCCTGCTTCGGATTCTGTGCCTCCCTCTCTCTCTCTCTGACCCTCCCCTGCTCATGCTGTCTCTCTCTCTCTCTCTCTCTCTCTCACACAGAAATAAATAAAACATTTTTTAAAAAAAAGTACATTTGAAAGCAAGTTTCCCAAATTAAATTGAATGGGGTACTTGTTTGAATTGGCATGCAGATGCCTCCAAAAGCTTTCAAAATTCCAGACTAGTTCCACTGAAAGATTCATTACAAAAGGCTAATAAAAAAGAGACCATGTACCTAAACGAAGACTAGAAGACTGATCTATCTCCTACTGTTCCCCTCTATCCTTAAGCAATCATCCTAGGGATCCTCTATCTGAATTGGCTTTCCATCTTAGAGAGACTATTAAACAGGTACATTTTAAAATAAGGCCATTCCTGGGTGCCTGTGTGGCTCAGTCTCTTAAGCATCCGACTCTTAATATCGGCTCAGGTCATGATCTCATGGTTTGTGCGTTTGAGCCCCACATCCAACTCTGCACTGGCAGCGCAGGATTCTCTCTCTCCCTCTCTCTCTCTCTGCCCCTCCCCTACTCATGTTCTCTTTCTCAAGCTTTTTTTTTTTTTAATAAAATAAGACCATTCAGGGCTATCACAGATCCTTATCAGGCATCTTTCAACTCTGGTCAAAGGCTGAACTGAGGGTCTTAGGTAAGTGTCTGACTTCAGCTCAGGTCTTGACCTCATGGTTACTGGGTTCAAGCCTTGTATTGGGCTCTGTGTAGACAGCTTAGAGACTTGAACCTGCATTGGATTCTGTATCTCCCTCTCTCTCTGCCCTGCCCCTGCTTGCACATGTTTTTCTTTCTCTCAAAAATAAACATTAAAAAAATTTTTTTAACAAAAAAATTTAAAAAAAAAAGAATTTTCTAAACTCAGGGAGGATTCTCAAGGGTTTTTCTAAATAGATTATCTCCTGTGCCCATTCAAAAGGCAGAAATAAACGTTCACATTGTTTTCTTTCCCAAATTCAGACCCATTGGTTATTGATTCTTTATCTCCTAGAAATAACTATTTCCTTCTTGTCTGTCTCATTTTATGTTCTAATGAAGAAAGCTAAAGGGATTACATTTTATAAGCACTGCATCTCTGCCATTTTTCTGGCAGGCCCCATTCACTTATGCTCCATATTTTGCCTCTGAATAAGCTAAAGAAGCTGTGTTCTCACTTCAAGGGGTGACGATAGAAACAGAAAAAATGCTCGCCTACTAGCCTGCATAGTTTTGATAATACATACTGGTTGCTACATTCTTTTTTTTTTTTAATGTTTAAGTTTTTTCTGAGAGAGAGACAGACAGAGTGAGCAGGGGAAGGTCAGAGAGAGGGGGAGGTACAGAATCCAAAACAGACTCCGGGTTCTGAGCTAGCTGTCAGCACAGAGCCCGATGCGGGCCTCAAACCCACGAACCATAAGATCATGACCTGAGCTGAAGTCGGACACTTTAAACGACTGGGACACCCAGGCGCCCCAGGTTGCTGCATTCTTAAAGAGTCTCATGACTGCCTGTACTTCTTACCAATGGTTAAAATCAAGCTGAATGATTAGCACCAGAAAGATCTTGCAAACGTAGTTTTATGAGTAGAAATTTGAAGAAAATATTTATGATCTAATACTCCCTACATGTCCCCTCTCCTTTGAGCACTAAGCATATAACCAACCACCAGCTTCATACAGAAAAAGTGTAGCTCTTGCTGCCCATCTGTCCTGTTCATGTGCTACCTAAATAAACTTAAGGAGTTAAGATGGCAGAGAGGTAGGAAGACCCTGGACTTTCCTCACTTCTCAAACACAACTGTATGGAGGTCAGATCACTCGGAACATTCAGGAAACCAATCTGAAAACTGGCAGAAGGATGTCCATGGTTTGAGGGAGACAGCATTACAGATGTGAGACTTATTTTTACAAACAAACCAAAGTACCCGTAGTTAAAGGTAGAAACATTCTACACTGCAAGCAAAGAGGAGCCCTGCATAGGACTGACCAGTGGGAAAGAGCAGCCGAAATTCAACAGCAGAATGCACACAGCACACACCAGAAACAATTCCTGAAGTGCCAGCCTCTGGACAGTGTATGACCCTTTTCTAATATGGCATTACTCTCAGCTGCAGGAAAGGTAACAAGCTTTCAAAACACACAAAAGACAGAAACTTAGCCAAAATGGCAAGATGGAGGAGTTATCCCCAAAAGAAAGGTGAAGAAGAAATCACAACTAGGACTTGCTCAAAACCGATATAAACAGTATATCTGAACAAGAATTTAGAACAATAGTCTTAATGCTACTAGCTGGGCTTGACAAAAACATAGAAGACCCTAGAGAAACCCTTGTACAAAGATTAAAGACCTAAAAACTAGTCAGGCTGAAATAAAAAATGCTATCACTGAGGTACAAAACTGACTGGATATAGTCACAATGAACATTGAAGAAGCAGAGGAGAGACCAGGTGACCTAGAAGATAAAATTATGGAAAATACAAAGCTGAAAAGAAGAGGGAAAGCAAACTATTAGATCATGAAGATAGACTTAGGGACTTTAGCAATTCCACAAAGCAAGTAACTCTTCTTTAAATATATCATAATTAAAGGGTTTATCGAGATGTAACAATTGCAAATATTTATGCCCCCAACTTGAAATACCCAAATATATAAATTAATTAATAACAAAGAAACTCATTGATAATAATATGGACTTTAGCACCCCACTTACAGCAATGGACAGATCATCTAAGCAGAAAATCAACAAGGAAATAATGCCTTTGAATGACACACTGGACCAGATGGTCATAACAGATGTATTCAGAACATTTCATCCTAAAGAACAGAATGTGTACTCTGCTGCAAGTGCACATGGAACATTCTCCAGAACAGATCACATACTGGGTCACAAATCAGCCCTCAAAAGTACAAAAAGATGGAGATCATACCATGCATATTTTCAGATCACAACACTATGAAACTTGAAGTTAACTACAAGGAAAAAATTTGGAAAACCCTCAAATACATGGAGGTT